>NW_020897742.1:1998128-2303522 GCF_003984885.1 Neopelma chrysocephalum | reverse complement strand
TGAATTGAGTTCATTTTGCCTTGCTGGTTAACTTTTAAACCAGCACAAATGGGCATGTGGCTCTGGCATTGAAAATGTTTGAATTTTTACACAGAAGTGAACAAATCCATCAAGAATATTATATTCTTTCCAATAATAATGGTATCTTGCAAGAACTTCTTTGTGATAGCATATTTATCTTGTAAGATACCAGCAACAGAAGTGTAGGGGTTTTTTTCTCTCTTACTACAAAACCAAATATTTTGTGCTGTGAGGACACCTTACAAAGATGTTTGATGAGCTCAGGGTCCCCAGCCAGCTCCCCTCAGACATCAGCTTGTCCAACCTGACCAAGAGCTTTCTGACAGCAGCATGTCCTCTTTCAAGTTCCCAATAAAGTTCACTTAGCAAAACCTCTCTGCAATTGTTCGTTTAATGAAATAGAGTGATAGGATTTCCCCTTATAAATAAAGTATAGTGCAATTGTGGAGGTTTATAACTCTTGCTCTTCTAGTCAACTAGATTGATCAAATATTATATCACTGAAACTATCTATATAAAAAAAATACAAAACCAAAAAAAACCCCCAAGACTTACTACCTTTTAAGAAATTAATTATGTTTTCAGAATGAGAACCTAAAATAAAGGTGGGTACAGTATCTATCTGGAGAGCACACAGTTTAGGAAGTGCTCATCAAAAAAATTCCCCTAAATGTAATTCAAGCTAAGAAGCCAGTGGATAATTATTATATAAATCACAGTCGTTCACAGTTTGGCAATCAAAAAGCCTGGCTTATTGTAAGTGCTCTTTTATTAATCTGTTGTCACAGATCTCGCTTTAACTTTAATAGCAACATTATGTGATCACATATTTTATTTATGGATCATTTGAAGAATCTGTTATGCAGATATTCGGATTAGTGGGCTATCGAACCATTAGCCAAATAAATCTAAAGGTAATAAAACTCACAGGAAGATAAATGGCTCTCTTTTTCTTGTTCTTTCCAGTCAATTCAGGCTAATTTAAGCCTTTCACAGAATGGTGATAATGAAGGATTTGTTCTCAGCAGCGTTATGGCAGGTGATTTGCATTTGAAAGTTTGACACATTTATAGGCCTTTGATCTTTTCCCCCCAGTGCTTGTGCCCCTGGTCAGACACCTATATGCACGTTTTACCAGGTGGAAAACAGCTCTGAGGGTCACTGAAGATGTACACTAGAAAAAACAATTATACACTTTGTGTCCATAAAATATTCTATTGCTGATTTTGAGTGGCCTTTATAAAACACTAGGAAAAAAATACATTGAAATGTCTTTTATTAGAGTTTCTATCAAAATAGAGAAAGTCCTCATGGAAGATTTTAAAGAATGCAGTCTGATGGAAAGCCCACTAGCTGTAAAGATTGTCTCTTCTGTAGGTTTAAATTTATTATTGAAAGGAACTTCTTACTATAGGACACTTCAAGAATTTTGACACCAAGTAAACTCGAGAAAAGACTGGCAGCTCTGGAGCCATTTATGAAATATTATTTAAATTTTTGCTTTGTTAAAAAACAAAGAAAAAATTAACTCCCTGGGCAGGAGAGCTCTCTTTAGGCTGGAATAGGAAGCCTTGAAAAAAAAAATCAGCGTTACTCACACTATGAACATATGCAAGCAAAATCAAACACACAACCCTACGATATATGAAATATGTTCTTAATGTTTACTATTTGACCCCAAAATAAGTAAGGAGTCTTAGGATTCAGTAGGAACAAAGCTTAATATTTGAAACAGGACTATTGTATATCTCATGATTCTCTAAAATTTAATATAATAAGCTGATTTATTTGCTGGATCATAATGACAAATTCCAGGTCTGTAAGCCAGTGCCTCATTTCATTCTCATCTCAGACTTGATTCCTAAGGTAGGCTGGGTTCAAATTAAAAATTCCCTGCGTGAAATTCCTTCCTGTGCCACGAGCAAATAATATTTCTCCAAATTGACCTTTTCCTCTGAGAGAAGAAAAGCCTTGCTAGGTCTTGGAGGAGGACAGCCAGCCTGATATCAGGAAAACCCCAAGGATGGAGGTGTCTGGCCAAATAGCTTCAGGCTTGAGATTTTATTTGGGAGGATGCTGCTCACCCCTCTGGAATACTCAGCCTTTTTAAAGCTGTGTAACAAGTATTGATTAGCCACTGTCTGGAGTACTTTGAAAGTAGCAGGGACTATGTAAATGTTAGCTTACTTTGGATGCACATTAATAGGGAAACCCCAACAGCCCTTTATCCCAACAGCCCTTTTGAGTCCTTTTTTCCCCCACCCCTCCCTTTCCTTTAAAAGATGCTCTTTCAATCTAAGAGTTAACTTCACGTTGAACGTACTTGAAAATTCAGTTCCCGGTACATTTTGTTCTTCAAAGGAGAGCACCATCCATCTGTGTTACTTTGCTTTCAACTCATCACAGAATGTCAGATACCAGATAAGAGCAAGAGACTGATGAATGTGCATCCTAGCCTGACAGGGCAGGTCAATGTCAGGGAAATCAACGTTTTCCTTTTTTTTCCTCTCTATTTTTTTATTTTATTTTTATTTTTTATTTTTACTACAACCCATTTCCAATATTTATTTTAGAAAATCACTTCTCTGGAAGCTCAGCTTCCTTAAAGCAATATCACCTGGAGAATTTACATTTAATTGCTTTCTGTTGCTTCTCTCTTTATATACAGAATTTTGTAATAGGACAGTGTCAGAAGTTTAAGTTGACTGTGGTGGGCATCATAGAGAATATCTCTGCAGAGAGATAAACCCTCCCCTAACACAGTCTATATATAAAGTAGGGAGAGATTTGGGAGGGCAAGAGCAGAAGACAGGGTCTCTCTGTGATGATGCAGGTCAATAGCAGGACTGAGAATAGGATATTTGTGACCCGATTTCCCATCCTGATTGTGACCTGATTGCTCTGCCTCTACAGAGAGTACTTTACTGTTTTCCGTGGTTTGCAGCAAACTGGACCCCAAGAGAGCAGAATTGTAGCCAGAAGCAGCTGCCTTCAAGATTTGCATACCTGCTGTTGTAAGATCTACCTGCTTATTCATGCATGCACCACTTTTACACATCCCAATTACCATTAACTAAGCAGGAACTCGGGCAGGGTGCAAACCAGATGTCTGTATCTCTTCAGAGTGATGGGGTGGCCAGCAGCACACAGTTAAATGGGCTCTCAGAGTGAAGGCAAGCTAATGGTTTTATTAGTAATCCCTTTTCCCCACTAGTTCTACATTTTACCTACTCTTTGTTTGACATAATAGATTTATAAATTTGACTTACTGGCTCCTAGATCAGTTTTTCTGGTAGGAGTGTAGATTTTTGGTCTATCTTGTGTTTCAAAATAGAAATAAAAATAATATAAGAGTATTCTAACCAGCAGTGATCTGAACTAAATAACTTTTTGCAACTTTACATCGAGAACTGAGCCCAATCTGTAACTATATATTGTAACTATAACTACTACAATTATTTGATAAGCTGTGCTTTGAACTTCCTGAAAAGCCTGTTTCAAGCGGATAATTAAATGTTTCCTGCTTCTCACATTAACTTTATCCACGCAACTAAGCAGATAAAGAGAGATGTATGATTTATATGGTCAGGGAATGTTTTCTACTGTCAGTACAAAGAAGCACCAAAAAGAATGAGGGAGAGAGAGAGACATTAAAACAAAAAATAAAGCAGAAAAAAAATAATATTTAGTGATAGATTGGACAAGCTAGAGGTAGAAAAATTGAGAAGACATGGAAAATAAAAGCTGATCACGAAGCAAAGAAAAGGAGCAGGATCTACTGAAGTGGAGAATACAGACCTCTCCACCATGCCCCTGTAACCCAAACACAACTATCCAAAAATCTAATCAAGCAGGAAAAATGTTGGTGTCTTCTATCACCAGCAGGAAACCTCTAATGCATCACTGAAAGGTCAAGGGCTTTTAAGACTCAGAAGTTGTGTCCGTTGCCTCTTTCTTCCACTATGAACTTCTGGAAAGAGCTTGGTTGCTCTTCTTTTTACTCTCCCATCAGGTAGTGGCAGGCAGTGATAATGCCTGCCCTGAGCTCTCTTGTCTCCAGGCTGGGCAGATCCAGCTCCCTGGCCCTTTACCCACACACCACGTTCTCCAGTACCCTGGCCAGCTTGGTGACCGTTCTCTGGACTTGCTCCAGTGTTTCAACCCACCAGGTTTCCCAGATCTTTTGAGAAGCTGCCTCCTGGCTTGTCACCCTGAGCCTGTGCTGCTGCATGGATTATCCCAGCTGGTGCAGGGCTTTACCTTTGCTTTCCTTTGCTTTCATTTTTTCCAGTCCAGGTCCATTAGGATGGCTCTCCAAGACATTAACCACTACCCACATTTCAACACCAACTGAAAACTTCTGTATGTGCAACATTACCTTTAAAAAATGTGAATAATTTTACTCAAATATATTCATGGGAGTGTTATAACATTGAGTTTAATTTGTTAGGCAAAATTCATGGAAAAATTCTGAGCAAATGCAAAAAAAACCCCAAACTTAATATACTATTTGTGTTCATCAATAGCCTGAAGGACAGATTTGATTTTTTTTGTGGAATTGAATGTGATTAAAATTAAGATTTAGCAACTTGCCAAGAAATTCATGATTGCAGTTTAAAATCAATGGTCCTTGCCCAAGGGTTAATCACGTGCTCTGAAAGGTGCTCAAACAGACACACAGCACTTTATTTCAGAATGTGAAATATGTAAGAGCTAAATAAAATTTGTAATCTAACACTTGTGTGTTATCTCTTGCCTGGACTATTGATCCATTTTATAATTACTAAACTGAACTGCCGGCTGTGCCCTGAGCACAACTTCATTTAGCCCTGAGATGAAACATGGTTTCTATTAGCAGCATGCAGCAATTCTGCATATCATTGCTAGGACATGGGAGAGGAAGAAATAAGCAGATACTGATGAGGAGGTTCAGTGGATAAAAAGGAACAGTCTGAGCTGAAATGTAATCACAGCAATTGAAAAATATCTCCCTTCACAAACATCCAGCTGCAGCTCGCAGCTCCACTAGAAACAGGCACAATTGAGCTTTGAATGCAATTTTCCTGGCTATTGGAATTTCTTGTAAGATTTACCTAGTTTTGAAAAAGTCATCATGCTGCAAAATGAATGCATGAAAGCCCACTGTAATAGCAAGAAAGTAAGAGCACAAACCCTTAGGTGCTATCCCAGTTTTTTAAAAGCCCTGTGAAGCCACTGTTATACATGGTAAAAGACAATCATCCCACTGTTCATGGAAAAGTAGAAAAAACACTTTGGGATAAAATACATTGTACTTCATAATTTTTTAAATTTGAATTCATGCTTTTGGGTAGGAATGGAGGCATTCCTCATCTTGAAATATTTGCAACAGGTAAGCCACCACCTCTCCCATGAAAAACTGAAACATAAGCACTACTTTACAACAGACATTTTTTAACACCAAATGCGAAAGCTGATACAATTAAGCCGAAATAAGTGATAATACAGTTCTCCTACTGAAACAGCTTCTATTATTTTAATAATATCTGTTACTTCTCATTTTCTGAGCTAAATGAACCTTATTAGGCTCTCCTTCCTCCCCCAGCTTTGCCCTTTCCTTCTGACTGAAGTAGCCAGCAGACATTAAAGACCAACCACATAGTCGAACCTCCTTTCAACTTCTGTTAACAGGGGTATTAAAAAGACATTCCTAAATATCAGCTGAAAACCACTAGGTAATAAACTCTCTACTTAAAAGGTGGGTAGGTGTAAATTCCACACGTAGAGCTTTTCATCTTGGAAGCCAGTTGCTTGGAGATCAGATGTTTTAAATGAATTACAGAGCTAATGTCACTTGTCAGTCGATGAAGATTGACACTATTTGGAGGATCAAATACTTACATTTGAGGATGTAAAGTAAATAGATAAGTCCTGGTCCCGCCAGGCCGACACCAGAGAGATGCTTGTTCACTATGCAAAGCCCCAGCGAAATCAGTGATACTCACTTGACTGTTTCTTCTTCATTAGCAAGGCTCTAGTTTTGACATTTTGGAGGTGTGCCCTTGAGAACATTAAAGGTTTTAAATGTTTATGGCAGGATTTTCTAACAGCACCAGAACTAGACTATTTCTGGTCTTACCACAAATGAATGACAACATTTTCTCTTGTGCTAGCCACAGGTTTGCAAGGCCAAAGGCGGTAGTAACAGTTCGACATCCAATTTGCACATTATTTTCATGGATTATACTAAGGGATTTGGGCTCCCTCTCATAGGGCTGGATTAAGAATCAATATTTGTTCTCTTATTGCTTTCTTTCTGTCTGGGAATTGTAAGTGGCTATTCATCTGTATTCTTTGGCACATTGACCTCAAAAAAAACTCTGAAAGGATGGATTTGTTGACAAGCTTGCTTATCTAGAAGTCTTATTTATTTCAGTTGAGGTTGGATCCAGATTAAACTTTCTTCCACAAGCAGGAAAAAAGCTATGAAGTTTAAAAATTCCAAAAAAAAATACATCTATCCAAATAGAGGGAAAGTTTTAAAAAGGAAAGAAGCATCGTCTGGTGGCTAATGTGACTCTGGATAACAAATGTGGTGGATCCTTTCCTTCCTTTATTGCCAGCTTGGGTGTAAACAGAGGTGTTCAGCACTATTTTTCAGAAGTGTTGAACACCTGCTGTGTCTGCTGAAGTTGGTGAGACCTGCAGCTGCTTGGCCCATGTTTTATATGAGGCAACTGACTCCTCATCCATGCCTCTGCAAAGCAGGATGGTCATAGCCACCTCCACAGCGAGCAGGCAGCACCGCAGACAATCCTTGGGAAATCTCTTGTTAAATAGGAGATTAAGTGACTTTGAAAGTTTTTGGGAGGTACTTTTTTTTTTTCACTGTACAAACTGCAAGATGTAGCATCTAAGTGCTCTACAGGGGTATTAGTAGATCTGCTTCTTGTTGGCAAAACAAGACTAGACTTCTGTCCTAGTTGTAAAGGAGGCTGACTGTAATGGAATTAGTGTTATTTAAACATATTTATCCATGTTTACTCTGTTTCAGACTGCATTCTTCCCAGCTGATATAATTTTTTACTTGTTGTTACAAGTCTATGTCTCCTACCAAACTCACAGGTTGGTGGAAATACATTCTAATATAGAAAAAAAAATTAGATCAGTTGTAAACTACTATACAGAAAAATGCATTTATTTACTGTACATTATCATGACATATTATCTAGAGTACTTATTTTAAATTTTAAACCTGAAGCTCTAAAAATTTTCTGTGTCATGGGTAGTTTAGGTTTTTTTAAATGGAAAAATTTTTGATCTCTCTGTGCATCCATGCTCCTGTAATGGATTCAAAAGTGTGAGCAGGGAACCCTTCATTTTAAAAGAGATGAAGATTGAGATGATAGCCTTTGTACTGCAGAATAGATTCCTGAAATGAAAATCCAGACTATCAGTCAAGCAGAAAATGCCTTATCATTTTTTGTCAGTGCTTATTTCATTGTTGTTAGCCTTATATCTCACTACCGTCCAATGTTCATCATTAATGATGAACAAAAGGGGAATTCCCAAAATTTGCAGGGGGCAGAATAAAATAAAGATTGCAAAACTTTTTTTTTTTTCCATTTACTTTCTAGGAAGGGGCCATATGAAATACTAGACTTCCTTACATGTTTAGTGAGAGCATCAAATTATCATAGGGTGTGGATCATACCATGATCATGGAGACATGTTACATGGCTTCTCAGTTTGGCCAAAACTGAGGCACACATCACTGGGGTTTGTTTAGGGAAGCTGGGAGCCCTGGGTACAAATGGGTGGCTGGTTTTCAAAACAGAACCTCTATCTGCATGTATACCAGCAGAGCAAACAGGGCCACATCCCCTTGGTTGGTTGGCTCTGAAGATGTGTCATGACAAAGCTTGCTATAGTATGGATAAACCCTTTGCTCACCCCTATGCCCTTGGTGGCATCCCTGGGCCCCAGTCAGGCAGTGTTTGGGACATAACTAGGTGGATCCAATCTAAAAGAGAACCAGGGAGCGTGATGGTCATAAAACAGGATGCAAAACTGCAAGGCAATTTTCAATATGAGCATTCTTGCCTATGTAACAGTTTATAAGAGCATAAGCTTATAAGATGCAATGATTTTTCATTCAATCAGAGCAGTTGTCTATATACTCTCACATAATCCTTGGTCACACTGAACATTTACCCATAAGATATAAGAAAAGATACAGTTATTGCTATAATTTGCATTCCTCTTCCCTGCCTAATAGCCCTATATATAAGAATACAGAGATAAAATCAGACTGTGATCACCTGTCATTTACAGCAATGGCATCTTGGACATGCACAAAATCTTTTACCGCCTTGGTGTCTGAGCAACACTTCCTATGATTTACCCGTAAGTTAACTGGTGACGTACATTATTTATAATCAGCAAACAAGTGACTTGAAATTTTTGCTTCTAAATTTGACTGCATTAAGTTACCATTTGTTTGCAAAATCAAAGCTGAGCACGACACTTTATATATGCACTCTATATGTGTATTTTTAATATATTTATATATAACATATACATATAGTGTGTACCTGTATACATGTGTATATATTTATATACATATATACATACATATATTTTTAAGTTCCTTTTTCTTGGCACACCATGACAAAAGTTCCTCCTTTTCCACTTCCCCCTCCTGATTTTTTTTCTATTTGTAGACTTTTAGTTGTGTTTACTTAAAAGAAAAAAAGAAAGACATGAAATAAGAGCAGGGGACCTGTCAAATGGAAAATATATTATAAACACAAATACAGGGAGAAAAAAGGAAAAAGAGTGGGAGAGAGATCTTAACTGGGACTGAACCAACTCCCCTATTTATGCAAAATTAGACCTTGTGTCTAACTTGCGACCTGGTGACCATTGTCTTGGTGATCAATGAAACCCATTCAGTTCATCTAAGTAACAGAATATACCTGTCCTTCATCTTGTGTTAATTTTAATTTTTAGCAGACATTTGTGCTTAGGACTGTTTCAGCTCATTTTCTTAAAGAAGGACCAAAGCAGGGTTCAGAATATGATGGGGTAATCATAAAACACAAAGCAATCCTGTCTGGGGGAGCTGTGCCCTGAATTCCTGTGTGGAGTAGACATCATGATAGCCAAACTATCTCAGCCCAGGTTGAAATGCAAAAATCCTTCATTTTTTGGTTCTTTCTCATTCATCTCAGCATAAAATCAGTGAATGTCCCATAAGCTGCTTCCTAACATTTTGATCTCAAATTCATAAAAATTCACAAAAGCCTTCCTAGCGACTATGGTGAGTATTGGATTTTTTTTTCCTGAGTGATTGTAGTGAGCATTTGACAGAAAGAAATGGCATGTTCCATAAAACCTCAGCATGCTTCAGCTGTGTGCAATTCAGAGAGTGGCTTATGGTGCACACAGAGATCATTACACAGAAGGAGACTCTAAAATAAATCATACTTTTATTTTTCCTCCAGGTTGACACTTTCTCCTTTCCTTTTCCTTATATATTCTATTTTGCTTCCATTATGTGCCACTACAAAGTCATGGCTGGCAGCTGAGCTGCTCAGCAGAGCTGCAGAGCTCAGTTGTTTTGCAGAGTTTTCCTGGCTCTTCTAATGCTTTGCTGTATGATTTGGGAAAAGTTCCTCCTTGCCTCCACTTATGCATTTCCCCACAGTAATAGAGGACATTAATCATCACTGTAAGCTGTTCTGAAGCCTAGAGATGAAAAATGCTCATTATTAATGATATTAATTTATAGGTTATACATTTTCACTTGAACTGTGTAACATATAACCACTGTTGCGTTGAGTCAGGGTTGGAAAAACATTTTTTTGGCAGAAGAACAGATTCCTAGAGGTAGAAAATTTTACTGAGGTAGCTTCTAGTCTTCTCTAACACATGTATAACCTATATATTACTGTGAATTACATTTCTATATAAAACATTTGTCTGGGCCCAAAGTTTATACACTGTATATTTTTTCCCCTAGATCTTCTTTATGAATACATTTTCCCATTTTTTTTAATGGTACTTTGACTTTGTTTACAACTAAGGATTTCCTTTTTGATTTCACAGGTATGTTTTAAAAAAGTAAATAAATCTGCAAACTGCAGGAGAACACATTGCAGTTCTTTCCTCCTTTCTCCTGTTGTAAACCAAAGTGATCCAGTTGCAGTCTCATTAGAAGAGAAATCCACAGAGCTGTAACACACACAAAACCAAACAAACCACCTTTGACTTTCACGATTAAGATGCAGATAATGAGACTACTTCAGCAGCAGTCAGCATGGACCACAAATCCACTGCTGTAGTGCCATCACTTCCAGTTACCCAGAAATCAGGGCTCGATGGCATAAATTTAAGGTTTGTGTTAGTGGTCAATAAATTCTACATCTGTAAATTGTTTTGTAAAATGGTTAATTTTCTTTTTCCTCTTTCACCACTTACCCCCCAGCGCAATGCTCAATGTAGATGCGCAGCCTTAATTGGTTTAGTTGCAAGAAGATAATCTTTTTTTCCCCCTTTCTTGCTGTTGCCTGTTAGCTTAAAGGCTTTTTAGCTGAAGGTTGATAATTATCACTGAGAAGAAACTAGCACATCAGGAGTTCATTTTCCATCTTAGCACTTGTGGCACTCCTTTGAACTCCTCGCGCCAAACCCGTGTTCCCACTCTGTCACTTTCCTCCCTCCATCATAAAAAGGTCTCAGCAGTCGGCGGCTCCAGCCTTTGCTGGCAGGCAGAAGGCATTGCTTCTCCCAAGCGCTCCTCCAGCATGGACAAATTGCAAGAGACGTTGATAAACATGGAAGATGCTTTGGGTTCGGAACACTCCGTCTGCTTATCATCCTGGGACTGGAAAAGCTCCGCTGGCTCTTTCGAGCTGCACCCCATCTCGCCCCCACACAGCTTGTCCCCGACACCCTCCTTCGAATCCTACTCCTCATCCCCTTGCCCGGCAGCAGCGGAGACCCCCTATGGGAGTGGAGGCAGCAGCCTGGTGGGATACAGCCTGGTGGACTTCCCCCCTGCCTACCTACCCAGCCCTGGGCAGGCGCGGCTGCCCAAGGGCACCAAGGTGCGGATGTCTGCCCAGCGCCGGAGGAAGGCCAGCGAGCGGGAGAAGCTGCGCATGAGGACCCTGGCCGACGCGCTCCACACGCTGCGCAACTACCTGCCCCCCATCTACAGCCAGAGGGGACAGCCCCTCACCAAAATACAGACCCTGAAGTACACCATCAAGTACATCAGCGAACTCACGGAGCTCCTCAACAGCGTCAAGCGGGTGTAGAACCCACCTGGAGCACCTGCCCTGGCATGCTCAGGGTCTTTGCAAACAAAAAAAGTCAACATTTCTTCCTCATCAGAGCACAGTGTGACAGGAGGATGGCGCGAGAGAGGGAGAGCAAGGGCCATCATTGTACATGGGATGCTGGAAGGTGATGTAGGATTGCCTGTAAACCTGAGCTGCAGATTGCTGAGACAGAAGTCTTGCTATTTGCTTTTTTTCATGTCTTTTTTTTTTTTTTTTAAATAAGCTTTTGAAAAATATTAAACCTAGTCCGATATAGAAGTGAAAAAAAAAAAGCCAACTGATCTTCCTAGGATTTACATATCACTGTTCTGATCTTGTTTTATAAGGACAATAGTAAATCCATAGGTGTTAAACTGAATTTCAAAAAATTAATTGGCAATAACATTATAAGAATACTAAGTGTATTGGTTTGTAGGCACTTTAATACTAGAATGAGGAAGAACATGTATAGTTATTTCAAGTATTGTCTATTTATCCACGGTTCCACTGTACCTAAAAATCAAGAAACTAAGTATTAGTGAGAACATCTTTGTGTGTAAACAGTAAATAAATGTGTCAGTCTGTATCCTGTATTATATATCTGATTGATAGATAAGTAAAATCTAGTGATGACTGCTAAATATTGGAAACGAAATATAAGCAAGCTGATATTTTGCATAGATAAATTGCTGTTGTCCTCTCTTCTTTATTAATATGTACAGAAACATATAATATTTCTGTATTTAATGTGTAGAAACTCCCTTCTTCAATGCTGATAAATGCTGGAAGACATTTCTACATCAAAAATATTGAACAAATAAGATTAGGATGAGTTATCATCCTACTCGCAGACATGAAATAAATTCATTCAGGTTTTACATAGATGAGAAGTTTAATTTTCAAGGTGTACTGAAACCTAGGACTCCTTTTTTCCTTCCCTCTTTGTGTTTGTTTGGAAGGAAATCAGCACAATCATCTTTGTCTGTTTTTTCCTCTAAGGATCAGCTTAAGCTGATTCAGTGCTCTTCTCATGTGGTATGTGTATATTGGGGCAATCAGCATGAAATTCAGCACTGTCTCAAAAAAGCAGCTACACTCAAATCTACACAGGTAGCACTGTCACTCCAATGTAACTAAATTTAAGCATATCCCATATGCTTCTGTTTTAATTTAACCCATACTAGATTTCTTACAAGCTTTAGTGTTTCAGCAAGAATAAAAGTAGAATAATTTTTAAAACCATATAAAATTGTCAAATTAGAGAAAATTTGATGCACATATGAGGTGGCAACCCTAATGTCAGCACAGCTGATCCAGATTTGAGCAGATAAAGAGTCACATAGACAAGGTCAGTCTGGATCTATTTTGCAAGGGATCAAAACAGCACATTGCCCATGGGATCTTGCACAGAACAATAACTGAGAGACTGATCCCAAGTCTTATCTCAAATATTCTCATTGTTACTGGTACCTGCTCACTCGCGCTGGCAAACCATCAGCAGATGCCCAGAAAGATAGCCCTGTCATTCTGTGATGTTAATTAAAGATGATCATCATTCACAAGTAACGTGGTTGGATATATTGTCTATGCTCAGGAACACTTTTAACCTTGTTCCTTAAATATTCCACAGCTGAAACTACTAGCAGTGACTATGCTCTCTAGCTCTTCGGCTACAGAAGCCTATAGGGTCATGGTTAAAGCAGAGAAACAACAAATTAAAAGGATCTGCTTTCTTTGCTATTTTATTTATGACCTTGGCTGGTCACCCAGCGCTGCTGCCTCAGTTTACCCATCTGCAAACCAAGACTAATAAGTAATGGCCTCAGAAAGCTGCTGTTCACAAAGCTAAGTGATGCTGCATGCTGAAAGAGTGTCCCAGGAGGAGGTAGCCTGCAGATTTGAGGTGGCTCAGTCAGCATTTCCCACCACCCCACAGAAAGTGGCAAGTGAAGGCCCCAATGGGCTGTAACCTGTTGGGTGCCTGGGGAGTTCCTTTGTCTCCTTGCAAAACCAAGGTGGAGCAACAGCTCTAGGTAACCCCAAAGGCAAGGCTGTGAGTCTCAGAAGAACGTTGTACAGCCTCTGTGCCAGTGAACTAGACCTTGTCTATGTCTGTTCCCTGGCCCAAGCATTCTAGGGGCTGCTGTCCCAGGCTCCAGAGTGACAGGGCTGCATCTAAACTGACCTTAGGGAATGAGCTGCACAAAGTCACTCCCTGTGTGGCAACAGGACTAAAGCCCATATTCTAGATAGAGTTAGTTTACTAGACTGTGTTGTACTTATGCATCATTTAATTTGTTTGATCCCCTTTCAGAGGATCTCTCCTTCCACCTGCGTGGGGGAGTGGGAGTGACTTAAGTGTGTGAGTAGGAGGCAGAGGGAAGTTTAGTACCTGCCTGTGACCAAGATCTCCCGGGATCTGCCACATTTGTTCCTTCCCTCCCCAAAAGAAATTTTTGCTCTGCCTGACAGAGTGTATCTCTATTTCTTCCCCTTGGCAAGCACATTTCACTGATCCAGAGAAAATAATCTGAATTATTGTATTCATGGTATAAGAAGGTACAAACCCTGCTGCTATTAAATGTTCTATTTTATTGTTTTTCAACAAAATTTAATACAGTTAAGGTTCATCTTCTTTTTCCTTTAGGCCCAGGAGTTTAGGATATCTAATTGATGTGTAAGAGATCAAGTTAAGTTTCCCACTTACAGTTATTTCTAACTTTCAGAACTGTAAGATTCATAAAGCTACATTGAATTACAACAGCAACACCACAATAATCCATAGAACTGAGGCAAAAAAAGTGGAAACCCAGTCTGAAAAAGTTTCACAAGTCACAGAAGTAGAGGATATCTCTCATATACAAGCATTTTCTTTCAACATGATATTTTAAAAATATGCAGGGAAATAAAGCTAAAGTAGCTGAAAGATCATGACTGAGAAATTAAATTATACTCTACCTAATGGATAGAGTTATTCCCCATGCTAAAAAGATATAGGAGAGTCAACTGGAGTTAGTCCTTTTGCAGGTTAACATCTCATTGAAATTCCTTACTCACTTGGAGATCAAAATATGAATATTAAAAAAACCCCTAAATTAAAAATTTAAAACTGAAACGTAGTTCTCTACTGCATTCAGTCTTTTCTTACAAGAAATTGGTACATGAAATCATACCCCATGAGTAGCCATGAAGATGAAAGGGCAGCAGGTCTTAAAATGCAAAAGAGAAAAGGGGTAGAGTACATTATAAGATCTTGTACAAAAACTAATTAATTGAAATGGATTTTAGAATCTCGTGAAAAGCCTCAAGATACAGAAAACTGGCAATTTGAATTATTAGGCTTCTCTCTCAGTTTACTGATGAGATTATTACCATCCTGTTGCTCCCAGAGCTAGTTGCTGCACACAAGTAGATATTTTTTGCCCTTTAACAGGTATTTCCAGACCTCAAAACATACACTTTGCACTGAGCCAGAGAGAAATAGCCCAGAAGCAAGCTAAGGGCAAGAGAAATGAGCAAGAGACACCAAATCATAGGTGAGATGACTGGATCCCACCAGCTGTTTCCTGAGCAGTTCCTCATGTTCAGAGCTATGCCCTTGCCTCCTTTCTGGGTGAATTACTGAGGGGCTCCAGGTGTAACTGCAGAGACAGAGTGCTAAAAGTTTCAGCAGCCAGGGAAAAAGAGGGATTTCAGCCCCACAGCCACCCTGACCCTTTTATTAGGGAAGAAAAAGGCTCGGCAGAGCAGGCAGTTACATATAATGGATTTTATATCAGTTAATTCCTTTGGTGCCAAGAGTCAGGCAGTGGGTGGTGCTGGAGGGAGCAGTTGCTGCTCTCAATGATATGAGAAAAGGTCTGGGTTTCTTCTTCTACCTCAGGGACCAGAGGCTGTTCTGGTGCAGGTGAAAACACATGATGCTGCTTTCTTTAGCAGGAGGCACAACAATGGATAGGAGGAGGTCTAGCAGGTAGGGTAATAGCACAAAATTCAGGAGACTAGTACAGCTTCACACTGCAGGGCACGCTCTCCACCTGAATCCAGGAGCATGACAACTTCTCTGCCCACCCTATATAAAGGATGCAGCAGTGTGTTGCCTGCCAGCAGCACTAGTACCTAGACACAGACCCTGAAGTTGGCAAGCAGGCCAAATTCCCTCTGAGGGGGAAGAGTAAGTATCCTGGAGAGAATATTCTCCCCAGTTAAAGGATCACACATGGAAGCAGCTCCCTGGGCAAGCCCTGGCTCTGTAAGCCACAGAACTCACCCCCCAACCCCCAAAGCAGAGGGGAGCCTGGGGCTGCCCGAACATAGAGTGCTTTGAAATTCTATGCTGAGAAGCACCATGTAGGTGCCAAGAGGTTTTATGGTGACACATTTGGGCTGCACATAGGTGTGCTTGGGGCAAAGAAAACCTCCTGCAAATGTGTTTCATCCAGTGCCTTGGGAGAGGTTCTTATCTGGTAGCTGCCACAGCACCACATCCCCTCTGACTAGGGATGCCAGAAGCCATCCCCTCCAGCTCTGCCGGGCAGTAGCTAAAAAATACGCCACAGGAATACACATACACCTCAGCTTCTAAGGAGCCAGTATCTGATTGTTACTTCCCAACTTATCTGCCATGCAACCACAAATGCTATTATTGCATTTAACAGACAGGAAACTCAACTGGGACAAGAAGCCACAGATCCCAGTAGAGCAGCCTGTTTATAATATGCTATAGAAGTCAAGTCCATCTGAATCCTCTCTCTGATCAAGCCCCTGACTTTTTGCTTCTTTACACACCAACACGACCCCAGCCTTGCTCTATTACAGTACTTGGTGTCATGATAAGGAGAAAGGTTCAGCTTACTTATGCTTTAGAGCATTTCTTTCAAAGCACATGCCCTTCTGGCATTCCAACTAACACTGTTTAGGTGTTTCTGGACTCACATGCACAAATAAAAGCAGAAATTATATGGGGGAAACTAGCTGAAGACTCAAACTTGTGGTAGAAGCCAAAACTTGAACATAAGCTTCCCAAATCACTCGATCATTGTCAGAACATATTTTCCTCTGGAAAGAGGTGCATTGCATTTACTGAAGACATGGTGATTTCAAAGAAAAAGCAAAGGAATATGCAAAAAAGAAGAAAATTAATTGGACCAGAAAAAGTAAATGCCAGTTTTCTTCGTTTTTCAGTATTAATAGTAAGTTGTTACTGCTTTAAATTACCAGAGCAGTAGAGTTTTAAAATAGTAGCCATGTCATTGAATGTAAACTATAGTAAAGATGAGATCTCTACTTTTCTGTCAGTGATGAGATATAATAAGGTTACTTGTAGCAGTGACTTATCAACATTTATTTGAAATGGAAATAACTATCTGCAGTACATTTCTGTTACTGTTCCTATTTAACTGTAAAAACAAAATCACACCATACTTCTCTTTTTCCTTATACTTTTATCATTCACCTGTTGAAATTGAAGAAGACATTAAGCATAAACAAAGAAGATTGATCTGCTTTCAACTTGTGTTAACAGGGATATAAAAATAACATCCCAAATACCAGGGGAAAAGCATGTGGTCATAAAATATCCACTTAAAAGGCAAAGAGGTGTTGACAAAACACTTGATTTTTTTTTTATATATGTATAACCAGGAAGGCAGTTCCTGAATTTTAGTATAAACAGACACCTCTGAGGTAGAGAGAGTATTACCATCATGTCTTTAAAAGATTTTACTGATATTCAAATGGATTCTGTATCTCTCGCATGTTATTGGAAAATCTGACAAGACGTTTTAAAAAAAATCCTAGTCCAACCATGGAGGGAAATATCCTTGAATTTTCCCACATATCAAAAAGTTTAATAGATAAGATGATCCTTTACACATCTCATCTTGAAAATGGCACTAAACAAAGGTTTTAGAAGAGCTGAACAGTAGAGCCACAGTGTACCTGCATATCACCTTAGATGAAAATAAATGAAAGTGCCTTAGATGATATTGTAAATACCTGATTTCTATTACTGAGTGATGTTGTCCTTTATTCTTGGTTTGAAGAAAGGAATTGCAAACCCAGGAAGCCACAACTGAGACAGAGTTAACAGTACTGAAACAGGCTGCCCAACTGCATACTTGGTTCTCACAGCAGTCTCTACTTGATATATTTTGCCCCACACAGAGCTGTAAGAGGGGAGAAGGTGGCTCAGGCTACCTGGGGCAGCCTACATTGTGTCTAGCCTCCTCTATGGAAAAAACAGTCTTGATGCAGAGCTATGGTCTTGATACATCCTCATCATGAAGCCTACACAGATTTTTCCAGAAACTACAGTAAGATATCTACTACAGATGTGCTTAGCAGGCAACTGGAAGACAAACAACACTTACAAATATGAGCTGTAATTATAGCACAAACTGTTTAGTGAGATCTCCATACAGGTATAGTAGCAACAGAGATACAATCTTTTCAATGCCATGCTTTCTCACAAAGTGCAAATAGATTCACAAAATAGTTTCTTGCTCAAGTTAACCTTTACAGAAATTCCCTGTAGTATAATTCTCTTTAATATAAAGTTAAAAAGCAGACACCCATTATTGTCTATTTAGCCTAAGGGATAATGATTCATGCTAAGCAATATCTTTCCTTAGAATAGGAAAATAAAATATTGTATCTGAACTGTTTTCATACCACTGTTCAGATGCAAAGAAGAAATGAAGAAATTTTTCTCCCATTAAAAAAGAGACAGGAAAATCTGACAGGAGCTCATAAGCATCATGTTCTCAAGGTAAGGAAGAATCCTTAACACTTTGCAGATGGTAGTAATGATAGTACACACATTCTATTACAAGTCTTTACTAAAAGCTTGTTTTCGTTTAGGTTGGTTGACAGAATACTCAGCTAAGCAGTCACTGATGTTACCTGTGAGCAATTTTACTCCACCTACGGAAGGCAACTTGACATTGCAGACCCACAACACTCCCGCAAGATTCGGTTTATGACTTTTCTGTCAACAGCTGCTACAGAATCAAATATGTTCATCACCGTTTTGCTTCAAAAAAAACACTTTCACTTACTGACATTAAGCTCTCTGCAGTCCTTTGTTCATACTGAAGCTTAAAAAAAAAAAAAAAGCTCAAAGTGATTTACAATTGACTTTACACCTGTTGCCACCTTTCTCCCCTACCCCAAAACAGATGATTCCAACTGCAAAGTGACAAGTTTTGGACATGTTAGCTGAGCAGACTAGATCAGATGCAAGTCACACAAAAGACTGAGAATTTAATGCTGTAGAGGAACAGAGGAGAGCAACACACAACTTAAACACAAAGTTACATCCATTACTGGTTAGCAGACCCTTTTCTCAGTAGACACTGCCAGTGTATTTTCCCATCAGATGCTGTTGAAATGACTTGATTCGTGAATCTGGGCAGCAGGCTGTGCTCACTTAGGTCACCTAATTGCAACTTCATAAAAATAAGTTCTTCTTTAGTCTCTGTCAGAAGTCAGTACAGTCACCTGAAGGGAGAAGTACACAGAACTCTTGCATTACAGCAGCAGTACGCCTGGTGTTTCAGTAGTGTAATTTAAGATTGATGCCTACCTATGCTAGTTGTTTTCCTTTCTAAAAAGCACTGCTCCAGATGAGACTTGTCCATGCAGATGTGGTTCTGCACTGCGGGCTGATGAGACATTTCAGCTTTTAATTCTCTGTACAGTAGACTGTCATCTGACACAGCTCATAAGAGCACATGCCATACTGCTGAGCAAAGTGACTTGAGAAGTGCCTGCTTTCTTACCAAGTCTGTGTTTCCCAGAATTGCATCTCCTTGGACAAAGAAAGTCTAAAGGCTGTTGCTTAGTGTTGCAGATCACCACACTGCAGTGGAAATACAGCTACAAGACAAGAATATTCAGATTATGTTTAGGGAAGTCTTATTTGGCATTCCATGTGCACTGTCCCCAAAGAATATGAAGGTTGTGGGAAAGTGGGGGTTTGCCTGTTCTCCCAGGCAACTAGCAATAAGACAAGGGGAAAATGGCCTCAAGTTGTGCCAGGAGTGGTTCAGGTTGGATATTAGGAAATTTTTTTTTCACTGAAAGAGTGGTTAAGCATTGGAACAGGCTCCCCAGGGAAGTGGTGGAGTCACTATACCTGGGAGGGTTCAAAAAACGAGTAGACGTGGCACTCCACAGTTCGGTTTAGTGGGCAGGATGGTATTGAGTCAGAGGTTGGACTTGAGGAGCTTAGAGGTCTTTTCCAATCTAAATGATTCTATAATTCTGTTCTATGAACTGAACACTTAAGTGGCTGGTCTTTATTCACTCCTCTTAGAACGTTATGCCTTCAAGGAGATGGCCAATAGCCCCAGGCACACCTGGCCACCTAAGGGCTTATGTGGCATTGGCTGCAGGCACCACTCCAGGCTCACCTGTTGAGACTGCCAACAGCTCATAACAGAACACAGAGACATCTCACCTGCTCCTGTAACAGAGTTGAGTCCTGTACAAAGGTGAACATCCTCACTTCAAACCTCTTTAGGTGTTGAGGAAATTCTACTCTGAGGCTATAATTAACTTCATGGAAGACAGTTCTGTAGGAGTCTTTGTTGTTTTCACACCTTTTTGGGAAAGCGAAAGAAAGTGTGCTTAATCTAAACCTTCAACTAGATCTTTAAACACAGCAAGGAGGTGAAATACAGGGGACTTTCCTTCTGTTTGCCTTGACCCATAGGGGAATGGATAGAGCCTCCCCAGCTCATGATTGCTATTTTTGGCCACAGTCAGGGGTATTTCTCGTTCTTTCTTTCCAGCTGAAATCTGTTAGCTAGAAGCACTTCTGGCCACTCCCATGACCTGCTGCCACCAGAAGGCACAGCCACTGTGCTGACACCAACACAGGCCCCATGGCCTAGCAGCCCCTGCCCATCAGGGCAGAACAATGCATCCAAGCTGACTTCTATCCTCTTCCCCTTTCCTCCCGCCTGAAGTACAGGACTTTGTACTGAACAGTTACCAAATAGAGGAGGGAAGCCCTCCTTACCCATTTATAAGGATGGGCCACTGTGGAAGGCTGTCCTGGCTTTGGGAGTTTGTAGCCCAACAGTCATCCAGGTTGAGGTCCAGTCTTGCATCTTTAGGCTGGAGCAGTTCAACTTCAAAATACAGTGCCTCTCTCAGGTATTTTACCACAGGATATTCTGATTCCTGGTAGGGTTCTGAATAGGATTTCTCTAAAAAAGAGCATTGATAGAGTTTTGTTTTTGCAGAGGAAATATTCAGAAACTTTCTGCTTCACTCTTCTTTTCATCACCATTTACTCTGGCACAGTAATACAAAATTTGGGACAACAAATGGAAATAGAATGAAGAAAAGTAAAATCCAATGAAAGCAAAAATCTCAACTGTTTTCCTTGGCATTGAGGATCCATAATTGAGACACTCCTGCCACAAAAATCCATTAGATTAAGACACTAATTCAAAACTATCTCAATAAAAGGTACTGAGAAAGGAAAAACAGTAAAAAAATTCAAAGTCACTCCAGTCAGGGTGAACATTTGGTTAAGGCTTCAGTCAGCCCTTTCTGCTATTACAGGTATTATTTTACAGCAGTATTGCATGTAGCTTCTTTCTCTGGTACAGGTTGCAACTACTTTGGTCAGTGCTAAGCCACCTTAGCAACACTTAGGAAATGATAGGAGAGAAAAGCTGACATCACAGCTACTATACAAAACTCATATCATGCCCAGACCAAGCAGGAAAAATCATACATGCCTCAGTGATGCTAAGTCTGTTCCACTATAGTTATTTGGCCATTTATCTGCATTCTGGAATGGAAAACCTCTGTTAGAGGCTTCAAAAAAGTTTTCACCTGATCCTTTAAGATGTTCAAAATGGTCCCAGGCAACCTGTTCTAGATGGCCCTGCTTGAGCAGAGTGGATAGATAAGATCACCTTCAGGTGCCTTCCAACTTCAGCCATTCAGTGATTTTATATAGTCTAATCGTAAATGTTACCTTTGAAGAGCTTCAGTGAAAGAGCGAGAGAGCTGAACCCTGGCTTAACATCAGGCAGTGGGTTTTTCTTAGATTCGTATCGGACATCAACAGCCTGCTTGACTGCATACGAGCAGACAAATTTCAGCCTGAGAGAAGAGGTTTAACATTAGATTTTTACAACCAAAATAACACACACAACCTTCTTCTAGGGAATGACACTTACCGGTATACTGGTGTATCATTGCCAGGTCTGAAATAGAGTATCTCATTCTCATATATCATAGTTGTGCTGTTGAACTGAAAAGATGCACATCATTACAAACAGGACAATCCCATTAGAGTTTACTTTGTTTGACACAATATCTACATCCCTTCACTTAACTGGCAGATTGCACTGAGCAGAGAACACTTAGAAATAGCCAACAGCCTTATGTTTACTGAACTAAAGTTGACCATAGCAGACAGATATGCCATAGTCAAGAAGAAAGATTATTAGCTTGAATATGACGTAACACCCCAGAAGGGGAGTACATAAGGCCTGAAAAAAGGATCAGCTGTTGCTGTTTACTGAATCAGTGTATAGAACAAGCTGCAACACTGCAGAAACAAGCTGCTTTTATGATGACCTGAATTTGAGTGTGTTCTGATCTTATGTTATTTTGTCTGTTTTCTATGTATACAGTACATAGGTGTAGCAACAGTGCCCACACTAGTCTTTGTCCATACAGTCATTAGCAACACCTAAACAGCTTCTGCAAGGCATATGAGTGTATCTCAATAGCATAAACTTGAATGCAAGTCCCCTACTAAACAACTCAGAGGCATCAAACTGAAGGCTAGTTTCAGAAAGCACCTCTGATCTTGAAAAACTTTTTTCTTTTTTTCAAATAAGAACTTCCGCCCAACTGAATTTAGTATCTTTGGAGAGAGAGCATAGATGTACTACTTAACAAAAAGTCAGCTGTGGCTTTCTCACAGCTTTTGCTCAAGTCTGAACCTCTTTCCATTCTAGCAATAACCCCATTCCAGTGCAGAGTAAACTTCATGTGACTAAACCCTTACCTTTCTAATTGTTCCACAAGTGTTCACACTGAACTTGAAGGTTGCAGTCTTCTCTGTCACTAGACTGGGTTTGCACTGTCTGTCTCTCAAGACAAGCAGACTAATGTCCAAGTCTGCAATACCTACCATTTTTATTGCAGTAATAATCACAGTGCCATTGGGCAGGCATTCTGAAAGAAAAATCTACATTTTCACACAAATCAGGACCCAAACTCCTTTTGTAGTCTAACAACAAAGAGGTTCTTCACAGATTTTCTAGCAAGTTCTTTGGCATCTCACAAGGAACTCTTACCCTCTTTCAAAAGGGTTTTTCTAGCCAATATTCAGGACATTTAATACTGATGAGTAACTTTAGAATGACTAATTTATATGCTGACTCCCCCCATGCCCCACCAAAAACCCATCTCATTCAACTCTCAAAAGAGCCACAAAAACTCTATAAAAAAAGCTTCATGATGTTGGAGGTGAGGGGAAGTAAAGTTTCCCAACTTCTTCCCCTGCTCCCATACGAGGCAGGATAGTCACTACAATCTGTAATTTGACTTGCCTCGTCACATATTAATTGGTAGGAAATCTCAGAGCCAAATAGAGTGCCATACAAGTATAAGCCCTAGAAACATTTTAGACCATTTGACTTAGTTTTGCAACTCAAATAACATTAATAGCTAATCCCCAAAATGCTATTACGTATTAGCTCTGAAGGTGAAAATCTGCAGGAAACTGAGAAGTCCCTCCTATTAGCCAAGGTGATGCCATCCTTCAAGGTTAAGTAGAGTGAAGCTTTTATTCCAGAAGTATGAAAGCCCTAGAGATGACAATCACGGGTTAAACAAGAGAATAAAGACACACTGTTCAACTAAAGCATTCAAAAACTGAAAGGGCAGGTTGTCACAAGGCAAAGGCAATGGTGCTTGAGCAAAGACAAATTCTCAGGCTACATCTTTTTAATCCAGAAGCTCACATAGTGAGTTTTTTCAGTTGTTTTGCAATAGAATGCAATACAAACTCCATTGCATGTACAGTTGTCTTTAAAGGTGCTCAGCGTTAAAGTACATGCAGAACATGTTTTTTTTCTTGCCTATTTCTGCCAGCGTTAACCAAGGGAAATTAAAGTGTTCTTCCAAGGGCAGAAAATAATCCTCCATTATTCCTTTGAAGTTTATCTCAAGGGAAGTTTTATTTCACCTTCAAGGACATATTGTATCATGTTGATATCTCACAGTTAGAGCATGCCTTTCAATTGCCACATGCTGGAACCCTTACCTCATAGTTCACATGGGGAGAAAGGAAAGGGACAGAGATTGCCAAGTGAGTGCCATTGTCCCTCAGACTGTAGTTGTACTTCAGTGCTGCCTCTGGGGTCAGGTGCCAGTCTGAGATGAAGGGTAGCCAGTTTTGGTCCACATTCCCATGAGTGATAATGAGATGAAGGTTCCTCCCATCACAAAATCCTCTCACGCTGGGCAGTACTGTAAGAGGGCCAAGAATCAGCCAGCATGCTAGCTGTGATCACTTTATCACAGCTATTTGGGACTGACAGCTGAAATTAGCCCAGTTAACAGCAGAGTTCATAGCCAGGTTGGTACAGTTTTGCCCAAGTTCCACTAAGTTTACCTGCATCTCTCACAGCTGACACTGTTATGACTGGGACAGTGAAGGTCTCCCTTGATGGACGGGTAATGAATGCAAGTGTGACATTCAGGGTATATGCTCTCATGTTGTCTCTCACGTACTAGGAAAATCATATTGAGACATGAAAAGTCACCAAGTGGTATCATCATGTCTATACCATGATATGGCACAGTGTCTTAGTACACACCTCTTTCTTAATGCTTGGTGCATCAAGTGGGACTTGTATTATGTATGCTTTGCTTCCATTAGAATATCTGGTCCTGTATATTATATATCCATGCTGAACAGCTTGAGGTACAGCAACAGTTACTCCCTCAATGGTTAAGTTCATAAGCTCCACATCTGGGAGGAATGTTCCCACTGTCACATTCATTAACCTTGTACTCAGATTTGAATCTGAAAAGGAAAATAACATTAAGCCCTTAAGAATACCAAAACCTTAAGTAAATTCAATGTTCACCTACTTACTGTTGGTTATAGCAAGTTCTACTTGTTCAAACGGTGTTTCTATTTCCTGGATGATAGTATGTTTAGTTAGTCCCCCTTTGTTGTCTTCCCACTGGTGTTCCAAGAACAGGTTGATGGTGTATTTTGCCCCAAGCTGTCCATTGCTCACAGAAGTCTAGAATTTCAAACCAGCACCTTTTAGTATAGCATGATTTTACATAAAGTTATATTGGGGTGTCTCAAGGTCAGCTAAAGGCATAACTCCAAGCAATTGCTCTTCTCTGCTCAGGAATCATGAACTCTTGTATCCCTGTGAGTTTAGATTATCTCAGAATACTCAGAAGATTTCCATTGGAAAATTGCCTCCCACTCCCAAGTTTCAAAGCAGCAGGGGACTATTTCACAGTGAAAGGGCTTCTCCTGCAACTTCCTTGGAAGTTGTTACATTTGCCCAGAACTCAGTTCACTCCGAACAACTAGATTTAGATGTATAGTCTCAGCCCATCCTAATATCACACAGTCTGCTGGACAAATGGGTTGTTCCCATTCTCTTAAGTGGTCTGTGTAAAATACAGCAGAACCCATTGCATGATTTATACAGTCCAGTTAGGACTGTCTCCAAGGAGTATAACATCAGGACTAATAGGTGAAAGCTCTGTGTTAGCTTGAGGAAAGAGACAAATCAATAGTTCTCTGTAGGATTGTGTTCATTTGTGTTCGCAAGGAAAGAAATTTTTCATAAAGTGGTGCTTACAAAAGCTATCTTTGGTCAGGGCTTCTGGAGTTTTTAATAAACCCTTTGTTCTCCCTCATGCCCATCTTTCATTTGAAAGGAACGAGATGAATTATTCCTCCTCAAAAAACAAACAAACCCAGAAACAACAAAAAACCCCCCAAAAGCCAGAATGTTGCTTGCCCAGTACCTAATCGTAAGTCACTAACCTTATAATAGCCTCCTTCTGCACCTACTGGAATCTTCATCATAATTGCATTTAAGTCATTTGATAACACATATTTCCTGGAAGCCATTTCTTTAGCAGAGAGTTTGTGTAGATCCACACCAGCTTCCACAAGCACATCCTTAAAGCTAGTTGCTCCAGCAGAGAGTGGTGGAAAATACTTTGGAACAGTCCAGGTGATTGTTTTGTTAGTGTAGTCCCCACCATCTTAGGGACAAGATATGAAAGCTGTGAGCTCATTACTCTAATTTTAAGCCTTTCCCTGCACATTTCAGCATTGGAGAAGGGTACCACATTTCTTACCTACAGGACATGCCACAGTAGTGTCCACCATCAGGATCATCCATTGATGTTTATAAAATGTACTGGATCTCACCACAGAAAAGTTAATTCCCTGATCCTGTAGGAAGAGATCTGGTTGGACCTGCACAGCCTGGCAGCTTGCTGGGCCTGAAGGAGCATACCAACCTCAACCAGCTGAACTTGTGCAGCAGTGTGTGGTATTCGCAGCACAACCCTGGTGTCTGTGGTGTTGAGTCCATAACCTGCACTCCAAGCATCGCTCACAAGCAGAGCCTTTTTTTCTCCTGGTTGATGAAATACTATTTGCCATATCGAGGCTTCTTCTGCTTTTGCCTACCAGAGAAATTCATCAATAGTTTAAACATGATGTTTGAAGCAACAGATTTACTATATTGAATTATTTATTATATTGAACTGCCCAGCAATTTTGTTGCCTTTAAATACTTCTAGTAGGATACCCCTCCAGCTTTACCCCCACACACACACACCGAAGACTTCCCATGTGAAGAGCAACAGATTAATTGCACTGTAGCATTGCAAATACAGGGTCCAAGAAGAAAAAAGCCTCTCCACAGTTCTCTTCTGGGCCATGGGGTCTTAAAGACAGTTTTTGTTGCACAGTCTCTTACCTGGGGAAGACTTGATTTCTTCCTTGGAGACATGGTCTACAGCTGCCTATATTTCTAGCCTATACAAATATACTAAAACTACTTGGTACAGAAATTTTCCTCTTCCTACTTAAGTACTTTTTGAAAGGACATTTTGTATTGTATGGTTATAGAATAGAGGAATGGTTGTGCCAGAGGTAGCACTAGCTTTCACTAGGAAGAAAACCTGTAGTTTTACTTCTGGAAAGACCAGACTCCAGTCCTCAGGTGCATCTTGAATGAAGTCTTTTATAGGCTGTGGAACCTCCTTCCTGATAGAAACCTGAAGGAAAACAGCATCTGTAAGGGGTTTGCTGATAGCACTTGTTTCCTTGTCTTCAACACCCTACGAGTTGTTTTCAATAGAAACCACCACTTTCTAGATGGAGATGCCATCATGTTATATGTTATCTACAGTCTGCTTGATTTCAGTTTCTTTTTATTTTCTGCCTGTATTCTAATTTCTATTAGTTAAGACCAGGAGTTTTTTCTTGACTCCCATGTCCTCTTCCAAGAGGAGTCTATTTCCACCTCTGCGTTCCTCCCCAGCAAATTCAGCAGGCAAATTTCCTTCAGAAAGTACACATGGAGTTGTTGAGGCAATATTTAGTGAGTTCAATCCATTAGCTTAACCGTTTGCATACCATTTCACGACTTTATTAGCTATTAGGGCTCACAAGTAGGCTATACAAGCATAATATGAATGCATCACTAAACTCAAGCAGCATGCTGTGCAGTCACTAGTGATCTGTTCATGGTGGAGGAGTCTGAAGCTGATTAGATGCTAGGAATATGTATTGGAAAGAGAACCTACGAGAGCTCTTACAGTACTTACCACCTTACTTTTAGTACTTCCTCATAAGTACTTACCTCCATGTAGTTACGTTCACATACTAACTCTCTCAAACTCCATGGACCATAATGGCAACTTGCACTTTTCAGATGAGATGTAGCATTTTTCATATCAGGAGTACGAGATGCTTTGATTTGTATAGTTACTGTGAATACATCTTTCTGCATAGACAAGGGGAAGATTTGCTTGTTACACTGATTTTTTCCTAATTAGGCACCTCCTACCATCGTGACCTAAAAGTAAATTACAAAACTCACCCACCAGCCTCAGTAGAAAAGCATGACTCCATAGTGAAGCATTATCACTTTCAACTTAACTCCATAAGATATATACATATAGCTGTATAGATACACAGCAACAAAAATACTTTGGGCAGCACCTTTGTCCTTTTGCAAGGCCCAGAACTGGACAAAAAAACCCAACCAACCAACCAACCAACAACAACAACAATTAACCAAACCTAAACTATAGCTGATTTTATGACATAGTAGCAATGAGCCAGCAAAACAAAACAGCCTAATCTTGAGTTTTTACCCTGAACTGTCTCAGATGCTAAATAATATTAGTGCAGAGTGCAACACAGCTGCCAGACAGAACTCCCTATTCCAAGAAAAAACAGTTGCCCTTCAAGGGCACATGTGATATACTTCATGCGTTCATCTGTAGGCCATCCAAAAGTCAGTACCATGGAATATACTCAGATCTCTGGATAAATTTGAAGATAATTCAATAATTTTCTGCTAATAGATATTCAAGACATTATGACACTTCAATTAATGTCTATCAATAATTTGGTCATCTTTCACATAAAGGTCATTACAATAGCACCATGGTCCAAGTGTTTGTAACAGACTTACCTCTAAGTGAGAATGGCAGCTTGTTGCAGAAGCACGAAACTCAATGCTACTCCAATTGCTGTAAGTTACTGTATAGCCACACTGTGCTGCCATGGCCTCATCCAGCTCCCAGGCTATGCCAGACTGATCTATGGGCAATTAGTGAAGAGGTGTATTAACATGTATGACTTCTGCTCTGCAAACTCCTTGAGCAACCTACCCTTGCCCCAGGGTTCAGCTGAACCTGCTCTCATACAGTCCAGCTGCATATCCTGGGCTCAGAGAACTGCAAAAGAGAGCTGAGACAAAGTCTATAGAAAGAAAGAAAGGTAAAATCATAGAGATGCTAGGACAGGGAACACTTGAAGCTCAAGGACTGAAGATGGAAAAAATCCAAACAAACTGAAACCACCAACATGGAAAGATTAAATCCTAGAGGTGCAAACCCCACAGTGATCTCAGAACAGTCAGTTAGGTCATCAGTGTCAAAGCTGTCACGACTGACAGACTACAACCTAGCAATACCAGAAGGTGATTTGTGGCTGGCACAGGCCCATGTTTTTCTGCCTGCCTGGGCAGCAGAGTTTTCAGGAGACAATCTACCAGGACGATGAACAGCTTGGATTTTTTTAGTCTACCAAATTGTCTTTGTGGTTTTGAGCTTTTAATTGTTTTGTGTTTTAGTTGTTTTGGGATTTTTTTCTTCCAAAAATAGTTGCTTTATGCTTTTAAGATGTATATAATCCCAGCTGCGGTGTCTTTGTATATGAATCAAGGTGCCTGAACAAAGAAAATATTTCAAGTGTTTTTTGACAAAAGTTTAACATTCTAGAAAACCAGATGTTATGGATTATACATAGTTAGGCAGATAATTAGTATGGAGAACTAGTTCAAGGCCCCATTTACATTTTATACATATAATGTCTTAGAGCAGGTGTTTATAGCCTAAAAGTTATCTCACTGTGCCCTTTCAGGGCATTCTGTGGCACTTTTCACTCAAATGCATCACTTGCTGACTACTAAACCCATAGCTAAAGGGTCCAACTAATTTTTCTTAAATTTCATTAAGTATTTATTTGGCTCCACCAAGCTGTAAGCCAAGAAGGTGAAAAGCCACTAATGCAAAAGTCAGTAATGTAGTGCCAGCTTCAAATAGTGAATTTTCAGAATATTATGTGCTGTTATTGGAGAACTTCAGGAAGGAAATACACTGGCATTGATATGCCTAGAAACTACTGTGTGCATTTTAATTTGAGTCCAAAGACAGCAATACCAAGTCTACTCATGGTTAAGTTATCACACAACAAGTCTATAGGATAGGTTATACAGAAATCAAGGTATCATTCAGCTTTACTTAAAACAAGGTCCAATTTACTAAGTCCTATGGCATTAAAATAACCCAGGGAATTCTAGTATAGAAGGACCTCAGAGAACTTTAAACATTTCACCATGTGTAATTCCCTCTCCAAGTTCTTCTATATCAACTTACCAACAACAGAAAAAGATAAGTATTTGTCCTCAAAGTATTCTGCACTCAATGTTATCCGCAGAAGGTTCCCCAAGCATTCCAAACTCATGGGTCCTGCATTCAGTGCATAGAAAGGCTGGTATGGAGGGGATTGAAAATATGATACAAACAAATCTACTGCTTCCCAGATTGCTCTATAAAGTCAATGTTGTGACAGTCATACACCAGCATCTCTGGTTAGGAGGTGTTAGAGACTGTGTTTATACTGGCAATAATTCCAGGAGAAAAGCTAGCCCCAGAATTAGTATCCTAGTAATAACTGTGCCTGATCATCTGCCAATGCTACCTGCAACAGCCAGTCAGTCATGGAAACAGGATTTTGGAACAGGGTCAAAAAGGTACTAGATTGGCTGCCCCAATCTGAACACCTTAGATGAAATAAAACAGCATATGAAAGTCCCACACACTCCTGAAAAGAGAAAAATCCTAATCCCTAAACAAAAAAATCCTAATAAAAAAACCCAAACCACCAAACCCACAAACAAATCACAAAACAACTACAAAAAAAACCAACAAAACCCCCTCCGCCTCTACACACCTATTCACAAGACGAGCCACAAGTCAGTCTGTGTAGGAAGCAGCCACATCAGCTGTCCATCAGCCTACCCTGGACACTTGCCCAAGTACCAGAAGCCAGCTCCTCATACTGGGAAAGGACCACACAGGAGCAAAGAAGATAGCTTAAGAAGCTCCAGTCCCAAGCCATGACCACAGCACAAACCAGGCTACAGCTCTCAAACCTCTTAGAGGCAGGAAGCAAGTATTCAGTACTTGTTACCGGAGCCAGGAAAGGTAGAAACATTTGCTTAACATGGCAGTATATAAACCTAAAGAGTGTCCTCAAGCAGAACCCTGCACGTTTGGAACTTCTCAGGAAAACATGCAAGTAAAGCTGCCACGAGAGCTTCAGACTCTTTGGAAACACGCACATAAACATATATATCACCTATGCAAAAGCCTGGAAACTGATGCAAAATCAGTTTATAGCAGCTTTACCTGGTCTGTCTTGGGTCCATACTTCAGAGAAGAATATACCTATTAATAGCAATCTGTAAAAGAAGACAGGGATTAGCAGCAGCTTCAGCTGTGACAACAGCTTGCTAACATGTTTCTTGCTTAGAAAGTTCTAGTATGAATATTATACTAGTATGAAGTTTAGAGCAACAGCTTTAGACTCAGAAATTAGAAAAAGGGATTTTCATAGTCACGTCTAGAAAAGGTAAGTCCATTTATGTTTAGCAGCCATAGAGCTCTCACCTCTGCACCAGCCTCAGCTTCATTGTGTACATGCTCAGCATCTACTTGTGGTTCTTTTTCCTTTATAGTCCCACACAAACAAAAATCACCTTCATCAGCTTTGCATAGAAATCAAAACGCTTCTCAGTCTTGGTTTAAATCAAAAGGCTGCCACCTTTATACTGACGAAACTCCTTCTCAGCTGTTTACTCTCCTAATTATGAACCTCTAATTCACATCACCTGATTATTGGCTTTACTGATTAAATCTGCCCCTATTTTGGTCCCTAGGTCTCCCTATTTTTATGGTTGTCAGTTCCTAACTATCAGGTTTTCAGGGGATAGGATAATTGGTGCTGCTGTGGTAAATCATGAGGTAATCCACTGTTTTGGAGTTACTGTGCTACATCCTGTGTGGTGGGTTGACCCTGGCTGGGTGGCAGGTGTTCACTAAAGCCTCTCTGTCACTGCCCTTCTCAGCTGGACAGTGGAGGGAAAATATAAGGAAAGGCTCATGGGTTGAGACAAGGACAGGGAGAGATCACTCACCAATGGCTGCTGTGGGCAAAACAGACTTGACTTGAGGAAATTAGCCTAATTTATTCCCAATCAAATCAATGTAGGATAATGAAAAATAAAAACTAGATCTTAAAATCACCTTCCTCTCACCCCTCCCTTCTTCCTGGACTCAACTTCACTCCCAGTTTCTCTCTCTCCTCCCCATCAGCAGCACAGGAGTACAGGGAATGGGGGCTGTGGTTGATTCATCAGATGTTGTCTCTCTGCTCCTTCTTCCTTGGGGAGGACTCCTCACACTCTTCCCCTGCTCCAGTGTGGGGTCCCTTCCATAGGAGGCAGTCCTCCATGAACTTCTCCAACATGAGTCCTTCCCACGGGCAGCAATTCTTCACAAACTGCTCCAACGTGGGTCTCTTTCCACAGCATGCCGTCCTTCAGGCACAGACTGCTCCAGCATGGGATGCCTGCAGGGTCACAAGTCCCACCAGCAACCCTTCTCCAGCATGGGCTCCTTTCTCCACGGTCCACAGTTCCTGCCAGGAGCCTACTCCAGTGTGGGCTTCCTGTGAGGTCACTGCCTCCTTTGGGCATGAACCTGCCCCAGGCTGCAGGTGGATCTCTGTGACTTCCTTGACCTCCATAAGCTGCAGGGGCACAGCTGCCTCACCAAGGTCTGTACCACAGGCTGAAGGGGAATCTCTGCTCTGGTGCCTGGAGCACCTTCTGCCCCTCCTTCTGCACTGACCTTGGGATCTGCAGGGTTGTTGCTCTCACATATTCTCATTCCTCTCTTGTGGCTGCACTTGCATAGTGATTTTTTCCCCTTCTTAACTTTGTTATCCCAGAGACACTTACCACTATCACTGACAGGCTCGGCCAGTGGGTCCATCCTGGCTGGCATTGGCTCTGCCAGACGTGGGGGAAGCAAAGCTTCTGGCAGCTTCTCACAGAAGGCACCACTGTAGCCCCTCTGCTATGAAAACCTTGCCACTCAAAGCCAATACACCTTGTCTCCTCTGTGGAGGATTTTGCATAGCCTTCCCTGGACAGCTGAAATCTGCCAGAGGCAAATGTATAAAATGCAGTTTTAAGGCAATTGGATTAACAAAATAGGGAAGGAACTGTTAACCTTTAAGGTAAGATGTCTAAACTAACAGTAAAAGGGAACACAGTTGGAGATTGATGGGTGTAACAAACTAAATGAAGAACTATCTTATTAGGTGATCTGTGGGACACCTAGAGCAGAAATCATCCTCAAATTTGGAGAAAATTAACCCAAGAACTGCAGAGAAGTGAATCTGACCACAAGCAGATTTTCCTGAAAAAAGGACCCTGCCTTTGCCACATGCTGAAGGCAGAGAAGTTATACCTTTGGCCCTGAGCCCAGATCAGTGATGGTTTCCCACCATCAGCATGAGTGCACTCTGGTCACCATAAGTGCTGTGTGGGAGCATGATGTTCCTGGGGCTGCTAAGCTGAGCTGCTGCTGGTCAGAAGGTGGCCAGGTCACAGGTGAGGACAGGGGTTAGTCTGGTCTCCATTCACACTGTCTCTAAGTGCTGAGCACTATTGGTGTGTAATTATAGCCACATCAACAGCATAGCTGCGATGTTGTTTATGTAATAAAGAGTGCTAGGGTTCAGTATTCCTTCTCTTGGTCATAATTCAGTTCAGCTGTCATTTTCTCAAACCCTTTAATTTCCTTTTTTTTCTTTTTGTGCACACATCTATTTTGTAGAAGCTTTACCAAAATTTAAGGAATATTTATCTTTCATATGTCAAGTTGCCCCAGGGCAGGTTTAGATTGGATATCAGGAAAAATTTGTCCACCAAAAGGGTTGCCAAATATTGGAACAGGCTGCCCAGAGAAGTGGTTGAGTCACCATCCCTGGAGGTATTTAAAAAGGATGTAGATGTGGCACTTAGGGACATGGTTTAGTGGTGGACTTGTCAGTGCAGGGTTAACGGTTGGACTCAATGATCTGAGAAGTTTTTTCCAACCCAAATAATTCCATGATTCTGTGATTCTATGTCAGCATATGCTGTTCTTCTGTTAGAAACACCTTTGCCAAGAGAAGCTTGGGAGCGATTTCCAAGGAGTGCTCAGAATTGCCCACGTCCCTCTCTCACTATGTATTTTCTATCGAGACTAACCTTATATTGGGGTTTCTTCTGTCCTAGGCTTATGCCTGTGACATTTGGGGTTTGCTCACTCCATTGCCCATGAGAATGCTGCAGGAGCCGCAGCCCTGGAGGATTTATTTGTAATTAAACCCGATGTCCTGGAGAGGGAGCCGGAGGATCTTCCAGCTGCTCTCTCCGCTCCCGGCACCTTCCCGGGAGCGCAGCCGGGGCAGCCGCTGCTGTTCAGGATTCGTTCTTAAACATAACGCGGATCGCAAACGGTCTTTTTAAATAGACGTGTATTTGTGCTGCTGTCACGGATAACCTCACTACACCAGTCCCACAGCTTCAAGAGTATAAAAAAGGTAATTGAATGTGGAACCCAAAGTTTGCTGTGCTCCAAGATGCTGGATTTTACTCCAGACACAAGTGCTATCCTCAACTGGTTTGTATTGCAGTTGTTTTCTTCTGAAATTCCCTACACAAAAAAATTTTAACTTTACAGAGAGTTTTCCTGAGAAGCACTATCCAACAAGGATACTATATAAGTAATGGGTTATAGTAAATAAATCCATGATCAGGCAGTCAGGGCTTAAATATTGGATAGCATGTCCCTGTTTATTATTGTTGGAGCTGAGACCATTTGAGTTATGGCTTTATCTTACTGTGCAGTGTGCTTTCACAATACTGCAAAAAGGTTATTCCACTTTTCAAAAACTTGATTTTAGGTACCACCAGGAAAGTGCCTCAGATTTCCTCCAGTTTTCTTCAGCTCCACTTAACATTTGGAGCGGATCTTCACTGTTGACAAGTACATCCCAAATAATGGTAACCTTGACACATGGTAAGTGTCAAGGTTGCCTGTGTTTTTTCAACCCAAACAGATTCCAGCCATGTTTCCACTAATCCTTCAACCTGCCAATACTCTCATGCAGGCGAAGGTTACCAGGCAAAGTGGAATCCTGAGGTGTCTTATTGCCTCTGTGCAATTTAAACAGCATTATGATAACTAGCAACCATATACTGGAATGGGAGAAGAATTATCCTGCTACAACACAGCCTTATCACAGTGTTACTGAAAGCATTACCTGTCTCGTTTACCCACACAGTCACTCTTTGTTTCCTTATTTATTTATTTATTTTTTTACCAATCAAATGTAGATTAATTCCTAAACACTTTTATGTTTCTGGGTTGTTGTGGGGGAGTTTTAATTTTTTTTTAGTATGTAGCACATGTCTTGGACCATAATTATGATTTCAGGCAATACAATAACACATAAATCCGAGATTCATATCCAACAAAACCTGAATTACCAGCTGACTTAACTAAAATGCAAGAAGAAGTCTTGTCTGCCACAGTTTTACTTTCTAAAGATTACTGAAACCTAAAATGCTTTATTCAAACTCTATGGCCAAAATATCCAATATAACAGAAAAGAAATTCCTTCTGGCCTTTCAATCGGTATGAAGAAGAGGAAGAAAGGACGTAGTATTATGCACACTTTCAGTGCTAACAACTATGTGCAGGTAACAGAATATCTTAATTATACCAGTCTTTTAGCTGGTAACTGATAGTTCTCCCACAGCAAGCAGAGAGCAAGAAGGAGAAAAGAAGGTCCATACAATGTAATATGGCTGTTAAGTACACCTTGAAAGCTATTTTGACTGCATGCAAAAATGCACGCTAAATTAACATAAAAGATAATTCTATGCTAATAGGAATAGTAAAACTGAAAGCAATTTTGCAATCTCACCCTTATAAAGTGACCCTTGTAAAATGTCCACCAGGAAATGTATCCCTGATTTTCTTCACAGGGTTGCAGTGCAAAATAAGGTACTCAAACTACTAGTCCATCTGTCTCTCTGTTTCCTTCTCCTCCCATGAATCTGTTCCTAGACAGCGTGTTTATGTGCTAGCCTATTTCAAACATTTTCCATGTAAAAAAATATGGGGAGACAGAAAACACACAGTTCATCTGTAAGTGATATCTGCAAGAGCAGACACATTAGATAGAATGAGGCCATTAACTAAAACTCAGCAACTTATGCTGGGCTGTCTCTGCTGCAAGATATGCCTCCTCTGGGGATGTGAATGATTTCCTAAATCATCACTGACTTGATTTGCAGTTAAGCACAGTCCTGCTGTGGGAGCGCAGTAGGTCTTAAGATCCCCAGAGAGTCAGGAAACTGCTTGTCTCAGAGTTATGGGTGATTTTCATTGAGCTCCCCTGTAGTCAAGGGCAGAAGGCATGATGATTGACAGCTGACAATTCGCAGATTAAACCAGGGACCAGTACATTTAAAAGGAAAGAGATCCCGACCTAAAGCTTTAGAAGGTAGGCTCTGGTAGTCCTTTTTTTTTCTGAACAGGGTACAGCAGGATGTTTAAAGCAAGTCTCTCCCCCCAGAGTGTTGAGCATGACCATAATGTCTTGTGAAGTGTATCTTGGTTTGTACACAGAGCATGCAAGAAGCCGTGTCATCACCTCACCTTCTTCCTGCTCATCCTTTTGTCTCCTTCAACATGGAGCTTCAAGAGTAGTGGATGCCCTTCCCAGAACCAGGATCATAACCTACGGAGGTGTGTATGAGACCTCCTGTAATTGAGAAAACCAGACTCAAACTCAATAAAACTGAGTTAAATTACTCAAAAGAGTTATATCAGGAAGTAATTTGGCCCTTGAAGCCCAGTTAGGATTTGAGAATAGGAATTTATGTGTGGTGGAGAGCAGTGGGTGGAAATGTCTGGAACCAAATGCAAAGCAATTTAGATTACTGTGATAGCACAAAAGCGCTTTGTGTAGACGATTTAAGACATCTGCCCATGGTCCAGACATCTGTGTGCAATGAATACCAGTTCTGAGCTAGCTCTTTATTTATCATTCAGTGATGTCCATTAATAATTGCTGCCCCTATACAACCCTCTCTTTGTCTATATGTAGTTATATATGGCTACTTGATGACTGTAATAAAAAAGGAAAGAATTACTTGTTCTGAAATTGAAAATACAATTGCGATCTAGTTCTATTTCAAATATAGACAAACACATTTTACTTTTCCCTCTCATTCTCTGTCTATATTTGAAGATGCTATTGCACATCTATATCCCTCAAAGTAATGGACACTTAAAGCAACTCCTGTCATGCAGATAGGTCATACAGACAGAATCTCTCTGTATTTTTAGAGAATCGTCAGTCTCAATCCACCTTTTCTTCAGACAGATTTCTTTTCTTTGGTCACTTTCAATACTTCTCTGGATTTATACTCATTATTTCACTGATTTGGAATCCCCTCTTTATTTATGTACAGTCTTAGAGATCTTGCAATATCATTTACTTACCTCGTTAGTAAGTCTTTGGTGTTGTAGGAAGGTAGGAAATTTTCTTTGATGAACAAACATACACCAGTACTAATTAGACTTTGTAGCAACAAAGATAGCAAGTGAAAATAGTTTGTAATCTCCAACAAATAAACAGATTTATTCCATTTGTTCAAGTAAATCCATGTCTTCTGAGCAGCCAAAATGAAGCAATACAGAATCAAGAGAATTTTCCCAGAGTATCATTATAAAATTTAACTCATAAGTCTAATTGTAATTTACTTAAATACACTTTTATGCTTATTTATTAAGTCTAATTTTTAACACTGCAGTCTTGAATGAACAAAAATTTGATCCTCTTTGATTTTGGTGAGCTTCTGATTAGGCTCTCAAAGCTTGGCGAATGTGTTCCCAGCACACTGTAATAGGTGAAAAACTTTTTTTAATGATTGATTTATTTTGAAATTTGGATCTATATTCAATTACAACAGTGTTTATCTGTATAGCCGTGCAGATAGGGCTCCATATTGCTTGTGGGGAAGAAGATAAGTTTAAATTCAGATGATGCATCTCCTGTCCCTGGAACTGGCAGCCATTCAGGATTAAGTTAAAGGTCTCACAGCATTTTTTTGTAATGGTTAGGGAACAACTCTGGCTTTTTGCCAGATTTCATTTTTCTGTGGAAACAAAAAACCTAATAATGAATGACTTTTATGCAGGACCATGAAACACATGGATAAGGTCTGGGAATATCCCATCTTGTCCAATGGATAGTATAAGGAACCAATCTCATATACGAACACTACCTTATGAATAAGGCCAGAATGGTAAAATGGACTTAATCTTCACCGGAACTCCACAGAAGTCTGTGTGAAAGGCTGTGCTAATCAAAAGCCGCGTTGGATCTTCCAAACTCTTCTTCCATTTTTTTTCCCCTCTTCATCTTGAGCAATGAGACAAACCAGGAATCATTGCACTGAATCAGAGCATTATACTGAGATTGGAGCATTCTGTTTCAAGTTTTCTAAGTGATCTTGGAAGTCTCATTAGGCATCAGCATCTACATCTCCCAGGATGTAGATTATTAACGGGGTTAATAATGTTTCAAAGTACTGTTAAGCAAGATACAAAAGAAATGTGTGAACTGCTCGTACACTACAGAATATGTGTACCAAAAAGGCCAGGTAAGTATGGAAGATCATTTGTGGTTTACAGTAACAGCATTATTTTAAATTTAATCAATCTAGATTTACACTGCCTTTGGGTGACGACACGGAAAATTTGCCCTAGATTATGTATTTTACAGGAAAGAGAGAAGTTTGTGTCCTAAGGACATACTGCTCACATCTGTTCTGTGTTTCATATACTCCTATTGATTCCACAATAAATGTCATTGAACATTCATCAGCTCCAGTCAAAAAATGGAATGGGGTGATGCCAGTTCCAAGCCGCAGGGACTGGTCAGGGTTGCATGACTGCAGTTGGGTCGGGTGAACAATTTGCATGTGAATTGCTCTCTCTTTTGTACACTTTTGTTACTGTTTCCAGTAAATTGCTCAGTGGGAGCACTAAACTGGGGAGTATCATTCCTAAACCACAACAGCCTGTAAGTCATGGTAAGTTTTAATATAGATAGTGATGTCATGTTGCTGAAAGTAGCTACTTTGTAGTAATTACAACTACAGTTAAAGCAGTTAAGGTGATGCTGAAATCCCAGGATGGAGAGGAGTGTGGAAGTCGTCTTTACTCAACACTAATCAGATTAGCTGAGTCATTCAGGAATAACAACATATCCTCTCTGAACACCATTTTGATTTGATGTAGACTTAGATGTTTTGCTTCTTAATTTCATTTTGGTGACAGATAACACTTATCCACTAAGATTTCAGAATTTGAGTCTCATACAAAAATTCATAAATTGACCCTTACTTATTTCACATGAAAGCTCAGTATTTTCTACTGAAAATGCCAACAGTTATTTTTGCCTCCATTTCAAAAGCACCAGAAACTTGTTCGGAAAAAAACCCCAACAATTTATCAAACAGTTGAATATTTGATTATGATCTTATTCTTGTCACAGGAAAGTAGGAACTGTTTTTTTGAAATCAGTGAAGACCAGTTAGGACAAAACTGGTTTTTGTGCGACCCATGATCAAGGTCTGAAGAGGTTCTGGATGTAATTTCATTATTTAGGTCTACAGAATCATAGGTTGTCGGAAGGATGTAAAATAACAGGTTCTTAAGAGTTCAGGAGTGCTTTTAGTGCACTTCAGTGAAAACATTTATTTATTAGCTTATTTGGAATATTTAGAATAGATTGTAGTTTCACTATGCATTGCCCACAGTAGCAAAACTGCCTTAACATTTTCCCTGCTTGGCTCCCATGATCTGGTAAACCTTTCTGTCTTTATGTTGCAAGGTGCTGACCCCATAGGAGCATCAATTTGACTCTTTCTACTGTTATGGTGTGGACTGAATTCGACAACTGCACTACTGTTAGAAGAAAACACAATTTTTTCCAGTTCTCTTAAATCAGCGCTGGCACAACTGGACACAAGAAGAGGAGCTGGGTTGTTTAGGCACAGGGAAGGGACCATGTATAGAGATGGTGCACTGCTCCTGATAAGAGTTTTTCAAATTATTTATTTTCAGCATAGCAGATCTTCTGACTACTTCTGCCAGTTATAGCAGAGACAGGCAGAATCTGGAAACCTTGAACAATGGGGAGTGTGAGTTACTCCTCTCTTAAACTTAGATGACTGTAGTTAGAATGCCCACATGAGGCATCTGTAAAATGCGGTTTGAGTGTGGCATGTAACTATTAGAGAAGCCTCCTGAAAATTGTGGTTTAGATGCTCCGTATCCTTGTCTGTTTATAAAACTACTACATTCCTGTGCTGAACTTGCAGGTCCTTTTTTAAGATGAGCCTGTGATATTGCCCAGCAAGAACAAGCCTATCAGGAATCTCCTGACTTCAAAACTAGCAGAGAATCAGGGGGAAGAGCTAGGAAGAGTGGCTTAATTTTTTTATGGTATCATTGCCATATCCTAAACAACATGCAAATATACTATTCTATATTTTATAAATATTAGAGGCAAGACTACTACAGCTTGAAAGTAAAATCATGTTACACTTAGTGATATGACTTAATTTTACATAAGCTGAAGGGATCCCCTTTCAATGTATTGATTAAATTAAAGCGCAGCACTCTGACATCGGTATACGAGTAACGATGTAGCTTTTAAAACTATCTGTCAGCCTGAAAATGATGTATGTTAATCCAGCAGATGTCCCAGGACTGATTTTAGAGCTTCTGTGTGTAGCAACCTAACCCTGCATGTCTGCAAAGCAGTTTGCTTTAAACTCCTTTGCACTCTCTTTATAGCCCAGCACTGGGAAGCAATATCGATGTTTATTTTCTTTGAGAAAGAACAATGGGCTTTGAACCTTCATTTCCTTAAGGTGATGAGTGTTGTTTTTACCTCATGTAAGGTAATGAGCAGTGGCTGCTGTTCAAGAAAGTACTAATAAAATCATAGATTCTGCTGCAACTACTTTAACTCAGATACCTGGAAAAATGCAATTGTTATAGGGATCATCCAAAAATTTTTCATACACCTGTAGGTTAGGAAAGCTCATGTTTTGACACCGTGTTGGAACCCTCATAAATTCTTCCAGATAAATATTTTACTGAGTTCTGCACTATTTATTGCATTTGTACAGGGGGGTGCTACAGTGCCATTAAACCTAAGCTCACTGCAGAATTCATCTATCTTTCCATTAAGGAATCAGGTTGCTCCATAGCTGGCTTATTGTTGGCCAGCCTGTTTTTCCTTTGGTAAGCCCAGTCTCACCAGATGCATCTACATTTATCTAGTGCTTCCACATTCAAACTGGGCATGTAAACAGATGTTTGTTGCTGAAGGAAGCAGTTCCTGAAGCACACTGTAAGAATATTAACATAGTATTAAAAGGGCTTTTGATCATGGTAGCAGTTCACAGCTTGCTTTGTGCAAAAGTTAAATGCTGCTACTTTAATTTGGAGGTTTTCCACACTTACTTGCATGGTATCCTTAAAAATCTTAGAAGTTTATGAGTCATCCATGTACTTAGTACCCCACTATTGTAGGCAATCCTCTAGACAATCATTTTCACCAGCTCCAAAAAACCCACTCCAAAACCATTAAAATTTCTTGCTCCCCCAAACTCTCTAATGAAAGAACGTTCCAGATCTTTATTTCATTGATGTTTGGAAAGGTTCTAATTTTTATCTAGGCTGTGTTCTTGAGCAGTTTATATTGATTTGTTCTTGTATTAATACAGCTTTTGAGCCCAATTTACTCTTATTCACCTCCTGGTTTTTGCTTCATTTTCAAAAGGAGAACTCATTCTCACTGCTACTCTTCATTTTATGGACTGAAGCATCCTAGTCTTTCTCATCCTATTTTACACTTGACTTTCCATTCCTCTGAACATCCTAGTAGCATATTTTTCTGTAATAGAGATGATTAGAACACAGATAAGGTTTCATCAGCACTATATGTAATATGAAAGTTTCTCTATTTCTGAGGGAGATATCCTGGAGTTTTTATGGTCGTGTTCTGTTGATGTCTCATAACCATGCTTTGACCAGTCACCTTGATGACATCTTTCTCTATTCTTTCTATTCTAAACTCTGAGCAGATGGATTCACCAAAAGACCTATCTCCTCACTGCATTTGAACTGCTGGATGTGAAATTGCTCCTACCTTTAAGCAGCACAAAACTACCATGTTATGTGCCCTGCTAATAAAGCTATATGAAATGTAGTTTATTTACATTCAAAATGCTTCCAAAAAGGACAGGAAGACTCCGCAAAAGAGGCATGTGAAATGTAAGCTGGCGACATGCACTATTAACCACCAGTACAGGTTGTGTCCTGCTTAATCATTCTTTGCTGGAAAGTGGATCTGACATGAGTTTAGAACTGGGGTTTCAAAGATGTTAATGTTCTGGGTTCAGGGAGATTTTGGGGGAGACTGTAGAGTGTAATGCAACAGACTATATTACTGTTTGTTGGAAAATTGGATAGCAGCCAAAGAAGACTTTGGCAAGGCCAGGCTTTACAGCTAATAGGAAAGCAGGGTAAGAAACCCCATTTCATCCACTTTCCCTACTCAACATCTACATTTTTAGTCAGTTTGCAGACACAGTGATGAGGATGGTTATCAGTTCTTTTGAGGGCAGAAACAGCATTCCTTCTCAAATGCCAGTGTTTCTTCTTAGTTTTGTCATTGAGAACATGTTAGTCTCATCTGCAATGAGCTATGCAGTCATTTTGTTGATGTTGCCTTTTTTGGGGACTGCTTCTTCCATAACCGTTAAATCACAAAAAAAAAATAGCCATGTAAATATACTTTGTCTTAACCAGAAAGAGATTTCCTTGTTCTTTAATTACATAGAATATGATTTCCTTTATATTACTTTTAATCCTTTGATTTTAGGTTTCTCGCCCAAGCCATTACACATAAGCTTGTCCTGTACTCAATCACAAGAAGATGAGCACCCTCAAACAAACAATTATTCTTATCAGGTGCATGTCTAAGATACATAGAATACATCAAATCACTTGTCACCAATAGAAGAAAGTCCTGATTATCTTTGAAGACCCAGCATTTGAAGGGATGCAAATAGGTGAACTTCATATCATTTTACTAAAATGCAGTGTCTCTAGAACTGAAAGACTTCTGTATTGAATCTGTTTGGAACTTATATAGCAGTTGTGTCAATGGTCTGCCTCCATGGATTCTTCAGAATAGAAACTTTTCAAAATGTGGACTAAATTCTTACCTTCTAGTGCTCTATTTTTTTCCATAACACAATAACTAAACACAGGATGGAAATGAAAATGTACTATTCCCTTTATATGCTCCAAAGTTATTATTTAGCTAATCTAGACCCACAAGAATGCCATAACTTCTTTCATTATTCATGAGAAGAGTAAGGTGGAATGCTTTCAGATTTATATACCCTTATATCTCAATAATCTCAATTATGCCAGTATAGCAATATTGATTCCTGGCCCATTTTTCTCTGACATATTGAAGGAAATCTTTGCAATTCTATCTTTCACCCACACAGTTGGTGATGGAAAGTTGGAGAAATGAACATGTCAAGGACTTCAGAGCTGAACAGAAATGTAAAATAATGAAAAATCCCCAAAAGGAAAGAAAAGAAACTAGAACTAGTAGAAAAAAAGTATTACAGATTTGAAGAGAAATAGAAGAAAAGAAGGTTTACAAATTAAGGAAATTGAAACACTGCTGTAGCTGTAATATTGCTCTATTCATTTTAGTATTACCTTGCCTTCCAAACCCTGAGTTTCAGTTTCTTCTATAGCTTTGTCTGTCTTATTCAATCTTCAGAATTTCTTCCTTTGTACTTGATTGTATCACAGCTATCCAAATAAAGTTATGTGCCTGGACTGAGGTTCCTAAGGGAGTACCTTAGTAATACTGAATAGTAATAGAGTTGAAAACTGAGAAGAAAGACAGAAAAGGAGAAATAAAAAAATAAAAAGAAGGTTGAAGAAAGAAGGTCCCACCTTCTACTTAGGTTCCCTAAGCACACACACACCTCCTCCTGCCACAAACTTGTAGGAGAAATGAAAAGATTACATACAAGCCATTTTCACTATTCTTTACAGACATCTTTTTCCATTGAAAGACCTTGTCTTCTTTTACCTCAGTAACTATGCTTTCCCATTAATTTTTTAAAGAGGCATAGCTCTGTAAAACCCTGTGCATTTGTTGTAAACAAGAACTCAGCTGTGACAGGCAAGCCAGATTATATATCTAAAGTGTAATTACTGTATTGATAGCCTGTGTAATGATACCTGCTGCATTCAGCATTTCCACAGGAGTTGTCGTTTATTGAAGCATATATTATGCTTCCAAGGCCTTACATTAGGTCTTACATTCTACTACAGACCACATTGTAATTTCAGATTAGTTTGAGTTAGGAAAGGTACCAGGAATTTCCTACCTACCTCACTGAGTAGTAATTCAGTAATTTGCTGTCTATCATATTATGTTAAAGAAGGTTCTGTGTTAATATGTTTTCAGAATTAATCGAAAACATGCTTTTCAGAAATGGAATATGCTTAATGCACATATACATTTGACTTCTCTAAGAACTGTGTCAATAGCCTGGTAACCAGGGAGCAGCTGACACGGATAAATTTCTTACCTTCTGCTTGATTGAAGATCTGTTATGGTTCACATATTCCTAGCAACATTTGCTGATACTTTTAAATTCAAATGCAGTATTCTCCTCTGACCACTCATAATTTACTAACATACTCAGCATTAAAAAATAGTAAAAATATCCAGATCTCCAAGTTCTGTATCTGGCTCTTCAGGAGATGCAGTGTTTCCTCAAATTACTGGATCATGCTACCTCAGCAACCCTTTAAAAGTCTTTGACTTTCTATTAGTAATGCTTTCTTTTCATTAGAAATATGCTGCTTAGTGAACTGAAGGCACTATGTTGCATTACATGAAGCTATTTTCTCAGGCTAATTAAGCAGGGGCGCTGTCATTCACAGAGAAAGTTTATGTTCTTGAACTAAATAACAGAAGTTGTAAATTCCCACTGATTTTCTTAAATCAAAAGAGCATAAGGGTTCCCAGGTCTGGGGTACAAAAGCAAGTACAAGAGGGTTCAGTTCCCAACCTACCTCTCATCTTCAACAATACAAAAACATAATACTGCAACAGTAGTTCCTCTGATTTATATGAGAGGCAGGACTGAGCCTCTGGATGTAACACAAACCCCATGTAAAACTCAATTGAATGAGACAGTTTTCATCCAGCCAGGATGCAAATGAAACCCAGGGTTGTGCACTGAGTAATGAATAAGTCAGTGGGAGAATGAAAAGCTGTGATTTGTATGGCTTGTTGTGCGGCAAGTGGCGACCCCTGTGCTCACTGGTGTGGTGGCTGTGGATGGTCATCAGCAAACACTGCAGGGACTGGAAGTGGTATTGCAGTCCCTGTCCCATGTGTCTCCTGTGGGCTGGAGTGGGCGGGATTGCAGCAGGCAGAGTAGATCAGATTCAGCTCTCACTGACAGAAGAATTGCCACTCTAATTGCCTTTTTTTTCCTCTGTCCCCAAGAAAGTACCTTAGGCAGAGTTACTCCCACTTTGTCCCACAGTTGTGCAGATTAAATTATGAGCATTTGTGGAGGAAGAACACTGAGTCCATTTGTCTTTAATAGGGTCCCCCTGGTGTAACTGCTGACAGAATTTGGTTGGATGAAGGCAATTCAGGGAAGAAAACAAATCGGGGGGAAAATGGCCAGCCCCTAGGGACGGCAGCATTACACAAACTCAACAAGCACATGCACAACAGTGCACAGGGTATTGTTGTTTCCAGTTTAAATTAGCCAGTGGCAGCTTGACTTTGGATAGGTTCACTGCATGCTTTAGAGAGCCATAAAAAGGATGTAAGCCATTTTATGAGGGGTCACAATCCCTTCTGATGTACCCATATGGTCACTGGTTGAAACTTCTCACTCTATTCACTCCACTGGTGAAAATCTTCTTATCTTAAGAGGCATCTAAAACAACAGTTTTGTCTTGAGTTAACTTACTACCAGCAGCTTTGAAGGAGTTAATATTTGTAAAAACTAGTCTGGACACTTTGTAACGATTTGTTCCTAAATACAAATATTTCTGGTTGACCTTGTGCTAGAGCACAAGATACTGTGAGCCAGCCTTATATATGCCACTTTTCCTAACAGTCTTTGTCTCACAATCCTTTTAAGCTGGTGAGCAACAGTTAACACTATTATAAACCATTATAAACATATTATACACCACTGCGGTGCAATGAAGATGATGGTGTTATAGCCTAGATTTCCCTTCAACTCTTTCCCTCACTGCCAGGACCTAAGCTCATGCCCACCATAAACAGCTGCCAATAAGGTTTTTTGTATCAGGAAGATAGAAGTGACGTCTCTCCTTTTCCAGATGATTGAGTCAGGGCATGTTTTGAAATGAAGTTGCTAAAACCTGCCAAAAACCCCCCAAGTCAGGCCTCCATGTAAAAGAAAGATCTCAGCTCAGGGGAGTTGTTGTGTTTTAGAGGAAGCACGTGAAAAATTGCTTTGTAAATGAAGATGCTCCTTCAGACAGCTCAGTGCTCAGACACTGCTTATGTGAAAAGAAACCATGATGCATCAAATACAAAAATAAATGCAGTTCCTAAGTCTTGTGGTATTTCTTGATGCGGATAAAATAGAGAAGACGCCTGAGTCTGCAGAACACTGGGAGGAGAGAACTGGCATTTCTAAATGTGCTGCCCCCAAGGGAGTGGGTCGGTTGTTTAGAAAAGAGCAATGCAAGATCATGCTGATGTAAGGAGCTCTAAGTTATGATAATGCAGATTGCAGCTTGACAGGCTTGATAAGAAGCCAAGACAGTACGTTTCTGCCCTCCCTACCAGGCAGAGCAGGACCATGGGACATATCCAGCCCCAGAACAGTGTCTGAGAACAGGGTCACCAGCGCCACCAGATGTTTCGACATAGGCAATGAGGCTACCACTTCCCCCCTCTGCCACTCCAGATGTCACAGTGTGTTATAGAAAGGTATGTGTCCTTGCTGCCCAAAGAGCTGCCGCTCACCTTCCTGGGCAATTTCCAGCATCTTGCATTCTTGCCTGTGATGACTGAGATTGTGTAACCATCTGATTGGCTGCTGTGCTGCAGTATCATTTCCAGAAGTCAGTAATAATATTTCTGCAGAATCTTTCAAATTTTATGCTGAAATCTCCAAATGAGCCACTAAGATGACCTTGTTTGTCTTCAGGAAGTATTCTGTTCACATTCTTCTATTTGAACAACTCTGAGGAACTCGCTTTCCACTCAGTGCATGACTTTTTCACAACTTTCTGTAACTAAATGCTGTTGTGTGCAAGTCATTACTTTTGATCTTAATATACTGTTGGTTAATTATGTTTTTGAAAAGGATGTGTAGCATAAATGCAGATTGCTGTGCACAACACTGAAGGGTTGTTGTAATACCCGGACAAGCCATATTCTGCAGTGATTAAAACTTCTGTGATTAATGAGAGAGAAATGTGATAAAAAATTAATTTATTAATGTAATTATACACCATAACTTGTAATAAAAAGAATCCTTTCTGCACAGCAATAGTATCTTAAGGGAATACCAGTGAACACAATCAGAGAGAAATGTATTCTTAGGATCCCCACTCTCCTTAGCCTTCACAACTGAGGACTCTGTAAGACTGAAAAATTACCAGGAACACAACAGCATGTATTTACTGTAAACCAGTAAGTATTTATGTTGACTTCAAAACAAGAGGTTGCCAAATTCTTTTCCTTAAAACATGTCATAAATTCTAAAAAAACCCACCTCAAATAAAGCTCCTCCAAAAAAAGAGAGGAGAATTTTCTTCAATATTCGTGCACAATTTTTTTTCAAGGTAATATTGATTAGGAAAAAGAATTTGCCGAAAGAGTTACATAGCAGATTTTTTTAACAAATCCTGCAGTTGGTTATTGATGGTTTAGAGGACTTTTTTTTCATGAAAAGTTTTGAAAAGTTTGGCAAAAGTGCAGAAAATACTTTTCCTTGTGTCGAAATTTGTAACAAAGGAATAAACCTCCATGTTCATCTTTGGCAATTTTCCAAATGATACCAGTGGAACAGACAAAATGTTTAATCCTGGAAGGCTGATGCAGTTGTGCTTTGGAGCTGGCCTGGCTTCCCATGGCTCTCTGCCTTTAACTTGGGCAGAACTGAGCCCTGACACAGACAACTACTTTCGGTCATAATACTGAAAACAAATGACTTCCCTCTGCAGCGTGCGGTGGACACTCCGCATCTCAGGCTGCACCCCCCCCCCCCCCCAAATCAAGCCGCGTGTGTGCCACTTCAGCAGGCGGGCGGTAGGAATCAATGGCAGATCAATCCCTTGTCACTGCCCGCGCAGTCCCGGCCCCGCCGCCGCACAAAAGCGGGAAGGTGGGAGCCCCGCGTCCCAGAGCGTGGGGACCGGCGGCGGCGGCAGGAGCTGCTCCGCGGCGCTGCCGCAGCCCCGGGAAGGGCGAGGCCACCCCCAGCCCCGTCCGCCCCGGCAGCATCGCCCCTCCGGACGGGCTGCCCCTCTCCCGAGCCTTCCCCCGAGCCCTGGGAGGGCGGAGAACTGCCCGGGGGTGCCTGGTAGGTGGCTACGGGAGAGAGCGGCGCCGCCAGGTCCCCACGCGTGCTCGGGGAACGGGATGCGGGTGGGTGCGGGACTCCTCAGGCAGGGACCCACTGAGAAGAACCTCCCCGGGCGCGGAGAGGGACTCTTCGGGCGCCGTGTGAGACGCCGCGGATGCGGTGCGGGACTGACAGGCAAAGTGCGGGGACTCTTCGGGAGAACAGAAGGGAACCTTGGGGGCAGGATCCCCCGCAGCCACAGAATAGGATCCCTCGGGCGCGGAGCGGGACTTCTGGGGAGCACTGACCGCCTGGGCATGAGCAGTACGGGACCCGCGGGAGCAGAGCCAAGGCCCCTGGAGGCAAAGGCGACAGCTCTCAGGCACAGTGTGGGACCCGCTGGAGGCAAGGCGACACTTCTCACGAACGTTGCGGAACCACTGGGTGCGGAGCAGGTCTCCCCGAGGGCGCTGCGGGACCCCCGGGGGCGGAGGCAGCGCAAACCCTCTGGGACCGGGACGGGACCGCGGCGCGGGGCAGGGGGATGCCCGGAGGCGGGGTGGGGACTCGCCTGAGCCCGCCCGCCGCTGCCTGCGTTCCCCTCCCACCTCTGGCGGCCCCGCGGAGCCGGGCGGAGCGCGGCCGGGAGCGGCTCCAGGTAGGCAGCGCCCGCCCGCTGGGGCGGCCCCGGCGTGGCCCCGGCGTAGCATCTTCGCGGCTCGGTGGGGAGAGCTCGGAGAGCCCGGCCCGGTGGGTTCTCCGTGTGTTTGCGGGGTAAACAGTCGGGGGAGGAGGAGGAGGAAGAGAAGGAGGAGGAGAGGTGCAGGGGTTGCCGCCTGGTGTAGGGGGAGCCTTGGTGCGGGGCTTCACTGCTCTGCCGAAGTCTTGCCCTGAACTCTCCGGCTTGGGACGTGCAGCCCCTCTCTGGCTCCCCGAGGGCGGCGGCGGGGGCAGGGGCGCCGCTCCGGCCCTCGGAGGTACCGTGTCCTGCCGACTTCTCCTCGGGTGCTTTGTGGTGGCCGGTGCGGGAGCGGATCGATACCGATGCCTCTGAGCCCTTTCGCATTGCAGAGCTCTGCCTTGTCTTTTAGAAACCCGTTTAGATTAAAAAGTAAACTAGTTTTAAGCAGCCGCGAACAACTACAGTAGCCTCTCTGGGTAAAGAAATATGGGAGAAGCTTGTTCTCTCTGCGTGTCCGATCTAAAGTAGATTTACTAAGTTGGGGATAGTTAACCTGAGTTTAGATCCAGGTGGATTTTGAAGGAGCTTTCTCTTTTTATAAAAAGACTTTTCTTATGTGCATCTGTAGGACAGTGAAAATCCTCACTGCTCATTTTCTGGATTTTCTTGCCTGTAAGTTAGTCCTATGTCAATACTTTTTTTTCTTTTTTCATTAGCCTAATGCAAAGCACAACTGCTGGTTATTCTGGGAGCTGAACTCAATGTTTGCTGGGGAAGGTAGATCTCAAGATCTGAGCAGCGGCAGTGTATTGATTCCATTAACAGAATTTACAGATCTACTGACAGATTCCTTTTAACATAGTCTCTTTCCCAGAATTAAAGTTCTCCTCAAAGCATCTGTCGCTGGTCTAGGCCAATAGATGGCATAAGGCACTCAGGCTAACGTCCTAAGGGGACAGGGGGAGCAAGAATACACTTTGTACGGAAGCCAGGGTTTTCAGAGGGGATGTGTGAGTTAGATTGTGCGTGTCTGACTTGGAATACGTAGGTGAGATCTCATTTTCAGAGATATGTCCTGGACCACTCATTTTCTTTGGTCACAGTTGCAGCATTTTCCAAAATCCTTCTCTGCTCTAATCAGTTAGGGTTACGTCACACAGTTTTTGTAGGATTTGTTCAGTGTTGATATCCTAAGCCAGGAAGCAGAGGTGGCTTTTCAACTTTGCAAGGTGTATTTAATATCCGCTGCTGGCGAGAAGCTGCCCATTGTAGCAGTATTGAAACCAGTAATCGTGAGGGGGAATAAAAGGCAATTGGCTAGTAAGGAAAAACCTTCTTAGTTTCTGTATCAAAGTTTCTGCTGAGATAGCACTGTGGGTAGACAAAAATGATTTTATGTTCTGAAATTTTGTAAATTATTTGAGTATAGGTAGGTAGCTAAATGATGATAAAAGAGCTTTAACTGACAGTAATCATACATAGCTTTTATATGGGTGCTTCTTAGGTATCGATTTCAAAACAGTTCTTTTTAAAAAGAGGTGCAGTATCATTATATCTTTTTTTTTTTTTTTTAGCAATTGAAGAGTGGGAAAGGTCCAGAAATAATACCAGATTTCTTAAGTCACAGTTCTTAATTTGTCTGTTAAATGTCTTTATACAGTCTGGACAGATTTGTTTAAGTGGATCTTAAATTAAAAAAAAATCTATATGTATATAGAGCAAAGGACATTAAAGGTCTTTTTCCTTCTTTTTTCTTCTCTTACCTTCTTTCTTGTCTATAAATGTCTATGTCTTGTTATCAGCCTCAGCACTAAGGCAACCCACAGAAAGTATAGCAACCCTTCAACTTCCTATTTGTGAGTGTGGGCAAAAGAAAATCAATGAACAGTGGCTTTCAGCTGAGCTGATGCAAACTCCAGTGTGATCCCCAAGCTTTATTCCTGGGACAGATGGGGTTGATATTTGACTACAATTTCCTTTGTAGAAACAGAGAGGTCCCTTAGGAGAGGCAATTCTTTGCTCACCCTCTCTAGGACTTTGCAAATTTCCACGAGTGAGAAGGATAAAACTACCTTAAACCTGAAAAGATGATAACTCGGTATTAAGCCACCGGCATCGCCTTCATTGTGCAATTAAAGCTGTAGGCAGGGTGCAGTCAACTATTAATACTCAGTGCCAAGACCATTCAGCCTCAATGCAAAACAGGGTTCAGCAGTGACTGAGCTGAGCTGCAGAGGCATCTTAAACCTGTTTGGAGAGTGGAGACAGCCGGGCTTTCCCCGCTCCGCATTGGTGCATCTGCCAGCGGTGTGCTCTTTGTTCTGGCCGAGCCCCTAGCGAAGCTGGTGCTGGACACAGTGCCTGCCTCTGTGCTGGGATCACTGCCAGGGGCCACTGCCACTGCTCCTGTGGCTGCCTGCTGTTTGCATCCCTTTCCCTGCCAGCTGGGCAAACTGAACCCACATACTCTCAGGTGAAATAAGTACTGGTTAACAAGGAGGGCATGTGAATGGCAGATGCTCTGCAGAGTCTGATGTGAGTTGGGGTCAGAGGGAGAAGCAGATAGTATCCTGTTTGGCAATACCCTTACTAGCAGGCTAAGCTTCAGCTTGGTTACTTGAAAACAGCTTATGGCCAAGCTTTCTGTCTTTTCTCCTGGAATCCTTCTCCATCTAAGCCCATTTGTTTGCAGCATGTCTCCTGTCCAAAGGCTCTTGATTTAAAGAACTTGTTTACTTGCTACTGGAGCACATATATTAAAAAGATCTGCCCAAGGCTAATGACTAGAAACAAGGCTCAAGTCTCTAAACTCGCATCATTCTATGCCTTGCAAATTTTCTGTTGTGGGATATCTGCCAAGGATGCATAATAAAACAGAACTCATGAATAAATAAAATGTATTCCACTAATCTGTGGATATTTTCTTTTTATCTTACCTTTGCCCCATCTCTTTGTTTTTATTTCTTACTCCTAATCTATTTTTTTTCCTGTTTAGCCTCCCTCTCCTTTTAATTTATGGGGTCATCTTATTTTCTTCCTGTGTTACCGCTTTACTTTCTAAGGGGGAAAACACCCTGAGTAAACCAAGCAGGATGCTGTCATTGCCATTGTCTGATTCTGTGTGGAGGACCAAATCCTTAGCTGACAGAAACTGTCCTTGACCTGTTCCAGTCAATGATTCTACACCAGTTAATGCCAGGGAATCATCTGCTTCAAAGTGTTACCTTGGTATGCTGCTCCATTCTTTACTATTTCTTTTTTTTTGTTCCCCATTTCCTTCTGGCCCTTTTCATTTTCCTATATTTTACTGATGCTTCTTTCCTTTATACTGTATTTTCCACTTTATTTGAATATGTTCTGCTCTATCTTGTCTCATTCATTATGTATCTGAAGTCCTACCAGCATTGTGCTAAACTGCTGTCATCTGCCATTTGTGGATAACTTGCTCATTTTTCTTAGAGGGGAGTTCTCTATGTGGCAGTTGCTTGTAATAGTTTTCTTTTGTTTTGTTTTTCTTTCTGTTCTAGAAGAGGTGACTTTTGGAATATATATCTTGCTTGCAGAGGAAGATGGTGTTTCTGAGGGAGCTCATTCCACAGTCATTTTCTAGAGAAATATGTCTTCTGGAAAGACGAGCTTTATCACTTATGTTAGAAGGTCCCATTGTGGTCACTGTTTTTGTTCTGGAGCTTACTTTGCTCTGGATTTTGGGCCATTTTGCTGCGTTACAGGTAAAGGCTGAGACCTTGATTTTCATGCTGTGTTCTGCAAGGAGCTAGGGTAAGTCTGGGGTAAACATGGTCTCTGTGGTTGATAACGTTGATATAAAGGTTCTTGGAAGGCTTCACTCGTTTTTGCCTCTCTAAATTGTTTCTCTCACTGCTGTCAGTCTGCTGGGTACTCCCGATGATCTTGGTCTTAGCATGATTTTCTGTTCTCCATCCTTTTATCCACAAACTCTCCAGCTCATCTTCTTGTCCTTCACACTAAAATGTCTTATCCATTTTGCCTTCCCATCCCTGACAGGTGAGTGGGGACTGAGGTGAGAGGTCTCGGTTTACTGTCTCTCATGGCTGCTGAGGAATTTCTGGGAGGGGACGCAAGGGGAGGCCATTACGGCTTAGCCCTTTGGACTCCCTTCTGTTCAGAGCAGCCACGTGCCCTGGCTGCAGACACCAGCCTGACCTCAGCTTGCTCAGTGTCTGCTGCCATCTCCTCCAGGTAGGTTTATGTCTTAAAAGTTGATCTTGGGCAGGGGGAGCTGCAGGACTGTGATCACATGTGGTGACAGACAGGCAGTGTGGCACCATCCTCACCTCTGCCAGCAGCAGCAAGAGATGCAGTTGTCCCCTCTCACCCTGCAAGGGGTTGTGCTGGCAAGGTATGAGTGCCCTGGAGGTGCCCCTATACTGCTGGAGCTGCATGTGCTCTGAACAGGATTATCTAAGGGTAAGGGCTAATAAATTAACTTTTCTTTTTTTTTTCCCTTTTTTGGAAATGTTTTGGTCTTACCAGCCTGCCAGTAACAACCAGGAAAGGCCACATGGACTTAAACCAACCAGTGTGGCTGGTTTAAGGAAGATAGTTTATTTATGATCTGAGACAGAATTTTACTTCTCCTTTTTTCTTCCTCTCCTGTATATTTTTTGTCCTTTGTTCATCATCTTGGACAAGCAATTTAGATGCCAACTGATATCTTAAAAACTGGTTAATTCTTCCATGCGTTTAATCATTCTAGCCCAGTGCTACTCTAATGACAGGCTCAGAGCTCAACCTGTGCAAAGCATTGCTTGTCTTTTCTTTTGGTTCTCACTAAAAGCAAAGCAAAGACAGAGGCTTTATGAACTTGGGAATGTTGAAGCAGAACATGTTGACCTGCTATGTAACATTGAGCAGGTCACATCTCAAGTCTCAGATTTGGTTTCCAAAGCATGAAGCTCAAGGTATCTGCCTCACAGCACTTATAAGTTAATGAAATGCTATGAGATTTATGGACAAAGAACTATCTTGGATGTGATGATCTTATAAAGTTTAATATTGGCAATTTGCTGCCCCATATAAGAGGCATTTAATATTTCTCTGTTTTTTGTTCTTTGAGCCTAACAAATTGATTGCTGCTGTTCATGTCAGTACAGGCAGGTTACCTGTGGGAGGCAGATAACCAACTCAGGACAAATCTATGACAGCTTTGATTTGCATGGAGGAGTTAAAACAGCCTGGGTAGTTTAATAAAATTGGAAACACTTCAGATAGCTCTGCTCTGCTCCTCACTTCTCTTCTACCTCCTCTCCTTTAGCAGACAAGAACTGTTGCTGCTTCCAGCAGTATTAACTGCTGTGAAGGCTTCAGCTCTGAAACATCCTTGGTACCAAAGGGGAGTGTGTTGCAGAGGGCAAGGGGATTCTCCCACTTGACTTCAGTGAGAGAAGAATCAAGCTAATAGCTTGTGAGATGCAATGATAAATCTACAATATCACTTTGTGTACAATCACAGTCAGTCAGTATATTTAAAACAGGAGTGGTGAAGGATCGGATGTGTCCCAAAGAGGACTTCTCTTTATCGAAGTCTTTATTTTATCTTTTCTTTTTCTTTTAATTTTTTTTTTAAATTATTCTGTTACCTCAATCATTGCTACTGCTGATTTCACTGGATTATGATTCCAAAGCTGCTTTGTAATTTTATGAACTCTATTTATTGCCAGTTGAGAGAAGAGCAAATAGAGCCATAAATTAGGTTTTCATTTTGAAAACGACTAAGTCATTACTGCTGCACAAATGTAAATCAGACCTCCATGTTTTAGCCCTAGCTAGTGACAAGCACTGAATGATGGTTTCAGCATGACATTTTAGGGGCAGACACCTTTTTCCCTGAATAACCTGCTGAAAAGGATTCTGCCTTGGAGGTTCTTCTTAAGCTGAGAAGACCTGTGTGTCTCCCTGTCCAGTGCAATGTTTGCTCTGAAAAAGACAGCCAGCATGGATCAATACTGCTCTTTTAATTCACCTGTGAAATTGGTAAAAGCTTGAATTGGACAAGGGGGATAGCATGAGTCCTTCCATTACTCTGAAAATAGTAATGGTGTTTATGGCCTCATTGTAAGCTGTTCTTTTCAGGGAGCTGTGATTTGTTTTACAGTTTGCTGTGTGTTAGGCCAGGGAGAGAGCAGCTTTTCCCCCTTATTTTGATTAATTTGTTAGGATGACAGAAGAGAAAAAAACAAAGGGCAGATTAGCTCATAGTATGTTTGGTGCTCAAATAAGAGTTGTTGTGGGACACATTGAAACCCAAGAATCTTGAAAATGAGAAAAACTTAATCTTCAAGCACTTGCTGCAAGAAAAAGTGCTTGTTCCTGGGTCTCTGGGATGCTCCATCCATGGCCTGGTCATGAAGCCAGCCTTTTGTGAGGTGTTCAGTAACTGCTGGAGGCAGGGGATGTGTTTGAGCCTTTGTAAGCTGTCCTCAGAGCTATCCTCAGAGCTGGGCAAAAGCTCCAGTTCAAGGTAATACTTAAGCACAAGTTTATTCAACAGCTTTTAAGAAGTCCAGTGTGACTTGAGACTCTTTTTGCTTGTGTATATACAACTTTATCTGAAAACCTTGGACCAAGTCCCAGAAAACTTTGGACCTAATCTTAGCTGGCACCTCTGAAAGCTCCTGGTCCTGAGACTTGGATCTTAGGCAATGAGACATGTTTCTCTTAGTGATATATCTTACTTATTTCAGCTGATATGAAGGGTTTATGTATTCAGATAAAGTCTGGGGACTGTGGGAAACTGCCACACAAATGAAGAGAGAGACAAGAAGTTGTCATTTTTCTCTCCGAAGTTTTACTGAGGACATATTGAAGTACGTCATTCAAAAGTAGCCAGAAAGAAAGAAATATGATTTCAGGTGTCTTCTTTTTCCTCCTAGAGAATTGTGGATTAGCACTGCCCTTAAGGCCAAATAGGTTTTTGCTTGCAGTGGTGTTCAGTGTTTTGCTTCAAGCAGTAGCGTATAAGGGGAAACTACCAACTAAAACCTAATATATATTGCTCTTGGTTTCTTCCAGTGCACTGCATATGCTTAATTAACTCTAATTCTCTCTATAAAGACATGTAGTCAGGATCTCAGATCTTCCTCTAGACCTTTTGGTATGTACTGCCTCCATATTGTGGTGCCTTTGAAATCCGCGAGGATCCTTGTGGGAGTTTATGAATCTGTCTAGTTGAAGTTTAGCCCAGGGAAAACCTTAAAAAATCCCTTGTCCTGTTAAAATCTTCCACAAAACCTCTGCTAATTTTGTGAGATTAGGATTTATCCAACCACCTGCCTTCATTTTTCTACTCTGGACATTTGTATGGGTCATCTTAGACATTAGAAAAATATGTTTGAAATAAAGTGGGAGAAAGAAGGAGAGAGAGGGCTGGATTCTGGCTTTTGAAATTCCTTCTAGTTTGTTTGGGCTTTATATCTGCCCGAAACTTACTTTCATTGAAAGACAATGGTGAAAATTACACCCAAGTAACTTTATTGGGTCTGACATTGGGTTGATTAAATGGTTCTGTTGTTATGGGCTGTGCAAATTTATGTATTGACCAGAATCCAGCCCACACACATAACACCTATAGTACCTTACAAGTTGTGCTAATGTGTGATATTACTTTGCATATGGAAATCCAGGTATTAGTAGCTACTCGTCACTCCTGAAAAAAAGGTGGGTAGTAATAATACTGAAATGAATTGAACTGGTTAGGACTGATACTTATTTTGTGAAAAACTTATTTGCTGGCTGTTCCTTTTTGTGTGCAATGACAATGCCTCAGCTTCTGCTATGAATATTCAATTGAACAGTGGTGCAGTGATGCAATTTTATATCTTAGCCTGTCATGTACTCACCTCCTTCATTTTCTGGCAAATGTCCTTTCTTGCTGAGTGCTTTGTGGGGACAGCCAAGTTGAAATAAATAGGGAAAATACCTTTGGTTTTTGAGGACTGAGATGGCTAATACTACACTGATATGCTGATGGGATGCTGTTAAAAGGGACGTCATCATCCTGGAGAAACTCCATCTGCAACAGTTTGTGGGGCTGACAGAATGGAAAGCAGGTCTGTAGAGAAGGGCGTGGGCATCCTGGTAGGCAACATGGTGAGCAGAGTGGGCAGGAATGAGCAGTGTGCCCTCACAATGAAGGCCAGCTGCATCCTGGGCTTTATTAGCAAGGCTGTAACCAGCAGTTGTTCCTTCCTGCCTGGCACTGTGAGACTGTATCTGAAGGACTGTATCCAGATTTGGGCTCTCCGCTACAGACATTCACATTCTGGAGTGAGTCTCGCAGGAGGTCATCAGTACGATTGGGGGTTGGAGCACACAGAATACAAGAGGCTGACAAAGATAGGTTTGTTAAGCTTAGGAAGAGAGAAGGTACAGGGGAAACCTTACTGTGCTCTGAAGTTACCTGATGGGTAACTTTTCTCAGAAATGCTCAGCAATGGGATGCAAGCCAGTAAACCCAAACTGGAAGAAAAGAGTGACTTCAGGAAAAATAAGAGGGGTCCAACTGGACCAGATTGTCTAGAGAATTTGGGAAATTCTGGAGATAATAAAAAATAGATTGGCCTTGAACAGCCTCTTTTAACTGGACCAGCTTTGAATGTTGGGTGTGAAAAAGGTTCCTCCAAAGGACCTTTTCACTGAAAATTAGTTTGTGATACTACCTGGAAAATCAAGAGGAGTGGTGTAACTAAATGATGTCCGGTGTAGGAGTGGGGAGCATGTACCAAAATCTGAGTGCCCAAGAGATGGAGACTTTCAGAGGCCTCAGTATGAGTAGGGCTTACACAGTGGCTCTGAACCACACATCCTCAGAGCTTAGTCTGCATCCAGCATTTCTGTAGCACCATGCTCGCTTGTCTCCCACTATGAGATGGCACCTGATGCACATAGCTGGCTCGACCTGGCTTGGCCAGCTGCTCCCAGTGTTGGCTGGAAGGCTACATCCAACTCGTTTTCTGCATCCAGAGGTTTCCATGCTCAGGAAAGTCTCTTGCAGATATTCTCTCCAGCTGCCTCCACATAACCCTCCTTAGCCTGTGGCCTCATGTCACGCATGCTAACACATTGTAAAAGTTACTTGGGTGCTTTGAAAGTGAATGTTGGATCAAAGCAGACTGCAGGACTTGTATCTAAGTGAGGTTTGGAGTTCTTTTCAGGGTTGTCTTGGGTCAAGAGAATTTATTTTGAACAGCACAGAGATTAACGTGCTTCAAACACAAATGTTTTTACAGATTATCTGTTGAATGTTTCACTCAGAATATCCACAATAACAATTGCTTGTGTTCTTGTTGCCTAAGAGACTGTGATTATCTTGGAGAATTTCACCGTGGTAAAGAAAACCTTTTTTTATCTCTGAAATTAACAGACTTTTGGAAAAACATAAAAAAAAATAAATACCGTTTAACTTTATTTACTCAGACTGGCAAGTAAAAGAAGAAACTGAACTGTTATGGAGAATTTGTAGATAGCCTGTTTCTGCTGTCCATCTTCAGTAACTCCATCTTATTCCAAATCTATTCTTAAGTATATACAGCCACGGGCGTGAACTGCAACACAGAAGCTTAAGTAGATGTTAGGAAAATACTTTTGAGAGAACAAGGGCATTCAAGCACTGGGTCAGATTCCACAACTTCTCTGGGCAGGCTTTATCGTGGGAGATTAAATAAAAATCTGTCAAAAATTGTCTAGAAGTAACTGCCTTGAGGTAGGGGAAGAATTGAATTATATTACTCTTCAAGGTCCTTTCTAAACCTGTTTTCTGTATTCAATAGCATATTACTGATGTAAGTATTTTATTTATAAAGGTATAAGGAAAGAAAAACAACAAAGTGACTGAGATATACCCAGAACAATATTGTGGGGAGAGAATTTTTTTCAAGCTGCTTATCTCAAAGCCAGGACTTTACAGAATAAAACTGTAATGGATTCAGAAGTTATGGGTAACCAAGTTATGTGGTTTAGCACTGTGCTCTGCACCTGAATTGCCCTTTTAGGTCCTCTGGTCCTGTTGCTAATGAAGGTGTGGCTGGCAGCACAGACAGAACTGATTTCATGTCTCCTAACAGTTTTTTCTGGTGTGATATGTTACAACGTAACCCTGGTGTTTATGTTCCTAGATGTCTCTTCCCAGTTTAAGGTGGAAAAATCCTGCTTTATGGGATGCATAGAGTTTAGATTTTTCAGAACAACTTTTTCACCCAGTGAAACTGACTGTTGCGATTGGACTTTGTGTCCTTTAGAAATATTACCTTGCTTCCAAAAATGAAAAAATAAGAAAAAAAAGAAAAAAGAAAGAGAGAGACTAGGAGGGGGAAGAGATAATCTGGGAGCAGAAATGATCAACACTTCTGCCATCTGTACTAGGAATTAGAGGACAATTCCTCAGACTATAAAGTGACAAATAAGAATTAGCTGGTTCTACTTTGCAATCAGGAAATGTAGGATGGACTAATGAATGGAAAATTTTGAATATCAGGTCGATCTTCTTGGCAGTGAGTTAAATCTTAATTTTAATACTCTGTACCTCTTCCAGAGATAAGAATATTCTGAATTGCACTGAACTCCATGTTCCTTTCCTTAATGTGGAAGAGTTGTGGCTTACTGTGGGAATAATTTGCCTCTGTGCAGAGGCTTGTGTACCATTAACACTTGAAAACTCAAGAGAGTCTTAAATGGTTCAGGAATCTGTGTATTAGAGAAAATATATAATGTCTAATAGTTTATCTCTGTATGTTAGGCCTGGAGGGGTTGTAGTGATGGGATAGATGGGACAGTTTCTCCCCTCTGCCATCATAGCCTCTTGGTACAAACACTGCCACTTTAAACTGCACTATAAATGAAGGAATGATATTTAGATTTTCTATTCTAGCTAAATGCACTTTTTTTTCATTACCTGCTATCAGGCTGGTCTGTCAGAATGCATGTGACTGCTGGCTCTGGGCTCAAGTGTCTCGGCATACCGGTACCTGCTGTGTGATAGCTGTGGAGGAGACTTGGGAGGAGGGTAATGGTGCACGAAGGTGTGGGCTGAGCTTGTTTTTGGACCGCTGGTCTGCTGTGTGAGTTCAGGCACGCTGCTTTCTGTGTCTGGATATCTGCATCAGTTTATTTGCTGAGGTAGTTAACCTTTCAAAACCAAACTGCCTCTATAAGCGGAATACAATTTCACCAATGATAAATGAGACTGCAGAATTTATTTTCAAGAAGTATGTTGATATATTTTCATTCTACACATTTTTTTTCCTACGTGGAAAAGTATCTGATCCTGTAGTCATGTATCAGATGTTTTTGACCACTAGTGGTACTACAAATTACTGCAATAGGTGTAGGATTTTATATTCATTGAGATAACTGGATAAGTCCTTGGATAGCAACAATTGAGAACTCAGTGGAAAATGGAGTACAGAATATTAACTGAGGAAGGGATCTGTAGAAATTGCCGTCATTGCAGAAGTCCCTTGACATACAAGTTGCAGTGTCCACTTCAAACAGTACTTCATGTTTTGAAACTGTGCTCTTGATGGGTGCCATTAAGATGACCTGTCAAACAAGATTATTGCCAAAATAATTGACCTGGAGAGAAACAATTTCTTTTACCATCAAACCACAGCAATGCTGATCTGGCTGTAATAGCGTCTTTGGTATCTTCTCCTCCTCTCAAATACATCTATGAACTTCAACCATTGAGACAATAGAGCTCAAGGAAATGCTTAATGTGGTCAGCTGTCTGTGGAAGGTGTTTGTGGAACAGGTATCGTAACTGCAGTACTATAACTGCACTTAATTGGTGGGGATTTACGGGTAGATTTTCAAGCAAACACATTTTAATCTGTCATTTCCACTTAGTTGTGGATAATGATATTTTGATTTATAGGAACAGAATATAAATTGCAGAGCCTTTGGGAACATTGAATGGTGCAAACCTTGTTAACTCTCATAATGTGTGTTATCTCCAGGGGCTTTTCGAGTCAGGTAGGGAATACCTTTTTCTTTTTTTTCTTTTCACTTTAATAATTTTACAAGGTGACATTCTGATGATATTAGATCTTGCTCCTTGTTCTTTATGTATATGAGAAAGCAATTCAGATCACAGACTGCATTCCCAAAGAAGCTTCTCTCATGTTGATGCTACAGCCAGAGTGTTTTCCCCGTGCCCCTTTTTCATACCAACCCTTTGCATATACTCTGTCCTCACCAGCATCCTCATAGTGGAAATCAGCAGAATTTCACTTTGGCAGGATCCATTTTACCTCCTGTTAGTCACATGGAAGTTATACACCTTATGGCACTAGTCGTATAGGCTGCTTATCTAGTCAGTACAGAGGTGGACCCCACCTCTGGTGATTCACCCCCCCTGAAAACCTGTGCCTAAGATAGGTGGTATGAACCATGGACTAGAGATGCTTATTACTCTTCTTGCTTGTGTTCTTTTACTCTGAGTTAGAATAGCTTCATTTTTTCCTTATTAGTCTTTTGGAGGAGGTGATTTAAAAAAAAAAACAAAAACAAACCCAAAACTATATTTGAAGACTATTTTTCCACAGGTATGGATATTTAAATAATTTTACCTTTTATTGTCAGCAGCTACTGTTGTTTCCAAATTATTATAATTTCTTTCTGGTTTCATTTTTTTGAAAAGATGCATAAACATTTGGCATAAGTTCAGTTTCTAAAACAGCCTGGTGACATCAGTAGAATTGTACAGGGGTGAACATAGCCAAGTAGGCTTCCTTGGAAGTAACATCAGAACAAAATTTGGCCCTGGGTATTTCAATTCAAACTTTATTTACCTAAGGTCTTCTGGGAGGTTCTACTGAATCCATTTTAAAAGAAATGTAATTGCATAATTCTATTATTTTCATGACATTTTAATGCAGTATTCTGGATAAAGGATATTACTGCCAATGGAATATAAAAAATAAATTACAACTGATCGAATAATTTAGCTGATGAATTTATCCTCTTTACCTCACAGAACGTCCATAACCACATAGCAGTTTCTTCAGATGGGCTTGCTGTTCGTGCTAGATGACTTTTTAAAGTTAATCTCTGCCTCCACAGGCTGTGAATGCCTTTATAGTTAACTGTCTCAAATATTACAAAGGAGAGTTGAATGTTACATCTTATGTCACAATGAAAGAGGCTGTGCCAAGTAATATTATCTTACATTTTTTCAGGTTTAATTATGTATGCTAAAGCAGTTATTACTGCCCTGCTGACAGAGAACAGCTTAAGTCATACTAACTGGATTTCAGTCCAAATCCCTAATTGTGATTGATCAAGTAAATTATATATGCATTTAGATGTTTTTCTCTGCTCAGTGAGTCAGAAAGCATAGACAGTACTCCTAGGCAGTGCTTTAGACACGTACTTGTCCTGTGATGAGTGGAGAAATTCAAACACTTAAAAAATCAGTGAAATGTTGATCCTGAGCTGAATTTTGTTAGGGTCATATCCACAACTTTTTAAAAGTAGGTGTCTAAAGCTGCATATGTGTAGCCAGGGAAATTTGGAGAAGCTGTTAACTGTCAGGAAATTAGCAGAACTTAAAGCCGAGGTGTTTGCATGATCTGGTGACTGGGCATGGCTGGGTGATAAAATAAGACCCTTGAGGGTGAATTTGCTCAGAACTCAATTTTCTGAATGGGAACCCTAACATGGAAATCTACCAAGATCATCAGATTCCTTGAGAAAAAATTTCCTTGAGTTCTGGAAGTAGTTTGTAGAGTTACTGAGATTTGTATGCCCTTTCAAGTTGATGTTAGTGTTGTATCCCTTGTGACTTCAATCTGAGCAGGACTAGGCCCTTTTATTTATGTTTCTTCAACTTAAAGGAAACCATCCTGAAATGTGAATTTAGTCTTCAGAGGCTTCTGAAGTTCAGCTGTTCAGGAAGCAGGAGGCAAGGCTATAGACAGCATAGCCATGGAGCAGACTGGTAGAAAATCTCTAGGTGTGTGCTGTCTTTGAGTATTTTAAGTGGGAGAGCACAACAAAGCCTATCCAACTGCAAACCAGTTAAACTTTCTATTATGCCTGGGTAATCACAGAAAAGCTGAAACTGCCCTAATTTGGAGTTACCAGTAGCCAAGGCACTACCATGCTCAAATGCGCAGCATGTCCAAAAAGATGTTCTGAAGCTTGTGATGTAGAACCTCACAGAGAATGGGGACTTCGTGTAGATACTATGTGGAAGGTAACTGAAATAACTGAGAAAGCGAAATTTTGCTGACAAATAAATGTGTAGTCTGGGATCCACATTACCACTAAAAATCTTTAAGCGGTTTGTTCCAGAAGAGGTTGGAAAACCACAGCACTTTGGTGTATGTTATACATCTGCAGCATAGCTGTCTCAGAGGGACCATATATGCAAACTCTGTCTCTGTGGCTCTCCTTTTGTGAGCTTTAGGGATTTAACAGCGTGCTAAAAGCCCAGAAATTTGCAGTCCCCCTTCCAAGCAGACAATGGGCCTGTGGCCTCACCAACAGTGTATGACTGCAGAAGTGCTGGCTAGAGCCCATCTCCAAATTGGACTGGGAAGAGTTAGATCCTGTTGTTTTGTTTTTTATTCTAATGTTTGTATCCTTTTCACACAGCTTTCCTTATGACTGGCTTTTATTTAGCCCTCAAGCTTAACATTTGGAACTTCTATTTGTTGGGTTTTTTTCATTATCTTGGAAAATAATATCCATTATTCCAGTAAGCATCTTTCTTCTGTGTCATTTCATTTTCTATTCCATATGAGTCCTTATCCAGTAGCTCACTGAAACAACTGAAGCTATTAAAGCAAACAAGTAACTAACATCTGGTATGTGTTTACTTGCTCTCTTATACTCTCTCCAGGGTAAGAAGTGTGTGATTTGGAATGGTTAGCAGTTTATTATGTTATATATGAATACTTGTTTGCAGAAGATCAAAGAGGTTAATGTTGCTCTTCAAGTTGAGACTTGCAAAGTTTGTGGTAGCTCTATGTTCTTAGGATGTTCCTGACAGACTTTGGCACTCAAGGCACTTAAGGAAAAAATTGTTTCCAGCTGAGTAGTTTTACCCTTGAGTAGAAAAAGTTGTTTGAGTGGGTAAAGGGTTCCCTTGAGTAGAGACCATGTTGTGCTGAGGCAGACCATGTTGTGCTGAGGCATCCTGTGGCTGGATTCACTTGTTTAAATGCCTCAAATTGTTCTGTTGGTACCTAGCGCAACAAACCATGGCTCAGGAATCAAGGTCCCTGCAAGTCAAACAAGACATTCTTCAGATCCTGAAGCTCCTCTTGACCTAGCTATCATGAATCTTTCTGGTACATTCTTTTCATAACCTAAAAAATCACATAATAGTAGTAATACGGCAGGTTCCAGATCATCACCTTTCTAAGCAAGATCCACTTTCTTTCTGTATCTTGCACAAATTGTGACTACAGTGCCCTCAAAATGAAGCAGTAAATTATTGCTCACTGCATTTATTATACAGAGCAATTTCATGGAGGCACCATTATGAATATCATCTGCATAATCAATATGGTTTTATACTGCTGTCTCAACAGTAAGTCAGTCTATTGTACTAAGGATTTGCTGAGCAACTAAGTTCTTGCTTTAGTTGTTTCTGAGTAAAACTTGCTTTGTAGTTGTCATGGTCAGAGGTGCCTCCAGATAGGACAAGGGGAATGGCTCTAAACTGAAGGAGTGTAGATTTAGATTGGATATTAGGAAGAAATTCTTTACTGTGAGGGTGGTGGGACACTGGCAGAGGTTGCACAGAGAAGCTGTGGATGTCCCATCCCTGCAGGTGTTCAAGGCCAGGTTGGATGGAGCTCTGAGCAGCCTGGTGTAGTCAAAGTGTCACTGGTCATGACAGGAAGGATTGGAACAATATGATCTTTAAGGTCCCTTCTGACCCTAATTGTTCTATAGTTCTGTGATTCTATGGTCTGAGATTGTGCCTGGTTTTTATAGTGCTGGCTTACATTGCTAGTGTTCTCATCTTGATGAATTGCTGAAAGTGGAGTTTTTATTGACTGAAATGAATCAAGAAGTAGAACTTTTGGGGTTTGAATATACTTTGACCCCAGTCCATGGTATTTATGGGTTTTTTATTTATAGTTAGTGTTACACAACAGGGCTTGGATCTAGATCATGAGTTAGGTGTGGTAATGTTTATCAGATGAGTCCTGCTGCCTTTCTTATGTGAGATCAGTTGTATGTATGTTATGTCTTAATCATTCCTAGAAGCTGAAGCCTTGGGAAATGTCTAGAGAAACTGTGTCTTATAACCATTCTGTTAGCTAGCAAATACCTGGCATCAAACTACATCTTAAGGTGCAAAATCACTTCTGTGTTGTGGTTTAACCCCAGGTGTCAACTCAGCCCCACACAGCCTCTCATTCCCCCTCAGTAGGATGGAGCAGGGGATCAGAAGGGTAAAACTGAGAAAACTCAGTTTGGGTTGAGATGAAAAAAGTTTAATAGTAAAGCAAAAGCCACGCATGCAAGCAAAGCAAAACAAGGAATTATTCACCTCTTCTCATGGGCAGGCAGGAGTTCAGCCAACCCCAGGAAAGCAGGGCTCCATCACATGTAACAGTGACTTGAGAAGACAAACGCCATCACTCTGAATGTACCCTCTTTCCTTCTTCTTCCAGAGCTCTGTATGCTGAGCATGACACCATATGGTGTCATCTCTTAGGACTGGAGAATTTTGATGCTATCTTGTCACATTTAAAATTAATTTACTTCCATATTAAATTGAAATAAATTAGCGTAGTACACATCAATTAATGTTTAAGTGTCAGAGATCAAAAAAATTTGCTTTCCTCGTGATCAGAAGTTTATATAGTCTGGTGACAAGTGTAAGAACTTCCAGTTTTGGCTCAAAGACAACTGCTTTTTAGAAGGACAGCAAGAAATCTGTTCTACTGTGAGAGTTAACTTAGTAACTATAACATCCTTTTTGAATCCAATTTCAGCTGAATGTTTTAAATTACAGTAAAATATGGAAACGTTTAAATGTCATTCTATCTATCTGCAGGTATCCACAGTTAGTTATTGAGGCAAAATCACTCTGGAGGTTCCATCTCTGAAAGCTCCGGTTTCCAGAAATGACATTTCAACACCAACTTCTCAGCATTGCCACAGTGGTAGTAGCTATACTGGGGCAGAACAGGAATTGCTTCTGGAACTGACCAAGGTCATAAGAGGGTTGTGACACTTCAGGTGAGTGGGAAGGCAGATAGAAAAGTAACTGATGGGACTGCAGATACCTGTATATGTACTAGACAAAATTCTGAAGGCAGGAATTGGAAATCTTTAAATGCACTTTTAATATGTTTTCAAGAATACAGGATGCTTTTCTGCGGATTACTTTAGAAGTAAATTAATTGATATGTCAACAGGAGTAATTGCAGTTCACATTCAAGCAAACAGCATGAACATAGTGGATTATAAATTGCAACATCATATAAATCAATACAGCTCTACTGAAACGTAATTGAGAGACACCTGCTCTAAAGCTTTGTACTAAATATTTTGATGGATTGACAAGTCTTCTGTCTTTAAATTAAAAATTTTTTGCATAATTGAAATACATGTATTTCATGACTGTTAATTTCAGCATGATAGTAGAACAGGGACCTATTTACAGATGAATGCAACATTCTTCCTTCACCCTGGGAAAAAGGAGACCTAAACCAGAACCTATTGCTTTCAAATTTGATAAAGCTGTGTTAAACCATCAAACTGATTTAAAACTATGTCTGTGAAATGCTGAATAATGGTATTCATCATTTAGTTTCTTTTGTTTGTTTGTTTGTTTGTTTTGTTACAGCATTTCACGGTAACCGGAGATGGAAAAAAGAATGTGTCACAAAAGCAAAACTGAATTAAGTGCTCTAACAATATGTTGTGTTCTTTTCAGGTTCAATGTAATCTCATTGGGCAACAGCAGTGGAACTTGTCTGTCCAAAATGGTTTACGGTGAATTTTTCCGCAGACCTGGCAAAGATGCAGAACTTATCAATTTGAATGTGGGTGGCTTTAAGCAGTCAGTGGATCAAAGCACCTTGCTCCGATTCCCCCATACTAGACTCGGAAAACTTCTCAAATGCCATTCAGAAGAGGCTATTTTAGAACTGTGTGATGATTACAGTGTTGCAGATAAAGAATATTACTTTGACAGAAATCCTTCCTTGTTCCGATATGTTCTGAATTTTTACTATACGGGCAAACTCCACGTTATGGAAGAACTCTGTGTCTTTTCCTTCTGCCAGGAAATAGAGTACTGGGGGATAAATGAGCTGTTTATTGATTCCTGCTGCAGCAATCGGTACCAAGAAAGGAAAGAAGAAGGTCCTGATAAAGACTGGGATCAGAAGAGCAATGACAGTATAGACTCCTCTAATGAAGAGTCATCCATATTTGATAAAGAGCTAGAAAAGTTTGACAATCTGTGTTTTGGTGAAATAAGAAGGAAGATCTGGGTCAGAATGGAAAATCCTGCATACTGCTTGTCTGCCAAGTTAATTGCCGTGTCATCCCTGAGTGTTGTCCTGGCATCAATTGTGGCCATGTGCATTCACAGCATGCCAGAATTTCACAGGGTGGATGCCCATGACAGGGAGATTGAAGACCCTGTGCTGGAAGCTGTGGAGATTACGTGCATCATCTGGTTTACTGGTGAACTAGTGATCAGGCTCATTGCCGCTCCAAGTCAAAAGAAGTTCTGGAAGAAACCACTGAATATCATTGATTTTGTCTCTATTATCCCATTTTATGCCACACTGGCTGTGGACACAAAGGAAGAAGAAAGCGAAGATATTGAAAACATGGGGAAAGTGGTTCAGATCCTGCGGCTAATGAGGATATTTCGCATCCTGAAGCTGGCCAGACATTCCGTAGGACTGCGGTCTTTAGGTGCCACTCTGAGACATAGCTATCAAGAAGTTGGACTGCTGCTTTTGTTTTTGTCTGTTGGGATTTCTATTTTTTCAGTGCTTGTCTACTCAGTGGAGAAAGATGATGACTCATCAGAACTGCAAAGCATCCCTATTTGCTGGTGGTGGGCAACCATCAGCATGACCACTGTTGGTTATGGGGACACTTACCCAGTCACTCTTGCTGGAAAGCTGCTCGGCACCCTATGCATTATCTGTGGGATACTGGTGGTAGCACTTCCAATCACCATCATTTTCAATAAGTTTTCTAAGTACTATCAAAAACAAAAAGCTATTGATACAGACCAATGCAACAATGATCGCAAAGAGAAGTGTAATGACCTACCCTATTTTAACATTAGGGATATTTATGCAAAAAAGATGCACTCTTTCATTTCTAGCCTTTCTTCAGTAGGAATTGTAGTCAGCGACCAAGATTCAACAGATGCCTCCAGTATCCAAGATATGGAGGATGTTTATAACCCGGTATCTTTAGAGAATAGTACAGGAAAATGAGTTGAACCTTGTTCTCTTCCCTTTATTTCTCTTCTGATTCTTGGTAAATGTGGACTTAAAAACTTCTGTGAATTCATTAAAAGCAGTCAATTCTCAGGGTACTTAACTCTCAGCCATATTTGGACATTCTTTGCTCTGAGGATGCCATAAAAACTTCATTGATTTAATGAGGCTTTAAAATATGCCTCATGTGGTGGTTTAGTTTTTACACACTAATGTTATGCATTTTTGGGGAGAAAAAGTTGGGAAAACAGTTTTGAATATGAGATCAGTGTTTTTTTGGTTTTGTTAGTATTGTTGTTTGATTTTTTGTTTGTTTTTTTCCCCTGCAGCAGTCTGATATCTTATACAGAATTGGCTATTGCGATTTGCTGCTCTTCAGGTAGAGATATATTACAAACATGTAAGAACTATTGCACAAGTTAGTGAAGTTTTTACCTGCAAATACATTAGATGAAAGAAGGAATTATGTATACATAAATCTATGCTCACTAACATATTTATGTAATCGTAGAGTTGGGAACCTGTTTCCTAAGTCGGGGCAGAAAATATATTGGTACATAATGTTTTTACTCCGTGGAAGCATAATATTTATGAATTTCTTTCCAAAAGCACAATACACTTTTAGTTTGTTAAAATAAATTATTCCCATTGTGCCTATAATTTTCCCAGGGTCCAGCATGGCCAAACTCTATCAGGTCCAAAAGGGTGTAAATCATAAGTCCCATGATGAAGTATCTGGTGTAGGCAGGACAGAAGCTTTTTGCACCGTTTAGCCACCTTTTCTGCCACTGTGAACCTGAGCAATTCTGGTGCCTGGAGAGGATCCTGTGTGATTAAGACCTCCCCTCTGGCTTCCCCAGAGACCTTGTTTTGTGGGCACTGGAGCAAACACCAGTGGTGGTCTTTAGAAGTTACTGCTCCATACTGTGAGCACTGCCCCTTGCTGGAGGTTCTGCCTTGTGGGTAGGAGCAGTGTGAGCAGCATCTTCAGTTGTGCTGAAGTTGGTCTGAGTCTGGGGCTGTAGTGCCAAGCAGTGGAGATGTGAGGACATGCTCTTCTCTGCCATATATTGCCCATCAGATGGACGAGATGTAGGATGGGCACTGCATGTTTAAACTATTTCATCTCCTTTTTCTAAAGCTCATCTGCTGGTGATGGCAGCTTTCCAGGTGTGTGCTATGCACTGGAGCAGTGCTCAGTGCCTGGCAGAGTGCTGCAGCTCTGTGCATTCCTCTCATCTCCAAGGATTTCTTATGCAGCTGGCTAATTCTGCTCTGTTTCAAACAGGTTCTTCTAGGGTAATTTGAAAGGAAAACCAGTCCTTGAGCCTAGCATAAAGGAGTGCTGGAGAAGCTCAAGGACCTCATAGTGTTAAGTGGACCTTATAGTCTGTGGTGTTTCTGAACATTGATATTCTTTCATTTGTCTAGGGACCTAATTAAATACTGGACAATGGAGAATCGAAGACACTGTGATGTTGATATTTTCTTTAAAGAGAGGTTTGACTACTTTATTATATTTTAGTATTATTGGGCCAAATACAGAAGCCTGTCCTGAGTTTCTAGTCAGGAAGATCAAACTCAGTAGGAGTTGACTTCAAAACTGAGTAAGATGCCAGAAAGATGGCAATCCATTTTAGCTGCTGCAGAAGGTTGATTTTTCATGTGTCTGCCAGATTTTCTAGTGCAAAATACATTAAGTAAGTAGCTGAGGTGCACTTATATTTGCTGAGGGCCAGAGCTCTAACCTCTTTCTGAGGTGGAGAAACAAAAAAGAACAGGATCCACCTATACATTGGAAAAAAGTGTCCCTCAGGATTTCTGTGCACCAAGATAGTGATGTGGGACTTAAAAGGGAATATTTTGAGCTTTGGAGAAACCTCAAAATTTGGCTTATTACTTGCTGAATGTTGTAAGTGTATGTGATGCTTCACGGATAATTAACTGTAATTCTTCCCATAGTTAGTGCAGGAATACCAAAAGGGAAGGTTAGCCTAAATGTGTTTTGTTCTTACTGAACACTTAACATTACAAAGATACAGTGATATAAAATATTAAATATCACTAAATATGTGCAGCTGAATCTAACAGGAACCAGCAGAATAACAGCAAAAAAATTACTCCCTGTCCAAAGAAATTCTCCTGGTAGTCTCCACATAAAGATATATTACATTGCCACTGAAGATCAAAAGAAATGAAAAATATTGCAATACAAAAAAACCTGCAAGAAATTTGTATTAAATAGTTGAAAAAATGCTACTGAAAAATCTCATTTTATATATCAAGCATTACTCAAGGATCACAGAGTATACAATTTTGTGTATTAAATTTTACTGACTGGTAATTTGTCATAAAACTGATAAGCTCTTGATCAAACACATGAATCAGTCTTAAGGCTGTGGCACCATGTAAGTTCATCTGAATTTTTTTATGCATAGATACAGCTTGCAGCAAAGTGAGATGTGTCTTTTGGAACAAATCAGAAGGTAAAGTACATATCCATGTATCATGCAGTGTATGCTATTTTGATTTCTTTGGTGAGATCTTGGCCTTTTTCAAATCAGTTATGTCTTAAAAAATGGCTTTCGTGTATTCTGATCCCTTTGCTGGAATAAAACAAGCATGTTGGTTTCACATAGGTGTAAGTGGGAGCAGGATGTGATCTGTGTTTTATACCAAAGGATACTCTTCTCAAGGCAGAACTGCAGCCCTGTGACATGCTCTGGTACTACAGAGTGTCACAAAGCATGAGCAGATGAGATACTGCACGTTATTCCTGCTAGTAAAAGTTCTTAGTGGAATAATTGCCTAGTTAGAAATAAGTGTAAGAGGGGATTGTTTCTTATTTAATTTATCTTCTTCCTTGATCTACAGTGGCATATTATCAATTTGTGATACCAGTGTCAACAGAAGATACACTGTATGTTGTTTTTGTTTTCCTGAACCACATTTTTCCCTTTAAAAATGCTTCCTAAATTCACACCACCCAGCTGCTCTGTTTCTGACACCAAAGCACAGAAAAGGTTACCGTTCAGATGTGCGTCCCATTTTGCATGGGAGAGATTTGTTTGTTCTTATGCAAAACAATTTACTAGCGTGTAATTACTTTCTTTGTCTTGATGCCAAACTCAAAAGGAAACCTTTTGATATCCAGTATTTCCACAGGAGCATCCATCTTTGCAGTGGTTTTCCCTGGTGTATAATGGCAAGACAGCACTGCACTGCATTGCAGTTCCCTGTTTGAGAGGCTTCCAGCTGGTGGGGATATCGCCCAACTGCCCACAGCTCTTGCCTTGCTGGGAACAGGCTCTGTCACTGGGACCATTTTTTGGTGTGTGTTAGTAGAGGGAAAAGCCAAATGTAAAGGAATCAGAAAAGAGGAATGGGAGAAGGCAGGAAGCTGTCAATCAAAAGGGATGATGGAAAAGGCTGAGAGGACCTTAGAAGAAAGGAAAAGAGGAAGAAGTTTACAGAAGGAGGCCTCACTTGTCTTCACTTTATTATTCTTTTTTTCCACCAGTGCTTTTCTCCCCTTTCCTCCCTTCTCCCTTGCATACCCTCTTGCTGCCACCCTGGCCTCCCTTCCCATCCAGTAGTCTGTTTCTGTCCCAGAACAAGGGTCTTTCTGAGTCCAGAAAGGCATGTTTCATCCACCTGGATAGCAGCAAGCAGAACTTGATGGGGATGAAATTAGTGAGCACTCTTGCTGTGTATATGAGCAATCAGTAACACACAGGCAGTGCTTTCTGTAAGAAAAATCACAGTGTCACTCAAATTGTTGAACATAAATGTGAGGTAAATAAACAGCACGTTCGAGTCAGGTGTGTAAATGAAATACCACTTGTGTCTTAGGTAGAAATTAGTGTCAGGCACCATAATGTGAAATATTACCATTTAAAAGCAGACTCCTCGTCGATTCTTATGTGAATGGGTTGCTGTGAGGGAGTGCTGGGAGTATCAGGCAGATTTGACTGGCAAATGCAGTACAAGGGCTCACGGCTTGCCAAGGGCTCCTGACAGGCTGCTGTGTATTAATACATTTATTCATTTCCACACATTCCTAACATCTAGAGTAAGTGACAGAAAACCACTAAGCTGTGGAGAGCTTCTCTAATATTTTTTGATTAGCTGACAGTGTTTGTGAAGCTGCTAATACCTCTTCATCCAGAAGAGGACATTTCTCAAACAAAATCAGAATAACCCTCAGCTAGATGTGCAATTTGTGACTGACTGCAGTAGCTCGGTCGCAGTTGGTAAATAATGCTGTCTGGTGCTGTATGGCTGCAGTGCTGTTGCTTGTACTTTTGAAATGTTTATGCTCTGTCAATCAAGAGGCAGCAGATGCCATTAAAACCATCTCAGCACTTTCTTGCTGCACAAGAATTGCGGTGTCTCTTCTAAGCATAGCAAAATGTCATGGCTTGCTGAGACCTCTTAACTTATTGCGTAGTTGTAGTTAGTTTTTCCTGATGAACTTATGGTCTAAGCACAATATAACAGGAGAAAAACTCACTGTGCGTCTCTAGACAAGTTACAAGATGCTGTTATTGACTTCCACTCAGGGCTTTGCCCTTCCACCTCACTGGCATAACTGAGGTGGTGCAAGGAGTGGTAATTCACTGTGGTATGGGCTGATAGCTGTTACAGGTAGTAAAGGAGTGAAGGCAGAGCTCCTTAGAGATGGATATAATTTATATGTAATTGTATATATGCCCTCTGGACAGAGCTCATTTAGGTATATAATCAGATTAAATATAAGACATGACACTTCCCCTGAGGAAACACCTACAGCTCATCTTTTTAATGAATATATTGGATGGAGCAGCCTTTGCTCAGGTCTGGGGCTGTGGCTCAAGGGTTCTCTTATGCACACATCAATTTTCTCCAAATCCCATTTACCAGTGGGAGGGAGAGACTTTGCAGCATCCCCAACAGGCCCATGAGCCTTTAGGCCAAGGAATTGGGTTCCCAAGATGAGGGCTGGTGGTGGGAGAAAGCCTTCACTGAGGAAGAAGCAGTATCATGTGGTTTCATGTGTCATGAAGACAATCTGCCGTCACTGTTTCTTCAAAACTGGTTCAAGGTAGAGTCCAAGAAGCCATTGCATTACAATGGCTTAATCTTTAGTTGCTTTCTACTATTTAATGTCATATATTTTGTCTAAGTGACCTATATTTTATGCCATTTATTGTTATTTCCTCTATCAGTTCTACTCTAACTAGCAGCTGACTGTGTTAGACATTGCTGTAGTCTGATTTAGTGTCATTGTCCTAGAATGTCTTATGAATCATGAGAGACAGAAAGACACCCTGACAGAATTAATTTCCCCTAATCCCAGCAATTACGTGGCTGATCATTTGGTTGGTCTCTGTCAACAGGGAAACTACAGACCTCCTCAGAAGACAGCATGTCCATCCTAGCTATACAAAGATCCTGCCTGAATATGGTTATACAACAGTTCTACATGATTTAGCTAGGTTAGATGCCTGGCCTTTAGGTGGCTGAAGTTAGATCTGATGAGTACTAGGCATCAAGAAGTTAGGGGTGTAATTGTCCTCTGGTGATGCCATCCTTCCCTTCTCACCACTGTTCTTGGAGGGAGGACTGTGTTTCTGAGATAGGTGTCTGTACATGGGTGACATGAAGCCAGACACAGGAAGTCGTTCCAAAGCCTGAAGGCTGGTGTGGGATAGCCACTGATTAAAAACTAATACAGGTTATAGGATTAGTTTTTAACTATTGCTAAAACCAGATTCCTGTACAAGAAAGTTTGGATTTTCCCAAAAAGCCTTGGTAGTTGTCTATTAGAATCCGTAATGACTTGCAAGTGGGATCTCAATCTCCTGTAGAAATTATAAAAAAAACATAACAAAATATGAGAGGGAGCAAACTGGCGTTGCCAAAGAAGCAGGCTCAATATGCTGACAGTACTTTTATAACCCAAATTTGCATTATTTCTTGGCTTCTTGTAAGCCATATAAAATATTCTTACTGTGTCATGTGTTGTAAAATCTGCCCCTGTGCATTAATATAAATAGACTAGTGGAGCCAAGACCTGGAATTGCAGCTGCAGAGATTAAAAAAAAAAATCTGGGCTTTGAGAAACTGCAGAAGTATTGTTTAGTTGTCATAGCTGTTTTAATGTTGCAGCTGCCTCAGTGGTGAGAAGGAGCAAGGGACTGTGTACGAGCGATGATATGTGAGGTTCCTTTGCACATTTAACACTGAGCATACAGGCTGAGGGACCCCTACAGTCTTGAGGGCTGCTCAGCAGACCCTTCCTGGGGCAATTAGGTGTGCAGCCAGCAGTCCCTAAAGAGGGATGTGATTGTGTGGGAAAGTAATGAGGTCGGTATGAGATGGTCTTTGGGGAGGTAAAATTGTATCACTGAATTTGATATTGCCACCCTCCTACACCTCTAAGAGACCTCTAAGAGAAAGCAGAAATGAGGAAGATGGAAGGTTCAGATATTTAGCAACACCATTTGGAGGCTACTTTGTGTTGTGTTAATCCAAGGACTTTTACTGAATCACAGGTAAAGATCTGTATATAACCTTGAACCCATTCCAATTAAATGGAATAATGCATTGTGTTCCCACAGGCTTTGAGTTACAGGTCCAATATGTGCTTTTCTCTAAGCCGGTTTCTAGATGTGGTCCTGTTGCTGCCTCTCATGCTGACTGGACTTTGGATCTTTCTGAAGTGTTGCACATGCTATAAATCATCCTTGCAGCTTCTATCTCATTTCCTAGAAACCTGGAAACTATAAGTGTGAAAGAGTTCAAAATAGTTTCTCTAGTTCAATATTATTTTTTGACAGCATCAAATGATATGCAGTTCATGGAAGGGGATTCTTCCTGCTCCTGAATTGTGAACTTTAGGAGTTTTTGGTATTTTTTAAATCAATTATGTGAAGACCAGCTTAGGTCATGAGACAGACAGACAGGTTTGGCATTTTATTGCAGATGGTGTAACTCCAAGTACAGAATTAAGTATCCCTTTCTTTGGTTTTTGGAAAATGCAGTTGCAGTCTTGCATATTTGGATTGTGGATCTTTGGGGAAAAAAAATAATGGTGAATAAATAACTCTGGGTGCCAGAATGCCAGTTGAATGCTCATCGAGTGCACAGGAATTCCTTATGAACCAGAATGAATGATGCTGGTGTCTGACAGTGTGGCTTTATAAACCTCCTGAGTGGAAAGCATAACACTTTTTTTTTTCTTATTTCTCCAAATATTTCATAGGAGATGGACTAACAATATTGTTGCTCTGTGGTGGAGTGTTGAATGAAATGAAGGGCACATTGAAGTTAAGGCAGTTAAAAATGAACATGACGTTTTTTGTAAACATCCCACTTCCCTCGGGACAATAATTTTTCATGTTGTTCCAACTTTCTTTTAAAAGGCAAAAACATAACGTACTGAAACTACAGCACCGTTTTTCCTTGCTGAGTATTTTCAAGATTTAATTAGCTCCAGCTATAGATGTGGAAAAAGAAGTGGCCAGTAGGTAGAATTTGGGGATGCTTGAAGTTTTCATAATTTAGTTTTATATTTTGTGCTTTTTTCCTTGACATCACACACTCTTGTGTTAGCATTTTTTTGTATTGACAAATCAAAATAAATAATACACAATATTAATTTGCAAATTTCTTTTAGGCAATTGAATGCGAAAGGAAAAGATAGGGTTCAGCACTTCAGCCTGAAGTGATGCTTCAGAATGAACTTAAAACTCAGTAGAAGCATTCCTAAGCAACATACGAATTCATTCATAGGTGTGGTACAATTAATGTATTTCAAGCTACAAAACTAAAGTTCTGGCAGTGTTCAGTGAATGAAAGGTTAATAAGAATTCAGGTATTAATCTAGTTCTGTTCTAGTTGCAGTTTCTGATGCAGTAATGTACCCTTGGCTTTTACACTGCCTCTCTAAAAGGGAGGCTAGTGCTTTTGGTATTTCATATATCTAGGCATATACTGACTGCTTGGACAGCTGTTAAAGTGTTATTGTGCAGGCTTTTAGCTGCCTGTCACCAAAGGTAACCTTTGCTAATCTGCCATGCTGGGAGAGCTACTGCATTTCAGGGGTGTGCAGTGGAATGCCAGGTGGTGCTACTGGGCAGTGCAGGGTGAGCAGGCTAGTGGGACTGTGGGACTTTGCCAAGGGCACTTGCCACAATAGTCTTGGGTTTTGTTGACCTGCTTTCACTGTATTGTCACCTGATCAAAACGTCTGTGTGCTGCACCTCATGTGTTCATTAATCCCAAAAAGATTTATGGTATCTTGAGGGGGCTTAGAAAACACAAGTGTTCCTTGGAAGCAAATACTGAGATAAGGGTGAAAAGGTGGCTCAAAGACTTTTTTTCCTGCTTTTCTGCCTTGTCATAGAAGTAATGACAGGGCAAGAATGGGAGTAGCAATAACCAAATGCAGTGTTTGGAGGGTCTTTAGGACTGCTGAGAGTCCATGTGGAGATAAATGTTGGGGGAAACAGATTCCCCAGAATGTGCATGCTGGATGTGCCACACAGCTGTTGTGTACTCTGTGCTCCAGGCGATGGATGGGAAGATGACATCTCTGCACCAGTGTTTTTCTGCTGATTAGGTGTACTGCATTGACTGCAGTGCTCTGTGCCCTCTCAATCCAGTGCCAATTTCCTCAAGTGTTAAAATGCTTTTTCAGACCTGAAAACAGAGGAGAGATGTAACAAGAGCAACTGGAAGGAGGTAATGGAATAGGAAAGGGGTGATGTCAAGAGAGCCATGTTTTTAGAGAGGACATGCTGCAAAGATGCTTTAGGAAAATGTTCTTGAAGTTTTTTATCTCCTCAGCTCCAGTAGAGAGTCATATAATGATTTTGGTTGGAAGAGACTTCAAAGATCATCCAGTTCTAACTTCCCTACCATGAGTAGGGTCAACTTCCACCCTGGCTTGGCTTTGAACACTTCCAGAAGGGGGGGCATCCACAGCTTCGCTGGGCAGCCTGTTCCAGTGCCTCACCACTCTCATAGTAAAGAATTTCTTCCTTATATCCTATCTAAATGTGCCCTCAGTCAGTTTAAAGCCATTTCCCATTGTCCTATCACTACATGCCCTGGTAAAAAGTCCCTGTCCAGCTCTCTTGTACTTCCCCTTTGGGTACTGAGAAGCCACAGTAAGGTCACCCTGGAGTCTTCTCTTCTCCAGGCTGAACAACCCCATCTCTCTCAGCCTGTCTTCATGGAATAGGTGCTTCGGCCCTTGGATCATCCTTGTGGACCTCCTCTGGACTTGCTGCAAGAGGTCCACATCTTTCCTGTGCTAGGGATCCCAGACCTGGACACAGTACTCCAGGTGGGGGTCTCATGAGCATGGAATAGAGGGGGAAAACCACCTCCCTCAGCCTGCTGGCCACAATGCTTTTGATGCAGCCCAGGATGCAGTTGGCTTTTTGGCCTTCAAGTGCACATTGCTGAGTCATGTTGAACTTCTCATCCACCAGCACATCCAAGTCCTTGTCCTTGGGGCTGCTGTCAATCCAGTCTCTGCCCAGCCTGTACTTATGCTTGGAAGTAAAATGGCTGTCCTAACACAGCGTTAGCAAAGTGCAGTCTCCCTTCTTGCTGTCATTTCAGAATGGCTAAACCACTGTGGAATGGGAAGGGGACAGTGGCTTACTTTGTGGTCTTTCTTTTCCTTTTGGTTCTCTACTTCATTGCATCCAAGAGGGCTTTGGCAACACAAATTCCCCTTCAAGGCATACAGCATGTGTCAGGCTGTATAATCTATACAATATTCCCAGCTATTCAGCAAACTAAAAGAACGGGTGAGGGGAATGAGGTCAGTAAGAAATGCTTTGTATTGATGAAATCCTGTTCTTCTGCATATAATTTCAGTATCCAGTTTCTTTAAAATTCAGATGACTTCCACATCACAAATCTAGTTCATACAAAAAACCCCACTTGGAATAGACCTTACATAGACTGATTGATGATTTATTTTTTGATGAAGATGAAAAAGAGAAGAAAAATGCCTTGCTTTTTGTGGGGTGAGAAAAGGCAGGCAAAAATATTTGAATGGTAATTCTCATGGACAAATAATTCCACAGTTATCAAAGTGATTATTGTTGGGTGAAATAATCAAAAAAAGAAGGTATACAGACAGTTGAGCATAAAAAAATAAAGACAAGTAAGAAAAATTGCCGACTCTTTTCTCTCTCTGACTCCTTTCGTGGAGATTGAGATACCTTTCTTTTGCCAAGTCAGGTGATGAACCACTTATTAATTAAGTGGTTGAAAAATGTAGTTGAAAAAGGAGTTCAGAATTCGAGACAGCTCGGCATGGAGGAAACCATCTCTGTGATCAATTCTGTCGGTTTTTGACACCTTAATTAAAGTTATCCTTGGCAGTGTGAAGGCAGCTCAAGTGCTGGGAAAAGTGGGCAGCTAAGCATTTTGTTATGGTCATTTGGGAACAAGGGAACGAAAGGGATCAGCAGCCAGCCCTGATTTCCACCAGAAAGAAACAACTGTCGGCATTGTGGTGCAATGGGCATGGAGCACCAGGACAGATCTGGGCTGGCTCAGGCGGATCGCTTCCATGGTGGAGTGCCACAGCTCGGGACTACAAAACATTGGGATCTTCCCTGGCGACCGTGGCTTATGTTTCATGTGATCCTGTGCCAGCCATTCTGTCACCCAACACTTCTGGTCTCCATCACATCATTTGCCTCTCTTTCCGACATTTGAGCTATGTAGGATTGCAGTTGTCTCTCAATCCATACACTCCTTCCCTAGCAGGGGTGGGGTGGTGAAAAGTGGGACGGTGATCTTGCAGAAATCCTTATGTTACTGGGAAAATGGTGATTTAACTGTGGAAAAGTAGAAAAAGTTGAGGTCTTGTTTGGAGAACTGATTTTAGTTCTGGCCAAGTTGTTTAAAATAAACTGTCTTTAATGAAATGTCTAAGAAAAAAATGAAGACATATTAGTATGAGGGGGAAGAAAAATAATTGTCCCCTCTGCTGTCCTGTCATAGTTATATAAAAAATAGTATAGTTTATTACAGCAAACAATAGATTTCTCTACTTGGTTGCTGAACCAAATTGTTTTTTAAAAAATCTGTAATTTAAGACCCCTTGAGCTTTTTTTCTTTGTCTGAATGTTTCATTTCATTTGGAGGGGTTAATTCATTTGCATCTAATTAAATTTAGGCTGGTTTGACATTAAAAACAAAGTTTCACAATGAAAAAGTATTTTTTTAGAATATGTTGAAATGCAACATTTCAGCATCTTTGGAAACAAGAAGCTCTCAGAAAATTTCACAATGAAATATGCACTGTTCCAAGATCCCTCCTGCCTTTTTTGTTTTGTTTTTCTTCAGTTTGTTTGTTTTGTGGAAGAGTCCCACCAACTGTGGGCTGGATTCAGATATAAAGTTTTTCTCTCTGTCACAGCCTTTTTCAATGAATTTTCTATTCACAAAAAAATTGTTTTCATCCGGTTTTAGCTGTGTTCTTTGCAAAATGCTTATTTTCCTTGCAGAATTCAGATGGAGGAAAAAAATAAAATCTATGTCACCTCCATGTTTGCTATCACAGATCCACTGCCTTGCCTTGATGTGTGTGACACTTTACCAATCACTCAGGTGATTGGTAAAGAGAAATGGATCGTCTAGTTTGCTCAAGACAGAAAATGAAAGATCCTGATAAAGGAAATGAGCCCATTTTAAGAACTTTGAGGGAGAGCTTTGTTATGAAGCACAAAAAAAGAAAATACATGAAAACCCTGTTGGACCCCATCTGTTCATGAGATTCCTTTGGTGGGAATCTAACTCTGAAGGCTGATCAGAGAGCAGATCATTGTTTCTTTTAAGTAGTAGTTACAAATGGATATTTATGTTCTTCTGCAATAATGTTTTGAGTAGAGTTCTTTCCAGTAAATTAATTAGCATCAACCAGTAACTGCTTAGTGGCTGGTAAGCAGAAGTATTGCACTTAATTGGATAGGTCAGCTCAAGAGAGAGATTGTTATAATATTATTATTTAATATTTATGCTGTTTAGTCTAGAGAAGGCTTGGGCAGTTAGAGCAATGAATGTATGTGAAAGGCTTTTGCAAGAAGAGCATAGGTTTTTTTTTTCCTGGTACTGTTTAGGGCACAAAGCTCAAGCCAAGGAGAGTGAAGATGAAGGGCTGATGGTAGAAGTGGCTCAAGAATTCCTCCTGTTCACTGGCTGCCCCTTGCTCAGCCCCAGCTCCAGCTGCTCACTATCTCAGTCATGCTGATATGAATCTGTGTAAAGACAGAGCAGATTGCTCCAATGACCCAGGTTTAGAATAATAATAATAATAATAATAATAATAATAATAATTCTCTGCTGAGTGGATGGAAGGGAGCTGTGAGCCTGAAAAAATTGAAGAGGCTCTGGATCACTGTCATCTTGATAGAAACCCAACCCTTTTTTTCCCTGACTCCATACGTGTGGTAACGGTCCAAATTACAGAATCACAGAATCAATTAGGCTGGAAAAGACCTCTGAGATCGTTGAGTCCAACCTATGACTTGCATAATTTGTCAGTTTGTTGGGAATGGGAAAATGTGCTTCACTGAGGTTCTAACTCAGTGGCTTTAGTAAGGACTTCACTGGGCAACCTCCCTGTGTCCAGTGGTGTCCCTGCCCTCAGAACTTAGGTTGTACTGAGGATAAAACAGCTGGATAATTGGACCAAGCCTTGTACATTTGAATTTTTTGTGACTTTGTCTCAGGCTCAAGGGGAGGAGTTCATATACTTAGTGGTATTCATCAGTATTTTCCCATGGAAAACGAAGAAGGACTTTCCAGGAGAAAACTGGGAATACATGTCAATAAAAAGTGAAATGAAGTTTTACTCAGTAAAAGGGTCCTTGGGAGCATGATGGAGATACAGTGATAGTCTGCCATGAGTGAATTCCATGGCAACTACCAGTCTTTGATGTATTTGCCTAATTTTTCTTGGTAAAGATCATTTTTGGTATGCGAGCTCTATATATATGTGATTTGTCTTCCCACCAGCACAGTTGTAAGGTAACGCTAATAATTTCATGTCTGACTTTAAAAGTCAAAGTGCAATTTCCTTCTTTGTGATCTGTTCTATTTATCATGCAGATATTTGCATATATTACTGAAAAGGTTTTTCTAGTTTGTTGAGTATCTTTGTTATCATACAGCTTTTAATATTTTAATTATAAAAATAGAGGCGAGCTGGACTACTGAAATTAAATCTGGATCTTTACCTGCACAAAGCATTTCATGTGCCAGAAGCAACATATTTTTATGACTCTGAATTAATCTTTTTTTTTTTTCCCCTGGAAGCTTTTCAGAGGAAATTTCAAAATCCGACCCTTCCATTGTGATTGGGAATGCGTTTTGGTTTTGTTTCAATTTCCATGGCAACAGGAAAATTTGTTTTCTGACAGCCTCTGAGAACAAAACTCTAACTTCCCTGTGCTGTTTTGAATACATCAGTTTACATTTTTATCCCTTCAAGTATTTTGAATCCCTCTCCTTAACCTCTTGACTCCATTTAGCTCTGTGAAAACCAGTCTGTTTCTCTGTAGTCAGCACAGACAGGTTTTTTCCCATACTTTCCTAGTTCTTCAGATATAATTTGATTCAGTATGCCGATATCAGAAATATAGCCACATTTATTTTATGCTTAGACTAAAAGTTCCATTCTTTCCTTAGAGGAGCATTATTACTTTTTAAATTACTTCTAAGCACTAAATTTATTTCAAATCTGGCTTCAAGGTTGTGGAATATAACCTCTATAATTTTAAAGTCGGGAGCTTACTTGTCTGTTATGTTTTGCTTACATTCATATATCTTACACTGTTTGACATGCTGATCAGCCAGTCCGTGAGTGTTCTTGAAGAGTGCCAGCTACATGATCATTAAATTAGGTACTGTCTCCTGCAATTTCAAACATAATATATTAATTAATTTCTGAAGAGATGCCAGGCTTCTGTGGTTTGCAAAGCTTCATCATTCACTGTGTGAATTATGAAATCTCATTGTATTTAACACTGACATCACCTATGCCACCAAATTATCATAAGTGGTGGAAAGCTTCAAGATATATCATTTAAATACAAGCAGCCTCTTAAGTTGGAGTGTGAAAGAAGAATGGAAGAAAGGGACATGACAGTCTTAATCTTCTGGGCTTTGCCTACATGTTAGCTCCCTCCACAGGTATTTGTGGAATTAATCTCTGTATCCCAGCAGAAAGTGTTTAATCTGTGAATCTGCTGTAAATGCTGTTGTGCCATTCCAAGCCTGGACAGTTTTCTTGCCTTAGTTCCTCTCCAGCTGAGCTAGAATACATCCATGGCTCCTTAACTGGAGGGGAAAGTATTTCTAATAAGTCCCTAAACCTCCCCCTGCCCTTTGTCCCTTCTCCATAAAACCAAACTAAGGCAACCCTGACCTGTGAGTTACTGTCAGCAGGAATTAATGGGGCAGTGCAAACCTTTGAACTCTGCTTTGCCACCATAACAGTTGAAGGACTTTAGAAAAAGAATTGTAAAAACTGATCTTGTATCACAGCTTCTGGGGATAGAGAGCATTTTTGGAGGACAGCTGGCACCCTCAGTAGGCACTTCCAGCTGCTTCATAACTCTTTAGAGAATGTTTTGCTCATACAGGGTAACTTTCATTTCATTAAAGTATTAATAAGATTTAACTTCCAACGTGGTCTATTTGGGCAGTTATATGCAGTTTATTTACAGGCTTTTGCTATATTTATCCATGCCTTCGGTATAGTTGCTTCTCATTATTAATAGATATTTATATTATACAGACTTTGTTGATGCTGATACAATCGAGTTTTCCATTAATGTTGAGATCTGAGCTTAATTATGCACTCTGCACTCCTGTTTGAAAGTCATGATAAAACTGGTCTGCATTTTTAATTTTTGCTGTCAGTGAAATATAGCCAGCTTGTATTCATTACCAGCATAGATATTTATAACTACATCTGATTTTTATTTTCTTAGTTGTTAGATCTTTTATTGCTTTTCTTACATGGATTATCTGAGAAAAGTGCATAGGCTCTAAATTGTGGGAAGAGTCAATCCTTATATCTTAATATGTACCAAGCAAACCTATCATTGCTCATCTGATTTAAGAGTTGTTTTGCTTTTAGATAAATATTTTTGAGACTGTATCTATTTATGACTTTAGCCTCTTGTGAATTGTTACTGGAAGTCATCGGTTGTGGATTCAGAAGTATCAGTTAATCATGCAGGAAAGGGAACATGGGTGAAACACAAAGATTTCTTCCTGTGAGAAAGTGAGCAATCATTTTTGTTCTAGATTAGTTCACTAGAAACTGTGAAACTGTATTCCAGTCCATGCATTTGTAAATGTTTGAAATAACATTTTCAATTTCTGTGAGTGTAAAGAAACAGTTATTTTTTCCAGCATCTATCCCTACTCAGTCAAAACAACTTATTCTGTAATAAATATAGGAAAACCAGTTACAGTATAAAATCAAATGTCAGAAAAAAATATATTGCTCAAGTATCTAATGATTCTTGATGCTTCATTTTTATCTCTTGATATATTCATGTAGGAGGTGCTGAAATAATTCTTAAACCACAGAATTTTCATTGTGTCTGAAATTAATGTGAATCCTTATTAAATACCGTAGGCTTTGGAATAATTCAGAATACTTTGTATCAAAACATCTTTATTTCTTCTCGGCCCTTCCATAAAAATACTGTTAGGAGCAGACTAGAAAGCTGAAGCTCTGGTTGCTGCAAAGGACAGAGAGATGTGCTGCTCTCAGCAATATGAATCTGTGGACCTCAAATGGACTTGTGCGAGGAGAAAGACTGAATCTACAGCCCAGTCTGAGCCTTCTGACAGGGCACACGTGTAGGAGAGAGGTGAAGGACTCTTCTCCTCCCAGCCTGGTGAAGAGCTGTGTCTTTGTTCTTTGGAGGTCACTGGCAAACAGAGGCATCTTTGTGGTTCCCGGCCAGAGTGAGGTGATGGAGAGAGCAGTTTAGGCACTTCTTCCTTTGTAAACTCTTTGGACTGGCAGGTGTAGTCTGGAGCCAAGGAGTGATATCAGGAATTAATTGCCTCCATAGACAAGAAAATTAATTTGCAATTATTGTACAAGCTACAGTCTTCTAGAACTTGTCTTGTTAACTGCCATCTACATTAGAAAAACAGCTCGAATTTCACTGTTGGTGCAAAGACCATCACAGATTTACAGATGAAACCAAGGAGTCTAGGCAGTCACAGCTAGGCTCAGTGGGTTTTAATAATCTCTATACCACAGACCTCTCCAGTCCTTCAGTTTCTGATCTCCATCCACAGGAAGTGTTTGTAAATTCGGGGTTGGAAAGGTCCTGTGTTCTAGGCCATCATGTTCTCTCAACACAGAGGAGAGTATTAAAGCTGTCCCACAGGGCATATTGGCCTTTCCAGGGGAAGGGCATTATGGCTTACTGTAGTACAAAAACAGATCTGCTATATTTTTATATCCCTCTTTTAATGAAATTTCTCTCTAAATCCTTTTTATTCTTTATTTTTCAGTGTGGGATAGCAGCGCTCTATCAGCATTAGAAAAATAAAATTTTTGTTTACTTTGTTAGTTTGTGACAGCTGGCTTTGACAAAGATGGTGGATTGATTTTATCTTGTCAGCAAATTATATCCATTCATCTGCAGCCCCGGAAACCTGCTTGGATCGTGGAAATGCGTCTGGTCCCAGTTTCAAATTGAATTGTCTCATTTTTATTTGACATGAGGGAGCATGGGCACTTAGATCATAATTTCATTTCTGTGCATCACAATCCAGGGAGAAATCACTCACCCCGTTCCTCCCAGTCCTCTCCCATCCCCAGAACAAACTTTGGTACCTCTCAACTGTAACTGTCTGTCAGTTCTAAGCTTTCTGGAAGGTATTTATGGCACAGAAGAACTGTTCAGGTAAACATGGCTCCTTCTGTGAATTCCTATTTGTGTGCATAAGCTTTCCTTGGGAACACTGAAGATGGTATTCATTCCTTGGGAACACTGAAGACGCATTTAATTCCTGATATTGTCAATGAACTTCTCTTTATGCCCAGTGACTGCCATTCTTTGTGAGGTCCTTTTTACTGGGTAGATGATAATGGGAGAATAGGAAGGTGTCTGATAAAAGTTTGCTATTGGGATCTGGCAGCCTCTTCTGTTAGTTAACACTCATACTTGTGAGCTTCCCAAAGGTTCCCATTTTTAGGAGCCTAAAAATGGACAAAGTAACTTGCAAACTAAACAGTGACTGGAACATACCTCTATTTGACATCTCTCTGAACATCACAGATATTTTTGGTGACAGAAAGTCTGAAGGTATATGAGTGGGCCGAGTTCATTAGAAGACATCATTGTAGCCTAATTGATTGCAATTAACTTTTGCCCTCAAAACACAGAGCAGAGAGCCCAAGCTGAGCTTCTCTGGAGGTTAGAGTTAGTTGAGACATGGAAAAAGCAGCTGGTAGCAGACAGCCACTAAACAAACGAAACCTTGTTCTAGTCAGAGCCTGAACTGTGACAAGGTGGTAGCAGAGGAGGAATCACTGATTGTTCTGGAATCTTCACGTCCTGTCCTGGGCATTTATCAGCTGTAGTAGCTGCTTCATTTAATTTAATTTCAAGACAAGGTATTTGCTTTAAAATCTGTTTTGTTGAGTGCAATTCCTGGTAGAGTGACTGAGAGCCTGAGTGCATTAACTGATAAACTGGCTTGGGAAGGGCTTGTTAGCATAAAGAGCAAATATGAGATTCAGCAGTAGCTAATGGTAGTCCTTCTAACTCCTCAGCCTGACATACGTCCAGCCTATGACTAAAGGAAATAGAATAGAAAGAGTATGGGTTGAGAAACCTGGGGGGTTTGGTAATTAGAAATTAATTACACCATAATACATTTTTTGTTTGTCTTTGGTATAACTGATAGCAACTGGCTATCAGCCAGTTGCTTATCAATACAAGCAGCAAAATATACCGTTACTAAAGGTTTCTGAGGCTCAGTAAAATGTCTATTTTAAGTTTCTTAAACAGGTTATTTCACTTAATAACACTTACATAATAGGATGCAGTAAAATTTTATTTTCTCTGTTTCCTTATGCATGCATTGCAGGACAGACAGATTGACCTTCTGTAACCTGCCTAGAAAAGGGCAGTGGAGGCTTGGTATACATTAGCTTTAAATATTTTAGAGATTAATGTGATTTCCACAAGAGATTTTGGGCAGTGTTTTTGCATGTTTTCTATAAAAGAGAAGAGAATTATTTTGAGAAAAAATATTTCAGAAGACTGGAGTGTTTGCTTTTCATCTGAGGCATCCAGACTTTTTATTAGCAGTATTAAAATACTTTTAGAGACACAGACCCCTTCGTGAAACTGATTTCCAGCTGATCTCTCCAAGCATGGTTACTAACAGCCTCCTCCAGAGGGTCAGTGTGCATCATCAAGAAAAAATAGATATAAAATAACTCTTTAATTATTTTAGGATTGGCTAATGTAGCTCAAATTCATAATGAATCTCTGATTGGAAGTGGAACCCAAACACTTTCTTATGTTTTCCTTTGGTTTATTGGATAGGAGCAGGAATTGTAGAGCAAATGGTTAAATTTTTTGAACACTTTGTTTGAAAATAATGTTTTACAGTGATCTCTTGCCTTCTGTGGCCATTAGAGAGATTTTCCTAAGCAGTCTGATGCATTAGTGCTCATAATTCTAGTTTGTGACTATGATTATTTCTTGGTGCTGAGTGAAGCAAGAGATCATAAAATCAAAATGCAAAGCTTTTAGCTGTACTCCTGGCTAGCAGGAAATCAACATCTTTGCTAACTGGACAGAAACTGGACTAAGTGATGAATTCATCTGACTGAAAAATTGGATAGATTCTCCCAGAAGATGGCAGTGCACCTATGAGTACTGTTCTGCCAACTTTGTAAGTTATGTAATTTCTAGCTGTTTTTTCCAATATTGAGTGCAATAATAAAACAAGTAGGGACAGAAACTACAGAGTGTGTGTGGATACCGATGGTACTTTTGATCTTGAAATCTGAAGTGAGTACTAGTAATTCACAAAGGCCTGTCTTGCAGGGATAGTGACGAAGTGGATGCTTTTGAGTAGGTTGACAAGTTACTCATCATTTTGCTACACTCATCAGCCTAACAGAGATCCCCTTTCCACTGGAGCCCTTCAGATAATTCCTATGCAAAAAACAATGACTACATCCAGAGCTTTAAAATATGTCTGAGTTCTCAAAGAGTCATTGTTCTCAGAAGAATGGATATTGTAGGATAAGAGTAACTAAGAAGTGGAATAAATGATGAGATTTGAAAGTCTGGCCATGTTATATCTTTGCTCCACTGTTTCTCATCAAAGAATTTCTTCATTCAGATAGGGATCAAAACCATATGTTCAAAAACACCAAATAAGACTGCTTCTGTAGTAGTTGTAGTCTAAGAGCAATCAGTAATTGCTGTAAATTTAGGGAAGTTTCAAGTTCAGTTTCCAAAGCAGGAGTCTAAGTGTGGATTTTAAAACATGTAATCAAACCAGAACTACTTAACCTTTCAAAAATTGATGCACTCCTTATAATTTTGTTTATTTCAGAATTAGAAGTAGGGAATGCTAATATCTCTTTAAAAAAACCCAAACAATCTATAGCTATAATTTGCAAGTAAAACCCAGTAGTTGTTCTAGAACGATCATCTTATGAACTGTTTGATATGTATATTTACATATATAAGCAAGTTCTTTTTTTGTGATTTTTTTTGTACCTGAATGAAGAGACGTTTGTAAAGAGTGGAGAGGGAAAAGAGGAGGCTTTAGACACATAGCAATGCTTACACGTAAATTTCGAAACTAAACCTTTCCATCTCCATGTTCTGTCTTTCCCAGAATTACTACCAGTAAGCTAAAGCACATTTAAATATTTATTCTCTGTAGCTTAGTCTGAAAAAAAAAAAGTTCTGTTCTGGGTCATTTGTAACTATTTACTTAGTTTTCCAAACAGCAAAAATACACTAACAGTAAAAAGGAAAAAAAAACCCCTGCAGCTGTTTCTTAAACATTAAGAAGTGATGAAAAAACAATTGTGTGCTCTTTTTCTGCAGTCAGATATAATTGCATATTCTTGTTCTACTGCTTAGACACTGTGGATGCTAATTTTACTAAATTAATATATGCTGCATCATTTCCTTTGCACAAAGCACAAAACCGAGCAAGAAATTAAAATTTGGTTGCTTTTTTTGTTTGTTTTCTTTCAGTTTTCAGTTTCCTTCTCCTCCAGTAAGTCATGGGAGCTGCAAGATACATTGGGTTCTTAATTTTTTCGATGTCAACCTGCCATTTTAAAAGTGTGTTTGTCTTCCTCACAGAGGAAGCATCTTTAGTTTCTTTTAGGACTCATCTGTGATTGACCATAAACTCAGGCAAAATCTTCCTTAGCACCTGAAGAGGCACAGCAGCACCTTCCCATTCAAATGGCCAGCAGACCTCTCTAGCCCATCTTTGATGGCCAAACCCATAGTTCATATGTTGTATGAAGGGGGCAGCAGTGATGGATATGATCTGTTCACCCACTCACTAGTAGAGCCTATTGCCAATACCCACTTCTCCACCTAATAATCCACCTTTCACTACTGGCAAGCATCTTTCTCCTTTGTCAGGAGAAGGCTCACACTAAACCACAAACTCCCTCCTCCTTTTTAACATGACTTTCCTGGTGCTTGCACGACTCACAGTGCTTGTGTGACTGACAGAGCTTTTGGGTTCTGTGCGGCTGCTCAAACTGCTGGCTTTGTGTAATCTGGATATGCTGTGACATGTAAATGATGCTGCTTGCTATTTCCTTGTTCCTACTGTTTAAAATCTCAATAAAAGTGAAAAATACCACTATACAAACTGCAAATAGCTGGCTACTCCACAATAAGGCAAGCTACCTCAGCACCAATAAAATATTGACATTACTTTCTTTGTGTATTTTTTCCCGGTGTTTCTTAGTGAATTCTCCATCTTTAATGTCACCACTTGAGGTAAACTCAACCTTGTTTTTTGGTCTAGAAGAGTGTTGTTCTGGGCCAAATTCTGGAACTTTTATGGAAGCAAATGGTATTTACATAAGGGACAGTAAAGAGTACTAAAAATGAAGGATCACAACATGGGACATTCCGTAGGGTCAGTGACTCGCAGAGAATTTTTCTTTGTTTTGTGAACTGCATATGACTTATGAATAAAGTTGCCATACTTTCTGTAATTAAACCATTAAAGCTGGCTTCTGTAACAGGCTATTTTGATTAAATTTTTCAAATGTATGTGCCCAGGATACTGAACTTCACCTGATACTTTCTTACAGTAGTAGTTTTAGGGTTATGTGTTTTGAGGGGGGTTTAAAATTATTTCATATCCAGCCATGTTTTTTGCCTACCTCTTGGCTTATATGGATCTGCCTGTCTTTCCCAAATGTTAAGAGGTTCAGTCCATAGGACATGCTGAAACTATGTTAACTATACTGGAGTCTTTCTGATAGCCCAGTCACAGCTTTGTTGATAAGACAAGAAAATGGGGGAAGCTGGTTGCAGTCTTTCTGCAATATTTAAGTGTAACTAATAGCCTAATGCTTACAGTGCTCCTCTAGGAAGTAGGAGAGCCAAGTCTGAGTTTCCCTTCAGCCAAAGTGGTTTCAAAAATTAACTCCCAGGCCAGCCCGCACCTGAAACTCATCCTTCTCTTGGAATTTTGACAATAGATAGCAAAAAAAATAGGATAAAAGGGATGCTTCAGTGGGACAGAAGGATCGTGTAGGCATCAGAAGTGGCTTTCACTTGATCAGTTTGTGTTGCCTTGTCCACAATCTTGCTACAGTCCCTGATGGTGTAGCCATCATGGCTACTGCTCATACACTGTCCCACTGCCAACCAATTCTATGCAGTCCACTGCATCCAGTGTCCTGCAAACCAGTCACCTTACTATTTGTGGTGATATCAGATTGGGTGGCCTGAAGGTCCTGGGAAGGAAACCAGATCCTCATACAACTAAGTCACTCTTTTCAGCACACAATACACTCATCCTGAAAACAATCTGGCCAAAGTTTGCCTTCTAGGTTCTCCTCAGGGACTTTGTGAAATTGCACACATTTCTCTTGTGATTCAAAACCAGAACTCACAGAAAACAGGTAGTTTATGAGCACGGTATTTGTTTGGCTTGTGTCTGGAAGCAGTGTCAAAGAGGTACACAAGCTGTACCAGGTATTTTGAACACACTCTGAGACTGCAAGTACAGCACCAAACCTCATTAAGACTCAAAGTGGATGTTGTCTGGACACGATTTACAGAGGACCTGGCTATGTTTAGGAGTTCTCACAACTCTTCTGTCACTACCCTTTTCATAAGCCCCTTAATCTGTCTTTTCAATTAAAGGTGCAGACAAGCCTCTGCTGTGCCATCTAACCTTGGAAAATATTAACTTTTGTGAGTAGCTCCTACTCAATAGATAACACATTTCCAGCAGAGTGCTGAATTTGAGCTTTTCCCTGTTCAGTTCTTGTCCCAGGTGAACCATAAGGTGCCAAGTTTTCCCCCAGAAGCATTCAGTGCACTGTAGAGGGAAGAGGAGGCTTGGACATAGCCTACAACATTGCCTGCACCAACCTGTGCAAAGACAGGGGGGCTGCCTTCCCATCCTGGTGATCCAGGTATAGGAGGAGTTGAAGAACTGCTTTCCTTTCCAAAGCCATGTGTTTCTGGCCCTTGAATAAAGTATATGGATAAAGTGTCTTCCATGCTCTGAGCTGCCACTTCACATGATGACTGGTGACAGACCAGAAGTTGACTTCTTGCCTCTGTGGTGTTTTCGGTATGGATGCTGAGGAAATCTCCTAAAAAGGGTGCCTTGGAGGGCATTATCTCTGATGGGCAGAAGAGCCAGGCAAGGGATTCAGGCTGGGAGGACCCTGAAAAGGCCTTCAGGAAAGGTGAGTTGACTAACTGATGAATCTGAGTTCAAGCCTCCTGAAGAGCAGTGATGTGAACGTGGCACAAATTCTCTTCAGCCTGGAACTTAACACCCAGTGGGAGCTGTATGGGCTTAGGATTCAAATGCGGGAACAAGGTCTCTGTGGAAAATCTGTTGAGAGGCTATATTGCAAGTTAGAGTTTATATCCAACTATAGATATGTTTAGGAAGGGAGAACATTAAAGAAATACAAGTTTCTTGCGAAGCCCTTTTATTGATGAAAAGGTCTGGATGGTATTGAAAGAGCTGTTTGGGCAGTTCTTGTGCTATGCAAGTTTGTTATGGAGCACCTATAGCAGAGCACCTTCTTCAATCAAGGCCCAGAAATAAATAACCATATACATCTGTCTCCTTTTGTCCTAGGCTGCATTTTTGGATTCATCCTACCAAAGCAATTTATTAATTAACTACAGGCTTATGTCTATACATGTACACATATTTCTCTAACAACTGTGGAGAAAGATGCTCAGATGATGTAGAAACAGTAAATTCTGTGAAGTTTTTTTGTGCTAAGTAATAAATCTTGCTGACTGTTATAAATAAACCATGTTGCTTGTCAGGTTAAATACAAGTAGTGGAGTAATATTATTGAATTTGTGTATTGAATATTTATTTTATTTTTAATCACAAACTAATTTTCTCTACAGCACTGAGAATCAGGTGAATTATAGAAGGAGGATCTGATTATTTAATATAGTCAGGGAAGTTCAAAGAATACACAATTAGGCCTATTGCAGACTTTCAATACACACATTTCCTTATTGCCACAGAGGGGATGTAGATGCTTCCACTTTAAGTGACTACAGTACAGTATTTTTTGATCTTTGTAGCTCAGTCCTTTGAATGACTGTTTTAGGTTCTTAAGATCTCTCTGGATTTGTCCCTATATCTTTAGGGTTATGAATAACTCTCAGGACAAGATAATTTCTTATCTTTTCCTAGTGAATCACCTTCAGGTTTCAGTAAATTGAAGAGCAGCCGCAGGAGGAGGGAATACTGCATTGTTGATAGAGCATTCATAGTCTGAGCTTCTGTGTGTGGGTCTGCATTAAATTACTGCTCTGTCAAAGTACCAATCCCATCTCTGGAACCAAAAGTGCTGAGTAAGCTTTATAGTTGAAAAGAAATGCAATTCCATTTCTCCTCTTTGAATTGAAAGCAGAGAGTTTAAGAAAGGCAGAGTATCAGAGTATTCTGGCTGGAATACCCATCACAAAATACAGGGATGATTTTTACTTATTACAACTATTATATATTTGCATATATACAAAATCTGTATGTATTTATACATTAGTATAAGTGTACTTAATTAAGTGACTTAGTATATGCACATGCTTCTACTCTTGAGAACCCTTTCAGTTATTTCTCTTAAACTCATGTAAATGGCTTGATAGAAGGAAGTTTTCAGAAATTTCTTCATTTAGTATGAACTGTAGAACTTCTCATTATCTAAAAGATATTCTGTAGCAGAGCCAAGACCGAACTTGGTGAGGGTCAGATTCCAAAACAGTCTTGTAGATCTTCTTTTTTTCCAAGTTTTTTTCTATTTATTTTTAATAAATAATGTAATCCTTTTTGTCATGGCTTTATACAGCTTGAGAAGTGAAGAGAAAGAAATCTCTTACATTTATCCATGATGCCTCAATAGACCTCATTGTATATTTGTAAGAAAAGTGTACCAATTGTTCAGAACTGGCTTGATTAAAAGGAATGGAGAAAAGTATGTGACAACCTTGAACAATGAACCCCATCTAACTGGGCCGTCCCTACAGTCTTTGTGCATAAGACACACTGGCCTTAAGACAAAGCTACTATTTCTAAAGACATTGCCCAAGGAAACACTTTCTCTCTTCCTCACAGTCTTGAGCCATATCAGCCATTGCCTCCCAGCAATGTTCAAAGGGGTTTTTGTAATCATCCAAAGATATTTTTATGACTCCATTCTTGGAAGACAAAAAAATGGGGGAGGGAAAGCAGATGAGATCCTCTTCTGCCACTGAAAGCCTGGCACTAACCAATCCTAGGAGGGAATTCTTATCCTGAGAGGATTACTGACTAACTCTTGTCAAATATTCCCTGTCTGTGACCTTAAACAGAAGCTAGTAGATAAGGAACTGCTATTTTATGAGGTGAGTCAAGTCAGATTTTATGCCTTTTCCCTACAAAGTTGCCCAGGAGAAGCTGTGGTGACAGCTAACAGCAGAAGATAAGCAAGTGATTGACTAGTGTTTTCAGGAATATAAAGAATGTAGAGACTGCTTTTCCTTTCATCTCCCAAATGCTGCTGGCAATTCTTAGTGAGAGCTGTAGAAAACTGTACAGGAGGACAAATGGAGAATGAAACTTATTAGTAGTCTCATCAAGTTGGTTTCTGTAAAGCAATCCTTAAGTCCTGCCTGCACGCGTTCCAGCAGAGGACAGGTTTCTACTGCTGTCGTGTGACTGGATGCACCAGACGTATTAACTGTAAGTCACATCAGACAATTCACTGTCATGTTACCCACTACCTGAAGAATAATACACATTAAACAAGTATGAAATGCTACCAATGCATACAGCCCACGCCTTTGGTACATGTAGGCAAGGTTAAGAGGAAAAGAACTATATCTGTTGTATTATGAAAGCTGTTCCAGCACAACATAGCACACTGTGCAGTTCCTGTGTACATCCTATACTGCTTGTATGCCAACTGCACTTTCACCAGTACTTTGAAAACCTTGCATAAGTTTTGAGATAAATATTATCTGATAAAACCATGGCAGTAAACTTAGTGCATCTTAATTAGCAAGATACTGGTTAGCAGAAGGGCTTCAGCCACTGGATGTATTGGGATCCAGACATATCCTTCTCCCAGTAACACTTCCTGGGGAATTGCTTTCTGTGTTTCACAGAATTCAGTTCCATTTGTAACACATCTTGTCTCTGTTAGCACCGCCCTTCTGTTGACCTTTATGTCAATGCACACTTGGTTAACACAACAACTGATAAGTGTCTGGAAAAGACTTCAATAAAGATGTTACAAAAGAAAGTGTAGAAGTACCTTAAATGGTAATTAACATTCTTTAGTGAAAATATTCTCTTATTAGTTAGCTCAGTGATTCAAAGTCATGACTGTTGGGTGTTATTTCTGACTTTCTTATGTGTCACTGTTCAAAAAACAGTTCAAAAAACTGCAAAAAGCACACAGCAAGTAAGTAGCTTTTGGTGTGCTGCTGAGATGGGATGCTGGAGGCAGTAGATAACCTGCAGCATCACTGAAGAGAGGCACTTCTTTTGACTTCCCTCAAACTATGAGAGGGAACAATATTTTTTTCTACCTCACTGTGGTGTCAGGAGAGAAAATTAATTAATTACTGCAAAATATGCTGAGCTCTTCTGATTAAGAGTTCAGTATATATGAAATATAATTAACTACCTTTTAAAAATGCTTGAAAGTCTGGAGCGATTCAGTGGTTGCATGTAAAATAATGTTTGCTGCCTTCTGAAAATAATGTCTCCCCAGATCTTTACGCACATGCTTCCTATTAAGCACATGGGCAGTCCTTTTCAAATTATTTGGAATATTTGTATTTGTGGAAAGCAGAATTCCTGCTTCATATTTTACAAATATAATCACTTGTACTTTTATATATGTATTTATTAAATCAATACAATTATCCATTTACTTTATTACTTGAACCAAGCTAAATTTTAAGAATGTTTTTAATTATCCTGAACATCATCCCATTGCCTCATGCACGTATCAACTGAATGCTTTTCCTGGTGCAGGAAACCCAGTCTACTCCAAACGTTATTGATATTTTTTTCTATTACAAATGATTCAGGAGTTCTTTTTTTTGAAGACAAAACTCTATGCACTAAGCAACTATAAAGCCAGCACAAATTGCATTCTGTGCTCTTGAGTGCCTTATAGGCAAGTTGAAAACAACAACAGTTCCTCCTGAGAATATATTTAACTAGTGAAAAGTAGGCAATAGGCAGAATTCTGAAGGTGACTAGTAAAGAAGCTTGAGAGACTGTAAAGGAATCAGGTCTGATACATACCTTCAGTGATAAAGGGAAATTTGCTGTTGACCTCAGTAATGTAGGGAGTTCATTGTCTACAACCTCCTTATGAGGGGAAGAGGAGGGGCAGACACTGATTTCTTCCCTGTGGTGACCAGTAACAGAACCCGAGGGAATGGCCTGAAGTTGTCTCAGGGAAGGTTTAGGTTGGATATTAGAAAGAGGTTCTTCACCTAGAGGGTGGTTGAGCACTGGAACAGGCTCTCCAGGGAAGTGGTCACAGCACCAAGCCTGCCAGGTTTCAAGAATTGTTTGGACAACATTCTCAGGCACATGGTGTGAATCTTGGGGATGATCCTGTGCAGAGCCAGGAGTTGGACTCAATGATCCTTGTAGATCCCTTCCAACCCAGCATATTCTGTGTTTCATCTTCAAATTTGTAAAGGCACGAGCTTAGTACAGTCAAATATTATGTTCAAGAGGAACCCAAAATCATAGATCCCTTCCGATTCTATCATGTTTGAGTATGTCTCTCCGGAAGGAGACACAGGATGAGACATTTACTGTGTCTGTGTTGCATGGGTATGTGATCCTGTGCTTGTAGCTACATCTGTGTCTGTATGAGAACATGGGGTATGGTGTGATTTATTGTGGTACAAGGACAGAGCACTTTGCATCTTTAAAATCAATGCTGTCTGCACCCATTTTTGATCTCAGCCATGCACTGTGCCTAGGAGGTGCTGCAAAGCACATTTGTGTATAGCTGTCCCTGACTGCCTTGCCGTCTTAGAATCACAGAATCATTTGGGTTGGAGAAGACCTCTGAGACCACCAAGTCTAACTGTTAACGTGACACTGCCAAGTCCACCACTTAACTTAAGTGCCACATCTACTCGTGCTTTGAATACCTCCAGGGGTGGTGACTCCACCACTTCCCTGGGCAGCCTGTTGCAATGATTGACTACCCTTTCCATGAAGAAATTTTTCCAATATCTAATATAAACCTCCCCTGGGACAACTTAAGGGTGTTTCTCTTGTTATCTGGGAGAACAGACCAACCCCCACCTCTACCTCCTTTAAGGTAGTTGTGGAGTGACAAAGTCCCCATTGAGTCTCCTTTTTTCAAACATTCCCAGCTCTCTCAGCTGCTCCTCATCAGACTTGTGCTCCAGACCATTCATCAGTTTTGTTGCCTTTTTCTGTGAAATTCCAGGAGAACTGAGCAATGCAAGGCCTTGCAACAGCATTGCAAAGGGGCTTAAGGAGGAAGAGGAGTGAAATTTTGGTTCCCCTCGGAGAGAAACCACTTCAAGGCACGTGCTAGAAGGCACCAAATGATGTAATATAAATGCTAGTGTAGGGAACCATACTTCTGTTGGATCCCAAATTCATATATCTGCAGAAAGGAATTTGAGTGGTCTCAGCAAAAGACCACGGGCTATGAGATCTAGGGAAAAACCCCTCAGTTTAAGAAGCAAATGGGACATCATTGGTGTGGAGTGCCCTGCCCAAGCCAGAGAGACCATACCCTGATGTTATCAAGCAACTGAAGAAGACCTGTTGTGTTTTATCTCTCCTTTTGCGTCACCTGTTCCCCCCATGTAATTCCCCTAAGATAAAGTAGGTTTTCTCCTATGGTGGAAGGAGAAAATTTGTAAACCTGGGTTTACAAACCTGGGTTTTCCCCTTGAACCTCACCTCTGTAAAGCCCCCAATTGTAATAAGCCGACCCTCCAATGAATATGCAAACCCTGCCATCAATCTGTAGTACCCCAGACCCATAAAATACCAGTTTTTGTATGAATAAGGGATTCCAGTTTCTCACCTCCACCTGGGTTCAACTTAGCTTTATTGACCTCCACATATTTCAGCATACAAAGAGGGAATACCAAACCATCTGCATGCATCCCTTTACACACCACTTTAATTACCTGTTTCCGCTTTCATAGCCTGCAGTAATTAACAAGAGTGGAATAATTTTGTTTGTAAAAGTAGCCATGGAATTAGTTTAGAAGGATAATGCTGTATATCTTTCTGCTGTTAGATGCCTACATTTATAATCCATATCTTCAAATTATTTTGAAATTATACACCAACAGAGACTTCTGTTATTCATTTTTTTGCAGTGGGAGTCAAGTTTTGCCATTCCCCACTCCCTTTTTTAAATAATATTTTACTTTTAAAGTGAATATTAGAACCATCTGGCTCATAAACAGTAGACGAATAACATTTCTTCATGATTGATTATGCAACAGAACCTCAGGTAAGTGTAGCATGACCAGTTAATTGAAAATTGCTTTCCATTTAGAATTCACTCTGTGCTAGCCAATGATAAATAATTTTTTCATCTGGTTCATTTCACATTATACACTTTCAACATGCAAACCCCTTGCTGACTTTAGAAAAAGAAGCTATTTTTCTCTATTCCACTTTTCAATGGTCCTTTTTTAATGTTTCATTCTCCTATTTTATTAGCACTGTTTTACTTTCGAATTGCACTTATTCAGACAGAGGGGGGAGACAGCCTATTTTATCTATGCTTCCTTATTTCCCTAAAGATTCCTCCTTATTTGAAATATAATGAAAGAGCTGAGAGAACTATTTGATTCAACTGTTGTGGAGTAGGTGCTATAATCTACAAAGGTACATTCTGTTGTCAGAACTGAAAAGTTCATGTTAGTGTCTGGGAATGGAGAAAAATTAACTATGCAAAACAATCAAACTGAGAAACAGATGTTGGAAAATCTGTGTATTTGTATTATCAACTTTAAACACTTCCTGGTGGCCTGGAGCAATTTTCAAGTCAACTGAGACCAAATTATAGTCATAAAAAATACACTGTTGTCGTATGAAAGGTGAAGATGGAATTCTTCAGATTTCATTTTATCTTGGGACTTCAGATTAACTTGAGCAACTGACAAAACACAGGGTGACATTTTCCTCTCAAATTTATGAGTCTTCTGCCTGGAAATGCTGTTGATATTTGATATCAACCTTGTTATTGACAATTCTAATTATAGGTGACATTTAAATATTTATGCGACTGTAAGAATTTTCCATCTTATTTCTTCTTTCCTTCTTTGTCGCATTGATGTGTTCTGTCTTTTATTTGTCTACAAGCAGCAGCATAAGCACTTTAGAAGCACAGTATGCATACCTTCAATATATAGTCATTCTGAAAGAGGCTTTATGGCACTCCTGCAATTATTTACAATAAGGGTTGTTCAAATATTGAGATACTGGTTTTTGATTTCCATTCAGCTTGTGGCTGACAACTGGCAGATCAGCATGCAAAACAGGCAGCTCAGCTGGAGTGCTTGATTTAAGCTGAGCTGAATTTATGTCACAAGATTAGTGAAAGGAAATAAAATCTAAAATTCCGGTTCCTTTAACTGTCTCGGTCGATTTACTTCAATATATAGAAACAGAGAGACAGAAAATCACAATCTGGTTAGAGACTTGCATATGATGGGAAGAGATAATAGTTGAAGAGCTCAAAGTAGTGATATTCACATCAGCCATTACACCCCCTTCTCAGCCATATAATCAAAGCCCTCTGTAAAGTGGCTCATTACTGTGAATGTTATGACACTAAAGGTTGAGAAGAAAGAGTGTTAAGTTTCCCTTCTCAGCATGACATGCCTCTGTTTTGAACAAAATGTTTAGCTTTATTTTTTTAATGAGGTACATCATCAAGGTTGTCTCCCATGCAGATATATGAGCTTCAGACATTTGGGTGGAATAGACAAAATAAAAGATTACAGAAATAAATATTTTAAATTATAGAAGATGAGAAAGTCTTTTGGTAAGCAAAACACAAGACTTTTGCTCTACTTCTACCTGAGCATTAAAAGTCTACACTAGGTGTCAGATTCTCCATGCCGTTGTACCTGTTGTAAACTAAAGGAAACTTCTATAAATGGACTCAAGCTATCACAGAGTCAGAGGGTATCCGCACTGCTGGAAATTTTTTCTGTCTGATAACAGCAATCATATCTTTAGAGGTCCACCATAATTTTGTTTTTGTAATCTTATTTTTATTCTAAGAGGTCAAAATGTGTGTTTATTTTCAATATTTAGGACGAAGATTGGTCTCCTAAGTTGAGGGGAAAAAAAATCTTACGTATTTACAAGTTTTAGCCTAATCCCTGGCTACAAAGCAAGAATCCTGGGACATATGCCATTATGATAAGAATCACCAACTTGAAGATATATCATCTTAGGTGCTGTAAATGGAATAAAAAACCACAGTGCACATTGATATATAAAAGGCATAAAAATATTATAAATAATTTAAAAATATTCAAGTAAACTGCACTTCTTCTTAATTCTACCAATAACTACTTCCAGTGCCAGGAGTAACATACCAGCAATATTCCACATTTCCTGATAGTTTTACAATTCCTACATAGAAAAAAGTACTCTCCTGGCAGGTCTGAGCAGAGCCCATACTGATTCTTTCTGCGAAGTTTTTGTTATGCAAGACAACTAAATATTCTAGAAGTTCTGTTCATTTTTCAGTGACATATCCTGCCCCGTAAAGGCTGAGGAATGATCTGAGTCAATGTTTTTGACATAAATCTCTTCTCATATCTGACTGACTACATCCAAAGATCATATTCTAGGTTAAACAGATTTAAAGAGAGAGAAACACGAACAAAGGCATATTTGTATTTCAATAGTGCACGGATACCCTTGTGCTTAACCTGGATTGCTCTGTATTAAGTGTTTATAAATCTAGAGACTGCAGGTAGATACAGACAGAAGACAAGTATTTATACAATTACTTACTTTTGCAGCAAAATTTTAAGAATAGCAAGCAGTTTCTTAACCACTGTAAAGCATTCTGGCAAAGAAAAGCTTTGAGAGGAGTTTTGCAATTGCATGAAGGTATTTCTACGTAATAAAAGGGGCATGAGAAATCTGAAGGGCACTGAGCTGATAACTGGCAGTGTTGGCTAAAGGAGAGAGGAAAGTTTTTGACCATGAAATGGGAATAGCAATTAGAGCACAGAGAGACTGGGATAAATAGTTGCACCTACAGGACTTTGAATAAACTAATGGTGACCCCTTCCAGCTCTTGCTTACCACTGTCTGAGGAGAGTCCTCTAAAAGATCTGGATATTCAGTCATCTGGATAGTCAATGACATAAACATTAGCATTCAGGAAATGCCCTCCACACTGTACCATGAAGTCCTACAGGTGGGGCGAACGTGACTCTGATGGTGAGTGTGCGAACTCTGAGTTTTACTTGATCACTGAATTTCCTTGAGGAAGTCACTTCATGTCTGCTTCTCCTCTGTCCCTTCACTGCACTGCTCTGCTTCACTCCTTCCCCCATGCCTTAACTCTTTAGATAGTAAGCATTTTTATACAAAGGCTTTTGTTTCCTGATCACAAGCAATGATTTCTTAGACTTTTGTTTTATTCTTAACTCTGCTACATACATAATGGGTGACCTTGGGAAATTGGATCTCATTATTTGTCAGAGAGGAATGATGATACCTGTTACCCCTCTACAGTATTTTGAGACTGGAAATTGGCATATTAGTGTATTACTTAAACTATTAATATAGAGAAACTCCATCTTGTTTTGATAGGCTGTATTCCTTTAAGTGTTTTAGCTGACTGTCCATCTTTTGTGGCTATTAGTTCACCTCCTGTAAAAGATACTCCAGAGATCATAGATCAAGTATGACTAATGGATAGGTCAAACATTACAAGTACTTGGAAAGAGCTCAAAGGGCTCCAATTTCTTGTCCAACATAGTAAATGTTTTGGGCATCCCATATTTTCTGCTCAGCTCATCTCATCTCAGGAGACTGTGGCTAAGTGGTAGCAGAATAAGTGTTCCTAGATTAACTGTCTCCAATTTCAGACTGCAATCATACTTATAGGATTTACAAATGCCACCATCACTCAAGAAAATAACAATGAAAAATCAGTGTTTTAAAAAAGAATCACTTCAATGTTGACATGAGAACCTGAAACAGAGCGGACCTACATCCAAGTTAGAAAGTGAACAGCAAGGATTCTAAAAAGGACTGGCACATTTAAAGGACAAACAACCATTCCCACTGAAATAAATAAGTCAAAACACATAAATAATGTTAAAATAGGAAGAAGAATTTCAAAGTAGCTTAAAAATTACTTTTAGGCAGCAAGTCTTTAAAAAAAACTTTAACCTCCTTTGCACATTAATGGCCGAACACCAATGCAATGCATTCAAATGCTGCTACTTGACTATTGAAACTGGCAATAAAATAAATGAAAGAACCTCAATTTTCTGCTTAATTTCAAGGCATTAAAGTGAATGTGATTCCTCACAGTACTTTCAGCAGAGACTTTGGTCCTCATTGGCAAGAATCATAAATCATCTTCAGCACCAGAGCTCTGAAACGTTAACAGATCTAAACATTTTGGTCACATACACTATAGGGCGTTAAAAAAAAAGGCTTCAACTCAGCTTAATAAAAAAAAAAATTATCCTATGAAGTAGAGGACATAATCTCAGATTGAAACCCAGTGAAGACAGGTATTTATTCAGCAACCAGTAAATATATTTTAACTTATTTGCATTTGTAGAGAGCATTAAAATTCTGGCATTCTAATAGCACTCTCGTTATTCTAGCTGTTTTCATTGTCAGGATTGTCTATTTCTTTGTGCTTATAGTTAGGAAGAAATGCCAAATGAGAAGTATTCCTAATAAAATATGATATACAGAGATTCTAATGCCTGCTCATTATTTTATCATAAACAGTATTTGCACATGAATATTGGATAAAAGATATCTTCACATTTCAGAGTATTGAATAAAAGTGGGTTTAGAAGGGAAGGGGCATTTTACTTTTTCTCTGCAATTTAATTCCTAAACATGTAGGTTATATTTATAAAGGCACCATGAAGCACAGTGAAATACAAAGCATAAGCTAGGATTTTTGACCAAAACATGGTGCTTTACTTGTTGATGGTTTTAATATAATTTTCTCCATTTTCAAAATGAAAATAATGAAAAAATGCTTCAGAATGAGTAAATAGAGAATGAAGAAATGCCAAATCTAGCTGTTGGCAATAAAGAATTTGTTTGCACATCATATCATATTTGGTATGAGAGCAGGCTGAAAGTACTGCAGAAACAACTGATAATCTTGTTGGTCTCTGGCTTTTTAACTTTGCTTGAGCGGCTGTTTATTTATTCTGCTATTAATATCTCAACTGCCACTTGGAACATGCTCAAAATATGGCAGAAATTCCCAGTAAAATAGCTTAAATCAGATGGACTGTCTTCCAGCTTTCTTTCCTTAAAAAGGGGAAAGAATTCTAGAAGTAATATATCTCAGAGAAGCACACATCTTAACTTTGAAAAATATCAGATTAGAACAGGACTGAACTGACAGGTCCAAAGTTTAGTTTAGGAGGTTTTTTTTTCTTCAAAGCACAATTCTTTCAAGCTGTTTTTCACACAGAAAACAATTCTCAAGTTTGTTTTTTAAATGTAGGTCCAAATCCTTATTCTTAATTTCAAGTCCTTTAATGAGAACTAGTAAAATATATTTTCTATGCAGGCAATCCCTCTTTGATCACCCAACCAGAATGAATTGGAGAAATTTGCTTTCAGACCCCCTGAGCATCTTGCCAGCAGTAAGGACTGAGATGCTGATCAGGTGATCTCTTGTGGAGGGATGCTACCTTGTTTTCTCAGTTCAAACTAAGCATTCCCAACATACACTTTGTGGTTGTTCCATCTATGTTTCTTTCAATTTGTCATTCCAATGCAATCACTGGAATAAGGATTCATACTTCCAGTTGAAATTAAGTACCCCACTTGAAGCAGCATGTTGTGGTTTAACTACGAAAAGCTAAGTTACGTAGAAACTTTTCGCAGAAAATTATTTTTTACCATCTATTCAAATAAAATATTACAATAATGAGTTATTGCCATGGATAAAAGCAATATATTCTAGAGCTCTAAAGGACAAAGCTGTCCAACTTCTTCCTTCACTTTGATCTTCTCATTCTTTGTCCTTTCCTTTATTTTCTATCCTTCTTCTTTCCTGTTTGAGAGATGACTTAGTTCCTAGTTTCCCATTGGGTGTCTACGCAAATACTGATCTAACTTAGCAGCAGCAAAAGTCAAACTTCAGCAGTCTTGAAGAAAACTGCAACCAAGAAAGAATTTAACAGCACAAAAACTTCCAAACTCCCGTAAGCAGGGAAATGGTGCTACCAGTATGCAACTTCAAAAACTGAGAGAGAGAAATACAGGATCACTGATGACTTCTCAATTGAATTTTGAAAATGAATGTAGTTTGAATATAGGATGTAATCCCAGGATGAAAAATCTGAAATCCTCAGGTCTGCAAAGTCCTTGTTATCACTGATGAAATCGCAAAGATACCTAAGATCATTCCTCCAAATGCTCCTTCCTGAAGCTCTGTCTTACCTGAGTCCAAATTGAGATCCTTTGATTTGCTTTGCTACCCAGTTTCTTGAAAAACTCTATCAAAGATATGCAAAATATACCTGCAGTATATCTGTGGGATTGAGTATAAAAGCGTCACCTACTTTTATAAGACTAGCTTATTAATTAACAGGAAAGAGAAATCACTTAATTTCTGGTTCACCTGGATCAGATGTCAGTAGTAATTTGCCATGGGGACAGGTAACACCCCCACACAATCTCTTTATGCTGGACAATTTCAAAACCATTAATCAGGAAACTATCCAAACTAGAGATGATCTTAGCATCTGTGGGACACTTGCACTTTTCCTTAAAGTCTTTTTGTTGTGCAGCCACAGAAGAACTGAAGAGCCACTGGACCAGAAAACTAAAGAACGAGCAAAGGTCTTTAATAACGTTATGAGGAAATTTGCCTAAAAAGGGTGAGTTGTGGATTCCTGTTCTTGTCCTAAGCAGTATTTATGTATTAAATATTAAACAGCCAGTGAATAAAATAAACAACCATACTTGACAGCTTGGACTGGAACCTGCGACTTTATCTTCAAGGCAGAGAACTTTGCTGTCACTGATGGCCCAGCTAATCTTAAATGCTTTTCTACAGAAATTCAGGACACCGTAACAGAGAAATGATTTCTAGCTTGCAGTCCAAGAATCTTTGCTGGGAAATGGGTGATTTGGCAATATCCCAGGCCAACAAGTCTCCCCTGGGGTGTAATAAAAAGCTTCAGTGCCCAGATGAAAACTTCAAGAGGAGTGGCAGGGCATCTGTGAAGCAAACTGTGTGTAGCATGCACACATAGCTGAGGTGTAACCCAGCTTCACTCTTGAACCAGAAACTTTTGCCCTTGGCCTTGGTTGCTTGATAGAAGTATTAAAGGCTGAATTTTCCCCCCTTTGGGTCTCTGATTGCCCACAGTAAGTAATAAATGCTTGCATAAAATCAGCATTGATCATGCTAACTGCCTTTCATTTTTAACTTCTAATAGAAAAGATCTGTTTGGGCGTTTTCATGTAATTTGCTAATTTCAGTTTTGTGAAATGCTTTTAAACACCATTTTAATTAATGATTGAAGTATTCTGAATGGCCATTTCTAATTTTGGGTGACAAAATATACCAACAAATCTTTAGGAGTCCCTTGACTTACCTGGAGCTGCTTGATGCAAACTGACCACAGAGTGGTCATAGACTATTTGTTTATATTTCAAGTACACATTTAAACACAGAGATTTTAAAACTTTGGCCCCATGTGCTAATGAAGCAGTTTGTCCAGTCTATGGCAAGCCATAACTTTATGTTATAGTGCAAAGACCTCGGGACTGAAGTGGATCTTGCCCTTACTTCATTCCTCTCATTTGGATAGCAGACTACAGTAATGACAGGACCTAATGAGCCATGGACTACTGCTCATGGATGCTTGAGTTAGGAGCAAGACAGGGCATTCTGGTCCACCTTTGACTGTTGCCACCAGCCTTGTGTCAGACCTCTAAATCAGGGCAATATCACTTCATTATTGCTTTTAATGAATATTAATGCTCACTGAATCAGCTGTATGAGCTGAGTTTAGCTGGCAGAACTGTCAGTAGTTCTGAACAGCAAAAGTAACATAATCTCCATAATCCTGGAGAAAATAAAACTCTTATATTACTATTTATTTGGATATTATGTGTAAGAAGAAAATGTCTGTCAAGCAACAGAAGTTATTAACTGCTTAGTGTGTTTCTCTGCATATCAGCCACCATCTTTTGCTCTTTAGACAACGTATACAGATTATGGCTAAGCCTTATGGATCATGTGGTTGACAAGTGTGATTTGATGTAAGTTTGTGAATTCTTTAGAGTTGTGGGAGCTATATAATTTACATAAACTAAAGAGTACTTTTCAGGTTCAACTTTTTTTGGGCCATATTCTGTAGCTTCCACATACTGACAAGACTGCCTACTTGGATCTACTCAGCTGTGTATTAATAGCAACACCATGAACTTGTTGCTTGCAAAAATCTCACAGCATTTTGGGAGCATATACATAAAAGTGAAATTAGAACTGTATCTATTGTTTGTGTGCCTACTACACAGCAGAAGGGACCCCTGGTGGCCTAGTGGTTAGCATGCAGGACTCTCACTGCTGCGACCCAGGTTCAATTCCTCGGTCCCCCGGGCAGATGGAGCCCGTTAGCCCTGTGAGGCCATCCGTCTATGAGAAGGTCACTCTAAACAAACCTGCGTCCTGAGGACCTCACTGCCATTGTCCAAGCTTGCTTGGCCCCGGCAGATGAACCTTAGGATTAAAGGGTGGGCTCAGTTCAGCGCAGGCTGTGTCTCACCTAAAAAATCCATTGCGCAGACTGGAAAGATAAAAGACCTTTCCCCAAATCTTCGTTCGTGAAGACTGGCCATTATTATTATTATTACACGGCAGAAACGTGATCTCAGGCTTTAATGGGTCTTGCCATTCCACTTTGTAGCACTCAAGTGTTGATAAGCCTTGTAGTAGGCATATGATATGTACAGCACCTAGGTCAGAAGTCATTTTGGGGAGGTAAGGTAAAGGGTTTGTAGACAGACAGGTTAGCATAAATTTTTTTTCCAGAGGAAACTGGGTACTTCTTCTTTCTGTCTTCCCCTTGAACTACCCTAAAACTCTGAAATGTCTTTTGATGTTAATGTGCAGGGCAAACAAGAAGTTTATCTGAAAAAAGAAGTGTAGTTGCACAAATTTGGCAATATGATTTATTTTATTCTTGTAGAGTTGCATTTTTCCAGGAGCAGCTCCCCTGGCAAGATCGCAGGAGGTACAGATTAACTGTTTCTTTTAGTTTTCTTTAATATAAATGTTGGCAAATATTTTGTTAAACCTAAAGTAAACTGGGGAAAAGGTACATTTTAAAGACAGAAGTCCTATGAAAAACTACTTATGACAAAGAGAAAAGATATATTTAATATTAAATGCTGTAAAATTGTATATTTAATTCAATATCAGTTTAAAAGCCTTAACATGGTCTTTCTATCATTCCTGAAAGTAATTTGTTCCAGAAAGTAATGCCCTCTATTACTTTATTCACCAATATCTGTATATCTGAATTGATTACAGCTGCTCAGGAAATAAGTTCTTTTTCTTTTTTTTTCCCCAAAAGGCAGAAGTTCTGTTTCACTTTCCCTTTTGATCAGAGATTTTGTTCTGCAAGTTTTTTCCATTAAAAAAAAAATCATGTTTTGTCTTTCTGACTCTTGCTTTTTATTTTTTTTCACAAGAAAAAACACATTTTCAATTCAGTTAATACGAAATGAGTAATCATTCCCATCACAGAAGCCAGATGTTCTTCTCTGATTGTTGTCTCACATGCAGTTGCAAAGAAAGAAAATCAATGTAACTGATACAGTGGCAAAAACTATCTGAATCATACCTCTATTACCTCTTCCAAGTCCTTCAAACCAGCCAGTTTTTGATATGCTTTTTTTTTTCCAGCAAGTGTCTTGCTGATGTGGCTGCACTGCCCTTAGTTTCTCAACTAACAGTTTTCAATTGTATAATATATTACTTTTCTTTTGACTAAGAGGATTGCATTGTGATTTCTAAACTATTTGTAACCCACATTTTGTTTGTCTGTTGGATAATTCTTCCAAGGATACAAAAATTCTTACAAATAGTGCAAAACCCTATTTTAATTTCACTGTTGCTTATCTACCTCACACAAGATCAGGAGCTGAATTTTAAACTCATATAAAGATGGAGAGGGATGATGAATTATGAAGTTCACCTCCTATTATAAAACAGTTTTAAGTGCAGAGATAGAGCTGGCTAGGGTAATCACAGCACAGCTATGAGCTAATTCTCCGGTATACTACTTTATAGCTTTGGAAAATTGTACAAGATACTGAGGAAATTAGTCATTCTGACATTCAGAAGAGATCTCTTTTTTGAAAGCTTCATCATTCTGTGTATATTGTCGAAGGCGTACAAGGTGTTTGAGAGGTAGCTTACAGGCAACAGGCCAACATCTCCTGAGATAACCTGGTGGAAAGTGGTATCTAATTAGTGGATTAAACCATTTCTTATGTATTAGTGCCATCTTCTAATATACATTCATTCATCTCCCATTTTAAATAGGGGAAGTGTCAAATAACAGCAACTTTGCTTGTTACAGAGAAATCTGTTTAAAAATGCATTGACAAATCAAAGACTTTAGAGAACATAAAAGTATTACAAACCATTTAACAAACATAAACTATGAGGAAATGGGTTTATTTGCTTAAGAGAAAAAAATGTTCTTAACAGTTTCCATTTCTAGAAAAAGTGATAACAACGATAGATTATTTTCCATGTCTCCTACTGCTAGAATAAAACAGGAATTGCTTGTATTTGCAGCAAATATTTACACTTGATATTAATAAACTTTTTATTTTTTTCTTTAGCTTTCTGGTGAAACTGTGGTAGAGCAACTACCAGGAAAGGCTGTGGTACCTGTTTCATTTGATATATTTCAGGGGCTAATTCAAATATAAATAACCCATAGCACAGTACTAAGACTACGGGAAGACTTTTAGTAGCAAAAATGAAAGGTGAGTGCAGAGCTATGAGGAAGAGCCCTTTGAGTTTTGCTGTATGCAAAGGAAAAGAACAAATTAATTGACCAGCTGGACTCCATCCCACCATTATGCATTCATGCTGAGTGGACCTTAGGAATGAGTCTGGGATTGGGATAACGAAGGAAAAATTAGTGATCAAAAAAATGAGCTGAGGAGAGAAGAAGATAAGAAGTAGTATCCAAAAGTATGTCACCTTGAATAAGCCATAGCAGAATTTACAAGCAGGTTAGGCAATGAATCAGCAAACGGGACCCTAGTGGGATTTTCAGAAGCACTTAGACACAAAGAGTCTAATTTTTCATCTGAAATTAGAGTCTAAGGTGCTTTAAAAATTTCACTTGGGCTATGTGTGTCTATAGGGATGGTGTTACCTCAAAAATATGACCTCTCAGCAGCCCACTTTTCTCCAAAATAGAATAAAAACAGCTCTCTTGCAGCTGCCTCTGAAGACAATGTTGTTAAAAAAGGAGTCTGAGATTCTCAGGTACTGTGTTATGAAAGCTACAAAAGCAGCAAAAATATCACTCTTCTTGTCAGTGTTTATGGTCAAGTGTGGGCCCCAAAGCTCAGCTCTGCTCCTGGCAGGCCATAGAGACAGACCAAGTCAATCAAAATGAAATGGTCACTGCAGCAAGAAGACTCAGTAGCCACAGCTACTCTTGACCTTGACATATTTAAACCTGAATCTAAGGTGCAGTTCCTGTTATGAACTATGGTTTTTGATCTGATCTAAAATTGTGTGGGATTTAGCTTCAGAATAACCCATCTGCAGCCAATACTGTCAGTGCAGCCTGGACATTTGTCCTGTTCATCTTAAATAAGAAAGCTGCCTAAATTTAGACACTAACTGCCATTTAAGATGTCTTCAGGCTTCCAAAATGTCCGCTAAAGGCAGGCAGAAGTGCATGAGACTTACGGGAGATTGCCTGCCCTGGATACCCTGGCAGTGTCTGAAGTGACATTGTTCAGCTATGTTTAGGCCCTTATCTTGGGTCAGTTGGATACATCTGCAGACTACAGAGACTGTGCTGGGAGCCTAAACGTCTCTTGACATGTGTAAATCCCCACCCAGAGAATGACTGTCTTACCTAACTATATTTTGGGTAGATAATTATGTGATAGTTTCAGCTACAACACTTACATGGATCTACACCTCTGAGCAGCATTTAATAAAAACATACCCTTCCTTCTCAGAATACATCTCTCTGAGCCCATGCAAGAGCACCAGTTTCGGTTTGTTTTGGCTTCTTTCCCTGTCCGTCAGAAGATAAGATGTCCAGTAACCCTCCTCTAAAGTTTGATTCTTGGGTGTCCCCCTAGTTAAAACAAGGTGATTCTTCTCCATTCCCAGTACATTATCAGCTGATCTCTAGCCTGAGAGCACAGTCCAAGTTTTGTTGAAAAACTGAATGTATTTACTGCTTTTTTAAGATTTTGCAAACCTGAGGCCTTTATTGAGTCTCCTGCTCCCCTCAGAAGCAGTTAAAATGCCATATACTTCTGTACAGAAAAAAGGCAATATGTAATTTATGTCAATTATTTATACATTTACTTTTTATTATTTACTTTGCTGATACAATCTGATTGCCAGGGACAGTAAAGGACAGAGACTTTAACTGAAATAACTATCACAGAGCACTGGTTAGTGGGTAGCAAAGCACAGGTTTTGTGTTCTTAATTTTCTCCCTCCTGACAGAAGAATCGGAAATCATGGCCACATGTGCTCTTTTAGTACCCTGCCTAGGCATATATCAAAGGCAATCAGTGCCAGTTTGGTTCATTTCTGCAGAACTGCAGGGAAACATTTTGGTGCTTAAAAGACTCAATCTGAACACCCCTTATTCCTCATACTTTGGCCTCCTTTAGTTTCCGTAAACATTCCTCTCGAGCTGCAGAAGCAGCAGTCGGTCAGCCTTGGATATGTGTGCAACTATTAAAGACCCTTCCCAGAAAGATGCTTGGGAAGATATGCTCTTGTTTGACCCTTGGGCCCTTCGTCTACACTGCAATGAATCCCGTAATTTGGGATACTTTATTGGTGATTCAGAGGCGATGGGTTTTTCTTCTTCCCTTTTTCTCTATAGTTGTTTTTCTTAGCATATGTCCAGGCCTGATGCAAAGTCATTCTCAAATAATCATGTTTGTCTCTATCATTAATGAAAGCTGTACATGCCACACTGATGTGTTTGGTGGCAGTTACTGGTTGATTGATTTGTTTGCTGTAGAACAAGATTATTTTGTTTACATTGAACTTTTGGTATCTCAGTTTTCTCAAAGGAAAGGAAGGAGAGAACGAAGGAATAAGAAGAAACAGAGTGGCAGGAAATCTCATGGGGAGCCTTGCAGACTGTGTTGGACCACCAACACTTGCTCCTAGTGCAGGGAAGGCAGGGTGCCGGGGGAGGTTTTATTCCTAGAGTCCAGGGGTGAAGATGAAGGCGATGGACAGGGGCAGGTATGCTGTGCCAAACACATTGGGAACTGCAGCAAGAGAAACAGGACTGGGAGGCTGGTGACAGGCACAGTTTGCATACTGGGGGTTACACGCATGGAGAGGTTTGTGCACGTGCTGCTTGGCACATGGAAAAAGCTTGCTCTTGTCAAAGCACAACTGTGTGGAGTAGGACTGTCCTGTAGTGGCTCGCTCCATGCAAACATCCCAGCTCCACACAATGGACAAACAACTTGACAAAACTTTTGGCTGAAGATGAAGAGAAGAGCAGGTTTGAGAAGTAGAAAGTAGGAGATAATGTAGTGTGTGTTTCAAATACCTGTTAGTTCTCCAATGAGCAGTCTTTCACAAAGGCTTGGTTAAGTAATAACACTTTATTTTAGGACAGCTGCTGGTTTTTCACTGACCCTGAGACAGACCCTTGAGTCAGGGGCATGGCAGAGTCAGCAGCAGGCAACTAATATGTTGAGATGATGGGGTGAAGAAAGAGTATGGTCAGGGATTTCAGAGCAAATATCAATTTAGAAATGGAAATATTGTTGAATATTTAGTGTTCCTCTGGAATAGGTAACAACACAGTCTTCTCTAAAGGTCTCTGTAGAGACACTCACTCAATAAAACCATGTTGCACCCATGAGTTAGGGTGAATTCCTATTCATCTGTATCTTTTCTTTTGTCTTAATTTTCTGAGCCCCTGATTCAGCGCTGCAATTACAGAGACATTTTCCTCCTGTGCTCTGCAGGCTTTGCAAGTGATGTCTAATTTTTCTATCATGCTATCCTATTGAATCTGCTAGATATGAAAGACCATTTAAATAACAGGGGTAGTGGATGACAAATGTGTCTTTTAACACCTTCAGTCACTTTTCACAAGTATCCAAGTGGATTATATCAGCCTGTTGTGTTTGTGCAGTACATTCAAAGGCATATAGTGTGTACATACATGAACACTAATCCTATTCATTTCGGAGAGGTCAGGCTCAAATAAATTCAAGTCAAATGACCAGAAATTTGTTTCTAAGAGGAGAAAACAATATATGAGATATTACTTAACCTTCCCTTGTAGAAATCCCATTCCAACACTACCCATCTCACTGCAACAGTGGAGATAAACTGGCAATTTAATGGTGGAAATATCTTGAAGTCTTTGGCTAAAGATAGGGTCAAGAGGTTAGTGGTTATCTTGTAGCTCTTAGCTTTTAATTCAAAAACCATATTTCCAGACTGTAGATAACTTTGTGTGACAATCAGTGATAAATTATGACAATTTAATGGCAACTGCCTTAAATAGAATACCAAACCCAAAATATTTGTTCATGTATCAAAGAACTACATCTGTCAAAAATATGAGTGGGCCATCATTCAAACTTCTGTTTCAGTTCCAGCACTGCAGAGAGCCTGTGAGAACCACAAAGAAGACAGTGCAGACTCTGATGTTGTTCTATAAATAATTGACCCATCTTACTGAAAACATTTTAAAAATAACTTCAGGATACATAGGCATAATAATCATGTCCATTATGCCGGCAATAACACTTAGGATAGTCTAGACAAATTCAACATGATAGACCTTTGGTTAGTTGGAAAGTTTAAATCATAAAGAATTTTCAGTGAGATAAATTGACAATTTTCTGTTGAAAGTGGAAAAACAAGTCTGCCAGCCTGATCTGTAATACAAAATTCTTGCTTGTGGGGTAATGCCAGGTCACCATGTTAAGGTCAATTTAGATGATATTCAGTCTTCACACTGACATTTGACACAGATTTATTTGTAAGACTAAGGTCAAGTTCCAGTGTAATAACCTATGCTTTCTCATTCAATATTTATGAACGTGATTTAATTCCCCCAACTCTGTTTTCACTGATTAAAAGTCCCCAAACTATTAATCTCATACTCAAGTCAAAACCTTTAAAAACCAGAGCGCATGCCTGCAATTATGATGTTGTCTCTTTAAAAATAACAAAGGAAGAGGCTAGAAGATAAACTTGGGATAGGCATACTGTTTATGGTACATGAAACATTCCTCCTCCTAGTGCAAAAAATGCTTGAAAGAGTTTACCATTTGATCAGTGTTTCAAAATGAGAGTAGCTGCTGGGAAAGAAAAGAATCATGTGGAACTGCAGTCTCAGCCTTCAAATTTAACCTGCTCTGGTAACCTAGACAGTATTAAACCCATTGTTGGTTTTAATTTCTTATGCTAAATATGTCTTATTTAGTGACCTCTGCCACATCTCAGAACCCTGATCAACAGTTTTCAGGTATTGGGAGTCTCAGTAGACATGAAAGCTTGTTCTAGAGCAACTACTACTTTTATATCTTGCGTAGGCTGGGATCTTGAACTGTGTTATATATCATATTTGATTCAAGAAGATTTATAAAGTGCAAATCTTAGAAGGCAAATAAACAGTATGGAATTCTGACCTGTCATTATTTTCAACAAGCTTTAGTAAGAGATTTATGGGTGTTCGAAAGAAGGCAAGATTTATAAGGCAGAGTAAAGGGGTGGCACAGAATGTAGCATTTAGTAATAATGTGAATTTTTCTAGTGAATTACTTCATAATCTGTGATAAAAAAGGTTTAGTGAAGGAGAATCTGGACAGCTAATGACACTACCTTCAATAAAGGGAGTGAAATCAAAACCTGGGGCAATCTTGTTCTTCAAGTCCTCTAGAAGGTTATACAGCAGGCTGCAGAAAAAGGGATTGAGATAATGAAAAGATACCAGAGAAAAATCAGCAGATGGAGGTTGTCCTAAAATGCTAAATGAAACACATTTATTTAAAGTAATGAGTATTTTATGATGAGAGATTCCACCACGATCAATTTAATGGTTTTAAAATATTAAAATGCAATGAGTCTAGGGAGGGCAAAAGTATTTTAAATATAAATCTATTGATTATAAACCTAAATGGGGAGGCTTTGTACAGTCAGTTCAGAGAGACACAAAGTTAAGGAACAAGAACATAGTCAGAGGTCTTTAAAATAATTGCTTTTGATCCTAGCACTTAACCAAAAATGCAGGAACTTAAAAGAGTTGTGTCAATTGTTCAGGATGACTCTTTGACATTAATTGGAAAAGAAAGTCCTTTTCTTCTGAATGTGCTGTGAATGAAACAAGAGACAGCATCTTAGGAAAGTGAGTACACTACTAAAGGAGCTTTTTAGTCAACGCTAATCCCCAAATCCCCCCTTCTTAAAGCCAGCTTTTGGGGCTTGTTCAGGTTGTGGTTTAATTTTCTTTATTCTTATTTCTCTTTGGCGTTTGCACTATAGGATCAGGAAACATTTTGCCTTCTGGCACGTTTGGTTTCTGCTCTGCTTTAGTCCCCAGGTTGATGCATACACACCTTTGCTGGTTTTGATTGAACATCATTGGCAAGCTGCAACCTCCTCTGCACAGATCAAAGCAGTACTATATTCACCAATTTGAAATAGTTTTTGCCAACCCATCATGCTACTATAAGCTTGGTACTTGATTGGCTTTATTTTATTGAATGGCTCATTCTTACCACTTAGGGCTTTTTACCTCCTAGAAGTATATCTTTCTTAATCAGTGCAAAAAATCCCCAAATAACAAAACGTGAAACTTTCTTGACTGATGGATGGATGCTGGACTTCTCAAGAACAAAGGGAAGCTTTCTCTTTCACTGTCAAATGCCATGAATTTCTAGACCTTCAATATAGTCAATCTAGGATGTGGCAAGTAGAGTTTAACTATGTGGTTAGAGGCAAGCACATGGCTGAATGCTTTGCTAAATCAAAGCTCAAGATATTTGTAGACCAAAACACGCTGTGCTATTTTTATTATAAATGTTTGTACAGTTTGAAAAGTGTTATTGCATTAATTCTCTCAGCATGAGTTATTTTGTTGTCTGGTCCTCTCTGGATTGCTTTTGCTGCTGTTTATAGTCTGTTCATGCCCTACAAGAACTACTTACAAAGTAAATCTTGCTGTAATTTTATGCTATGCCTTTCTAGGGTTCTGTGCACTTGTTTTAGTGGACTTGATTTAGAAACTTGCAATTTCTAATTATTAAACTTTTGATTTTCTTAACTTACCTAATTAATAGGCCTATCCTATCAACTCCTAGTGCTGAAGTGAACCAAAAATAGCAGTGGTTGACCATGATACATGAAAACTGTAATAACAAAGACTGACATTCACCTCTGTATTGCAAGTCTTTATCCAGAAATTATAATTTGTACTGTAAGCAATGCCATGAACCCTTTGGCCATGTCAGTTAAATTGGGCAGATACGTCTCATAGCTTTGTCATTGGCTCTGTTTTGCAACTTGGCACCATTCCAGCTGTCTGTGAGGATGAGACCTGAGCCTGACCATACACCAGTGTGCCCTAGTTTGTTTTGAAAGGAAATCTGAACATATGAGCTGGGAGAAAACCATGGATTTTTCTAGGAAGTCTCTTGGTCTGTATAGTTAAGGTCCACGGCCATCTCACAAAGTGCACCTGTCCAGTGGTGCAAATGTACTGACTGAAACCAGCAGGAATCACACTGCTGTCTTCAATGGGAGTATTAGATGAAATGGAATTGGCATTTGCCACCTCCACAGGAAAGTCTTAGCACATCAAAAATCGTATACTCACTGTTGCTTGTGCAGGCTGTTCAGGAGTTGACAGCTGTGAGGGCACAGTCAACTTCTGTGAAAGATCAGTGAACTACTACCACTCATGCTGGCTTCTTGGCACAGGGTGTGAGAAAACCAGGGAGGCTTGCAGGGCACCGGAGACTCACCAGTGCTGCTCCTGAGTGAGGAGGAATGGGCTGAACCAACCCTTCTGCTCATGCTGGGGATGCTGCTGCCTCCTGTGTGCTTTAGAGAGCTCCATAACTGGAGTGACTAGATCAGGCACAACTAACAGCCCAGTTGTTGGTGTACTGAGACCAGCTCAGGTCCATCTTGCTTACTCTGAGCTCCTGCAATTGAGCAAATGCCGAGCTGGTTCAAGCTGGCTTAGACAGAGCTGGCTCTGCAAGCTTCAGTCATGGCATGCTGAAGGACATGGTTTAGTGGTAGACCTGGCAGTGCTAGGTTAATGGTTGGACTTGGTGATCTTAGCGGTCTTTTGCAACCTTAAGGATTCTGTGATATTATACCTGACCATTCTGACTAGGCTTGAAGACCTAGACACTATAAAAATCAAAGACATATTACCATTAACTTATTTGTAACTTCATGGCCACAAAATTTTATAGTTTCATACACACGTTGATACTAATGTCAGTTTTTCCAGATAGCAACAGAAACAAAAGAAAAACTGTGATCAGTTGCTGTTAACACGAAGATCGTGGGTTTGATCCCTGTATGGGCCATTCACTTAAGAGTTGGACTTGATGATCCTTGTGGGTCCCTTCCAACTCAGAATATTCTGTGAACTGCCTCTTTGCAGCATGAAGTAAAATTGTCTGCAGTATTTATTTCTTCAGTACTGACTTTACTGGTATTTGAATTATGCCAATCATTTGTAATGTGTTCCTGGAATATGGTTAGAACTTTTATGGAAGTAATGTAGAAGTATTTATTTGTTTTCTTTCCCTTTAGAATTTTTCCAATTAAAGAAACAGCTAACTAAAAACCATTACCTGATTCTACAATAAGCATTGTAATTTCAGCCACAAGAGGGAGAAATTTTTAATAAGAATTTACAGCTTATAAGCATATAAATTGTTTAGTGATATATTTGCAAAAAAACTCCAAACCCATAAGCTTTAATCAGCCAGATGAACTGCTGTTTTATGAAAAACAAATCTCAGGCACTAGTCTTTTATAGACTACTATATATCTGATATGTATAGATTTACTGAGGCCAGAAAAAAGTGGGGCTTGTTCAAAGAGCTTGCTAGTTAGACAACCTGTTCTTTCAAGAGAGTTTCTTTTGAAAGCTATTTTCCTAGAAATAAAATTAATAGGTTAATACGCCTTTCAGACTTTTTCATGGAATACCTAATTATATTGGAAATGTAAATTCTGTACATGCAAGGTCACCATCTCATTTGACTACAGGAAGGATGGAAAAGGATTAAGTACCTGCCTATGGTTTCCCTGGTGGTCTCATTTTGTTACCTTGTTAACAGTGTTTTACCTTTTAAAATCAGAACAAAGAAGAAAAATCCCTGTTCCTAACATGCAGACAGAGACTTCATCACTTGCATCATTCTGCAATAACAGCAGCTGCCCACGAAGACTGTAAGTTAAAGTGAGAGGTAACCCAGGACCTGTGAATCACAGCTCTCGACTTTTACAACTTGAGCTTTAACAACTTGCTTTTCCATTTTTAAAGTACTTTCTGCATGTGATTGCTTTGTGAATCAACTATTTCTCTTTGTCCTTTGAATAACCATTTCTTTCCTCATGGAAAATTTTCCATTTGAAAGAAGAATATGTAAGAGCACTCAGCCAAATCAATCTTTTTTCCTTTTTTTCTTTTTTTCCCCCTTTTTTTGGTCAAACACTAATTGAAGACAGTTACAAAGAAATACTTGAAGCCTTGTTTCCATCTTTGCCGTCAGAACATTCTTAAAAATAGCTCCAGCTTCAGGGAAACAAACTCATTTCTGTTTATGTTTTATCTTGACTCTCAAATGAAAGACAAACAAAGTAATAGCTTGCTTAGGAAGACATTGAAATCCATGTATTAAGCAGCAATATTCATATTCCACAAGATAATTTTCATTCTTATAGCTAAGATAAATATTTTCCTCTGACAACATTGATAAGAATAGCAGACGAAATGGCAACAAGCTCAAAACTATTTTATGATCAAATACCAAACAAGTAATTTAATAATCCAATTCCAAATGAAGCAAATGAAACAAATGTTACAACACAGCACTTGCAACCTTACTGGTATTTGTACATTACATTAAAGAAAGGCTGTCAGAAATCAAATTCTTGCTTTTTTTTTGTTGCTCACACCAGAATTTAGGCCCTTTGCTATGAATGGTGTTGCTTAGAGGGTTACAGACATGACACCGGTTTGGGGCTAAATAAGGGATGTTATGTCTGCAGTTAACACTACTCTTGCCAGGTAGTGCTGGAGGTGCCCACAGGTTACAGCCTGATCATGAGTGTAAAGAGTATAGCAGAAATCACAGTCACCCAGTGCCCAGTGGAGTCCCAGCCCTGCTCCCCACTCTGTTCTGCTGAAAGGACCTGTTATTGTAGCTGTCTATTATCGTTCTTCCTACAGTAGTTTCCAACATCTTTAATAAACCACAAATTTTCTGCCAGCAAATCAACTTTTTTTGCTAGACAGATTCATCCTTCCTTTAAGTATGTCAGAAATTGCTACTCATAACTGTTTCATTTTTGATCTGCACCTTCGTTCAGACTGATGTTGTGGTTCTTCCCTTTGGTCCTGGCAATGTGCAGGAAGACAACTGCTGCTATAACATTTAGGCAATTTGTGAGCAGGTACTTACAGGACATGGAGACCTGTGTTCAGGGCAATAACACAGCTGGCAGAAGAGGGAACACATTTTGCCTGCAGATGGACAGTGTGCCACTGCCACTGAGGTCACCAGGAATCGCCTTTGGTTCACTCTGCAACTGAATTCATTTCCAGGGCTGTAATGTGAACAAAATCAGCATTATCCTCTCACTGAAGGGAGCATTGATTTGACTTATTTGGTGCTTTAACTAAATTCCCATCTCCAGATTTTTCCAAGTATCTGCGGGCTCTAAAATGCAGTGTATTTTAAAGAGATTTCCTACGTCTCCAGCATTTCCTGACCTAATTTTGAAATGAGGTGGAAGAAGAGATGTTTAAGATCCCACAACCCCACACTGCATGTTTTTTTTTTATTGTCAGGATATGGATCCTTAGCACTTTGGAGAGAGACTTCCAAGTGTCACAGCACTCTAGGTAATTGCTTCCAGAGATTTACCTAATTTTGAGCATCTGTTCCCCTCTATCTCACACATATTTCAGAATTATAAGTCTTAGTTTGATTGAATAGTGCTCACTGAATCACAAGTTTTTTCTTAGTGCTAGAAAAATATACCTCATAGGTACTTCTCTTTTTTGACAAAAGTCTTCTTGCAGTTTAGTTTATTTTAAATGACTGGTGAATGTGAATGTTGCAAATCCATAGCAGTGTGATAACCTTCCCCCTGTGACAGTGTATTCTATAATAAATTTACTGTGGCAAACCAGAAAATCAAACAAAACTATTTAATTGTTGTTCTTGTCCCTCAAGAAGCAAAGACTGAACAGTCAGTGAATCATTGTTTTTATTCTAACAGCTACCAGTATTTATAATGTTTATTTTCAACATCCACATCCTAAAGGTACATTTTAGGAGTAAACTTTTTTTTTTTTTTAAATTTTCTTTTTTTTCAACATATACCCTAAAGTATGTACTCTAAAATTTCAGGTCATAATCCTTACAAGCTTAAAAAAAAGCAACTAATTCCTTTGAAGTAGAAAATATATGGTGAAATTGTCCATGCATTTCTAGATAAGGCAAATCTTAGACTTGATGAGCTGATCACTCTGCAGAAAGATTTACTGGATGTTAATTTAAAACCAGAAGCTGAGCTCACAAAACAAGACTTTCTACATTTTCATTATGGCTTCCTAAATTGCACTCCTTCCATCAAGGTTACACAGTTTATTAAATATTCATAAAACAGAGTATGGAAAAAAAAATTCTAATTGCAAATAAGTGCAGTTGATGTAGATTATTTATGATGCATTATTTATGATTCCATTTGTTAAATTAAGACAATAGAAATTGATGAAAGACATTAAGTGGACCAAAATTTAAGGTAAATTTAGCACAGAATAATTTTTTTCTCTGTGTTCTCTGATGGATAGAATTTCTTGGCTTGTAGAATAAGTGTCAAAAAGACTGATTTTTTCTGTCTGTCTTAATAAAATCACCATTGACATATGATATACTGACATTATTATTAAATTTTAAGTGTCACTACGAAAAAAATTTAATAAACAGCCTTTCTGTATTTAGGGAGAAGTTCTCAACATCAGACAACAAGGAATTTGTTATACTGACAAGCCCAAGCAGCTGAATTTCAAATTTAGGCCACTACTCTGCATACTGGGAAGAGAGGAAAGCTCCTGTTTGCTGAGAACCTGAGTTGCAAATAGATGCATGAGTGGCCTCAAACTAGTGGCAGCTTAATGTCATGTGGTAGTAACAATGCAGGGAAAACTACTCAGTTCATTTGGATAAACCAAATCATGATCAAATATTTTATTGATTTATTAAAAGCACTTAATCAGCAATCAGTGTACAATAGATTTAGTATAAATATCAACAACACAACAGAAAAGCCACAAAATTAACACCTACAGTTTTTTAAATATCCAAATCTATCAATTTTGTTAGGAGGCTACAGGGGAGAGGAGCTGGGTAGAGGCAAGGAAAGTAAAGGCAAACCCCTTTCCCTTAGAAGGTGCCAAAATTTCTTCTGCTGAACCAAGGATGGCAAGGTTACGAACAACCTGATGTCAGTGTGAGTTACACTGTTGAATAAAGAATTTTAAGATTTCACCGGAACCCCCTGTATTTGGAGCATTTCTCCTCTTGATCACACAGGTAAAGGATTCAGCTCCTCCAGAAATCTCTACACATGAAGAGGAAGATTTTCAAAAGTTTCAGAAACTTTCTAATTTATAGTCCCACTGGGGTATTAAATATCCATTCCCTTGCACTCTGAAATCTTTCTTTCATGTTTATCCTAGGCTAGTTCTGTTTCCTGAGTGGTGCACAGTACATCTGAGACATGCCTACCTAGCTAATGCTAGATTAAGATTGTAACTTCCAGTTTCCTATTCCAGCCTATAAATCTGTAATTAAAATGAGTCACACAATATTTCTTCTTTTTCTGCTACCCTTGAATTCCCATGACTAGGAAGTTTAAGAGTTTCTAATTAAGAAAGATAATATACTCACTGAGACTAATGAGACATGCTGTTGAGGGCTGCTGCAGAACTGAAACCCTGCATGAATATTAATTTGTCCTATGATATGAAGATTGAACATTTATATCATGCAGGTTTTTTTATTGACGGGTGGAATTACTAAAGAAACTGTTGAGATTATCATATGAGTCCTGAGACTGCTGCATTTTCTCACGGTGAGTGGCAAGGTCTGGACAAACTGCTTCCGTTAATACTGGATTTCATAAGACATGAGTGTGTGACCTGTGCCTTTCACATATGCTACTGAATACAGCCATGACATGACAGAAGGTAATTACAGTGAGGCTTCCACATTCCCTTGTAGGTGGGAAGGGTTTGAGCTGCAAGGTTAAAAAAGGAGATGGACAGACACTTTATTATAAGTGACATGTCTAGGAGGGACAGAACTGGAAAAACTTCAGGGTACATAAGGGCTGGGGAATCTATTAGCAAGCCAAGATGGTGAGATGTTGGAATGCCATTATAGTCATTGATAATTTGAGAGACACCAACTGAGCACACTTTACTTCTATCTGCTGTTTAATAGTCTCCTCCAGCTTCTGTAATACAGTCAGAAAAAGCTGCTAGTGGGAGTCAGTGATCAATGGAGTCATGTCCATTCCCTTACAGCAGCAAACCATCAAATTCAGGGGATTCATAGTTGGGAACCTTCTTTAGTTAAACTCTGGATGATGGAGAAGAACAAATTTGGCTTAAAATATACATAGAGTACAAAAAAGGTATTGAGTAGATATCTGGATTAAAAGTTCCACTTAAAAAGATTTAACCAGACCTGTTTTCCAGACTTGATTCTAAGTGAAAACTCTGGATTTCAATTTCTCAGTTTCACAAGTTTACAGTCTATTACAGAAAGAGTTAATTCAGTTTCACAAGGTTGCTCTGTATTAGAGAAAGTATCATAATGTCTTATACTAATATTATATTTTAGACTTTTATTCATGGCACCCCACAATTCTTTTTAAAATCATTGTAATGCATTTTTTAAATCACGGAAATAAAGAATAATTTTTTAAACTCCAAGGTAGATAAATCATAGATATTTGCAATGATAGCCATCTTGTCTTGGATAAATACAGAACGATGCTGAACCAGACTGAATATCAAACACAGATGAGGGTCTCTCTAAGGGGTAGCTGAAGCTTGGGGAAGGTGTTTTCATTTTGGACAGGTGTTGTTAATTACTGTCAGAGAAATATTAACTCAGAGTTAACAATAATTCATTTAATCAGGCACAGCTCAGTTTTGGTTGCCATTTTCAATTACTCAAGTGGAAATTTAGGGTACTTAAAGCCCTGTTTCATCTCCAGTACAATCAAATAATTGTGGTGATTGGTTTAAGATTGGACTCTATGATCTTAGATGATTCTGTGAAATATTTGCTGTATGCAGATGTTTTCCTATACCTGAAACTTTTGCAAGAAGCATTCTATAATTCAGATCGTTGCATTCATTTTCAGACAAGTATATTTTGATTGGCTTTGCCTTTCTTCAGCTCCAGTTTCTTAAACTGATGATCAGTAAGAATTGGCAGCATCCAGTGAATAAACTCGGTGAATGCCAGAGTTGGTCATTCCTTTGGTGTGGAGAAAAAGAACGTACAACATTAGAAGTAATCTCTAAAGCTTGGGAAACATATCTGACTTCACTGTGATGAGGTCATGGTTTAATGTAAGAGAGAAAGTTTGAGGCTTTCTTAAGGTAAGGAGCTTTGATGTACATGCCTGTTCTGTCAGCTGTCTCTGGTCATCAGGGTACCTTGGTAAATGAAGTATAATTTTAGTGTTATCCTGGATTAATGGGTTAAAAAAATCACATTGGAGCAGGTGTTTCTTTTAGTAAAAATGCAGAGAATAAGCTCCATTGTTATACCAGAAAAATAATTTTTCCAACAGTCATCCTGAGACTTTCTCTTTTTGCTATCTGTTTCTTAATCCTTTTTTTTATGGTAACATAAGTGCCACAGGTTTCTTGGTACTCCTGCTGTGAGTAATGTTCAAATGAAGAAGCCATTTGGCAGTGAGTAGAGGTTGCCCTTTGACCATTTGCCCCAGCCTCTGTGGAATGTGTACATTTCTCTTCCTTCTCTTAGACAGATTATTATTTTTGTGGATGGCTGAGTGATAGCAATTTGAACCAAGTAGTTTCAGACTAATTTTATTAGTGTTTCTTTTTGGCCGCATCTGTACCAGTAAAATAATAGTGTCAGGACCTGTTCTTGGCATGGAACCCAGCTGGCACTGTTTGACCACATACACATCATTAAGCCCTTCCATCCTCAGAGGAAAGGCTCTGGATGGCTCCATCCAGACTACCTCTTGGGAATATTTCCTAACAAGTGCTAATTTCCAAATTATTTCTAAGAATTTCTTGGGATGATGCTTCGTGGCATGAGCCAAATGTGAAAAGACTGCTCCAGAGACTTCAGAAAAGGGGTGCTTGAGTTCCAGCAACTGGGCTTGCTACCCACCATAATTAATTTATTAGTACATGTCTCTATAACATAAAGTATATCACTTAAATCCAAACCTTCAAGATCAAAGGACACCCATAAATTTGAGAGGAAACACAACACTTTAAATACATACAGACAATAACCTTTCTGTGTCCCCTCATCTGTAAATGTAAGTGGAAGTCAGGTTTTGCAAGAGCTACTGTAATACAACTAACAGCAATGTTTCCTGTAGCAGTGAATCTACCTTGTATGGGAAGCTGTGGTTTGAATGTGTTTCAAAATGGCTTTTTGTGGTCCCTGTGCTTTCTTCTTCCCAAAATTCCCCATGGCCAGTTCTTATCTCTGTCCCAGGAATGTGCTGGGAAGATATCAAGAAGTCTTCTCATTGGACCTTTAACCCCTTCCTGCGATTGGGTGTCCTGTAAGCCCCCTGACCCCGTAATTGGTCACTCTCTGAATCCTCCAAAACCCTATAAATGTAACCACCTCATCAATAAACGCTCTCTCGCCTCCTCTCCACGTCTGGGTGCTGTCTCTCTCCAGAGCCATGGGACCACGTGGGGGGGGGGAGGGGTGAGCACCTAACCCCTCCATGCGTCCAGGACCCTGAAGAAACCCCTGGAGCTGGAGTAACCCCTTCCCTATCCACCTCAAGCCTTCAGAAATGGAACCCCACAATGGGAGGAATGCACCCAGAGTTTCCTGGATGGCCATCCATGCTTCAGGAAAACTTATAAAAATACGCCTCCTTGCTGAAAGCTGACACTTTATTGTAGACCCATTGTGACAGAAGCGAGCCTCATGGGTGTCTGTAGCACAGTATGAATTCTCTGTGGGTCCCAAGACCAGCCTCTTTGTGCCGATTTTTTTTTCTAACATACTCCAGGAAGGATTATGCAATTACATTGCTCTTTTTTTAGTGCCTTTTTTCTTTTTTCCTGCTGCTGTTTCTTTGCAAGGGTCAGTTCATGAAGCCACTGCAGAAATTCTGGGAAACTGCATTGTGGCTTGATCACACACTCTTTAAAGGATAGTGGTAGCTGAAGTAATTTTTTTCTTTATGTTTTTTTCAATACATGAAATATGGCTTTGGAGAGGAATTAGGAAGCAGAGGAGGGCAGGCAAAGGGGGGAAGCACTTGTATTCCTGTCTGTGTGTAATTGAGAATAAATCTCACGAATTTCCCCTCTTAGCTGTCATGTACCAATAAATTATGCCCTAATGTAGCTGCCAGAATAGATATGGCTTGTGATATTCTGTTTCACCATCAGCCAGCCATTGGGCTTCTCTACAGCAGCAGTCTCCAGACCTGGTTTGATTATTATGATCACTGTTATAGAAAGTGAGGCTGGTATTATTATTGCTGAAAACATATTGGACTGAAACATAATGTGTTATTGAACTTGCAATAGGACTGAAACTAATGTTTCCAAAATGAGCTGTTTGGACTAAGAGTGGGCTCCTCTGTGCCTTTCAGCCAGCAAACAGGAAGACAAGAAATCTCTAAATTGCCAAATAAGAGAATTTTCTAGAACTTTCTGTCATATGTGAACTAGACAGGGGCCTGGTCTGTTTGGCACCTTACGGGAGCAGAAGGTTCTTAATCTACAAAATCCTTCACTAGGCAATAAAACACTATACTTATATATTTTTAGATAGGACCTGGGGAGGTCTTGTGTGAGGGAAAAAAGCTTTTATTTTCTGTGTTGCTGAGCAGAAATATTGCACTGTCATGGAATATTTTTTTTAATGAACCTCTTCTCATCTGACTTCTGAATAGGCTTTAAGGAAAAGTATATAAACTTTCAATGGCAAAGAAAGTCTATTACTGTCATTTTGATTCATCCTGTAGCTAAAAATACAACAATGGAGCTGGAAAAACATATTCAAATGGACTGTTTTTTTCAGAAAAAGTAGGTTGCCAAAATGTAAACTTATCACGGGAGTATATTCATTTTGTTCTAATGTTGAAAGAGAATGTTTTAAATATATAATGGATATTATTTCCACTTTTAAAAGAGTTTCCATTCAAATTTAAAACCACTTAAATGACATTTTCCCCCCTCATGGGTGTGAACGATTAATTTTTTTATCTTGTAACAAATATTTTAATGTATATTAGAGTCTTTAATTGAATTTCCATTTATGTGGCAGTGAATATAAACGAGACCCTCCTGGGACGATGGAAAATGGAGAACCCTTTATTAGTGGCTGAACAAGTTCCTATATTCGAAAAAGGCACAGTAACAAAACGTGGTGGGGCCAGCGCAGTCCTGTCCAAGCCCTTTAAAGCTTCTTCCTGGGACACTTCTAATTGATCATCTTTTCGTGGGCTTCCATCAGAACTTCAGCTCCCAGCATACACCGCGACCATTATGCAACAAGCATCCCGTATGAACTCGCTCGTAATCCCACAAATTTATATTACACTTCTATGTTTCTGTGGTGATGTAGAATAGAAGGTGTGAGAAATAAATAAGATGGTTTTATTACAAGCAGGGATTTCCATGGTTACCTCATGTTGAGATACCTGGAGGTCATTTGAGGAGATCAAAGAGCCATTTTGTGGTCGGGAGCTGGTGGATTGCAAGTTGTTCTGGTCACTGTTACTGACTGCTGCTTACTGCCTTGTTTGCTGTTATTGTTCTGGTTGTTCTGATCACTGTTACTACTGCTGACTTACTGTTTTGCTTACTGGTCTAGTAAGAAGGCAAATCGGAAAGTATGTAAGGCAGTGAGACCAATTTGGGCTCACTGCCAGGGGACCATGTAGCTGGGGGCAGGGAAACAAACCTGATAGGTGGATAGGAACAACCAATGAACCGTACCAAAAGGCAAAGATTGCCTTTTGAGGAAGAGGGGAGCAGGGCCTGGCATGGGAGGTGTGAGGGAGTGGTTATGTAAATCAAGAGACCTTAAAAAGGCTTGTCCCCTCCCAGTCAGGTGTGCTTGAACCAGGTCATGAGTTCAGTGCACCCAGCAATAAAGTTCTTTGTTTCACTTTATTTGACCGTCTCTGAAATTTTAATTAGAGATATTTCTCACAAAAGGTAACTCTGGAATTTTCTGTGAAGTGAGTTTTTTGAAGTCTTATTCCTGTTGCACAGTTCAGTATGTCCTTGCTGATGAGCTCAGGCTGCACATCACCCCTTCTCCCTGGAGGCTCTGCCGCTGGGATTACTGACTTGGCAAATGTTTATAGCGAGAATATGGATTACCCGGCCTCAGCCTTTTGTATATTCTCCACTCTGAGTAAATTGAATTAAAATGTAACTTCTAGGTATTTACTACATGACTGAATTGCATGAGACGTTTACACAAACTGTTTTCCACGTGGATGATTGCTGAGATATAATTAGAAGAAAATCAGATGTGTACTGGCTGCTCCCTAGGCATGCCCAGGACTCCCCTGTGCCTCTCGGCCAGCTGGGTGCTCCCACTGCTGCTGGGGAGGGATGCTTTTGGAGGGGAGGCATCATGGGCTAATGCCACGCACCAATTGCTGGGATTTTAAGTGCACTGGAATATTTTACATCTGTTTCTTTTTTAAAATACAACTGAGATTTTTCAGAGGTATAGGTATATAGGTGTATATAGGAGGAACAAATTGCAAGAAGTTTACTATTATCTTCTGAATATTCCCAGTAATTAGAAAAATGTTTAGAATTCTACCAAAATACTGTAGTGGTCTTTTTTTTTTTTTCAGTTGTTCCCCACCATTTTATTATATCCTCCCCCTTAACAGCTTAGTTTATACATTGAAAATTTTTTTTCAAAATCAATACATTGGTAAATAAGTGAAAGGAGTCTTCAATGGAGAAATGATGGTGCTAATCATGTTTCGGTGAATGGGCCTATTATTTCATCCATTAACACCAGCTAATTTTATTCAGCTGATGTTAATGAGCCAGTAGAAAGGAATCACAAGCACCTCCTAACGACTGTCCTTAGACTGGCCAAAGCCACTTAACATGAAAGCTGACCTGACTCATCACAGGCTCACACAATGGCTAAACCTGATCCAGTGAAAGGAATGAGAATGGGTGTCAGTGGTTAAAAAAGACATCCATCTCATTAGGAGCAACCTGCACAAAATCTGATTTAGTGTGCAGAACTGGATCTTCAAGTCCGAAGTCTGGGATGCAGACATTACCTGTTGTGACAGATATTTTTGAATGTTCCACAGATTTGGTTAAATATTTATATTATGGTCACCTCTAAAATATAATTAGTGTGACAGATATAGAAAGGAAAACTTATTTAGCTGATACTAAAGCTGGTAAAATTTCAGTAATCATCACCTAAATGCAAAAAATAAATGCTCAGATAGAAAAAGCCCCAGAAAATAGTTAAACTTTTTTACTTGCTCAGCATTATTTTTTGCTACTAAAGTCTGATTTATTCTATGATCCTACATTCAGGGTTATTCTGTGTTCAAATATGCAAAGAATATCACTGCAAGTGATGACTGCACAGCATTCAGAAACCCTGCCTCAGTTTTTAAAATCCTTTTCATTCCCTGTAGTGCGTGTGCCACATCATTCAACTGCTGGCTGTAAAAACTGCTACCATCTGATGAGGCATTTGAGGGAGTCTGAAAAGAGAATGATTGTCTTACCAAAACGGATGTTTTAAAAGCTAAGAAGGCAAATTGCACCTGCAACCACATGCTGAGAGTCAAAGCCAGCATTTGGTCCAGAGTTCTGCAATGCAATTTTAACGTTCCGTTCCCTCTTTAGCCTTCCAAAGATTCCCCTCCTTCTCATAAGGCCAAAAGGATAGAAGTCCATACAATTCTGCTATAAATGAAAGATTTTAATAACCAGGAAAAGAAGCAGCACGACTACATTTGGTTTATTTGAGGTGCATAGACATAATTTTTCTGGTTTTAACAAAACACCCATAGAACTGAAGCTTCACAGATATGAAGTTCCAGAGATGATGGACATTAAAATGATATAACATGCTATGTTAGATCATCTAAACAGAAAAACAATATCACTCTCACATTGAGTTGTTGATCTTAAAAAAAGCAATGGAAACACAGGAAGGTAGAAGCCAGAAAGAGGGGGAGTCGTTTCAAAGGGAGCTGTTAGGGCTGACATACTGCTTCTGAATTTCAAGGGCCATTAACTTATTATCAAATACAGTGGGGCACCTGCCTTGACATCTGGCTTTTCAAATCTATCTGTAATGACCAGAGAAATTGAATTTAAACTCTGTAGCTACTGACAGGTGCTTTTGTTAAGGGAAATGCCTCAAGGATATTTATCATAGGTTAAAAAAAGGAAAAGGATGCATTTTATTGCTACTACATCCACTAAAAATTTTACTGTTATGGAGCAGATTTTGCAAAAAGCTGTGTAAATTGCCATTCTGGTTAGCTTGTTTTCTTTGGTAATGACTCTCAACAAAGTCAGATTATTAGAAGACGTATATGCAAAATGATGTAGTTCATTTTTAAGATGCAAAAAAATTTGTCCCAGCTGTCCTTAATGTTTGTAAACTGTGGAACTAAAATTTATAAATAATAATGTAATATGAGGTCTAGTTTAGGCTTTTAAGATGAGCCTAAATTCCCAGTATAGTGAGGGGACAAGAGTACATGCCTTTGAATGCCTTAGAGGAGATCCTGTCTTCCTACCTTAAATTTATAAGGGAACTTTATTTAATCTTTAACCTTTCCTCAATACAATCTTGGCCTCTGAAGTCAATATCCTGGAAAAATGACACGTACAAAATCTGGTTAGCTGGTGAGCTGGACAACCGTATCAAGAGTCTCACTCTTGATTACTAGATACTGGCACAATACAGAAGAGCTTCACCCTGGTCTGATGGATTTAGGAAAGTTTGCTGAAGGCAGTAATGAGTTCAAGAGGAGGACATATCGGAACATGAGAATGTAGAATATGGTTAGAGCATGATTCATTTCTTTCAGCTTGTAATTTTTGAAAAGAAGTACTTGGTAAGTGATGCCTCAGAGCTTTTTGGATTTTTTTAACTTCTGTAGATTTTAGAAGTAGTTGTGTAGTAAATGTAGATTTTAATGTAGCTGTATTATATCCCTTACCCTGTAGCATAATGTTTACACATACCCAACACTATTATCCCATTCCATATCAATTCCTCTACATTCCGTTAGTGTGTTTAGTTTTCTTTTCAACATAGAATTGTAGAAAAGCCTGGATTAGAAGATATCACACAGACACAGCGACCTTCAAGCCCAGAACTTTGGAGGAACTCCAAGGACTATACGTGCAGTGAAGAAGATGAAGATGAGGAAGAAGGGGTCCCATATGCCCCCAAACCCAATCCCCAAGGAGGTGTGTCGGGAGGGGGCAGAACTGGACAGAGCCAGTGGGTGGACAGATCTGGGATTGGATGAACCTTATTATAAAATCATAGAACCTCTGTCTGGGCAGGGAGCATCATGTGTATTCCCTGGCCTGTAGGCTTCATTAAAGGACCTACTCTCTTTATTTTGTCTTATACACTAAATTGTCCTGGAGTCTTTTTCTCCACAGTCTCTTAAGGCAACATTAGCACAGCATATGCCTGTCTATCATTGTGTCACTAGTTAATGTTAGACGTGGCTGAATCATTTTAGGAGGGGATTATATTTTTTACATTCTTGTTAGCAGATACTGTTAGATAACAATATAATATTACTGGCATAGTACTTTGTTGTGTTCCACTTTCTGCTTTTTTCTTATTTTTTATGTTTCTTTATGAAATTATACTTTTGCCAGTGATGGATTTTGCAGTGGAGCATAACTAGTGCACATTGTTTTGTTATTTCATGCAAAATTTCATATCTAAATTGCATAAGTTACCATTGCCCTGGCATTCTAATTGCATGGTCCACTAGACTCCAATATCCTGCAGCATGAAGCATTAGTCAGTATAGAAAAAAACAAATGTTCAGTTGCTCAATATGAAGCTAAGAATACAGTCACTAATGTGTATTAAATGATGCTCTTCTTGCAAGTGGATGAACAGGGCATTTTTCTGCAGACTGTACAGTTTCTTTGAGATTTGTATCACAAAACATATTTTCATATGCAAGATATTTTCTGTGGTTTAATGTGGTTTTAGAATAAAGAATTTTTTTATGGAATTGCAACATCTTTTATTCTTTCGATGGATCTAGGTCCTTCACGTGTATATGTCACTGTAGACACACATGGACTATTGCATCCTTCATGTCTTGGTTATGGTAAAGTAACTACATACAGTAGAATGCAGGTTGCCCTGCATTTGCTGGTTTTCAAATTTCTCTAACAAGGATGAATTTTTCCATAAATTCCGTTTCTTGCCTAATACTTCTTCCACAGGATTTAATGGTACAGCTCTGGCTGATTTCTCAAGAATGTAAGTTGGGCCAAGATTGATAGCTTATTCAAAACACCTTAAAAATGGGACACATTATTCAATTTTAGATGATACTTATCTAAGCCTGAGCTTATCAGCCATGTTTCTTTATTGTAGACTTTATCCTTTTATATTTTTCAGGTACTAAAAGACAGAAAAATTGAATTCTACCTCAAGCGACTGAAAGGCAAAGGACAACAACTTGCTCAAAACCAATATTCTCAGGCTGAAATCCTGCAGGTCTGCAACCTGTAAAACAACAGGATGCACCAATTGTTGCAGTTGAATGGAAACACTTCACCAACATCCCTCAATTTGCTAAAATCATGGACATAGAGAGTGACTTGTCAGAAGTCCCCTTAGCTCATATATAAAGGTGTGTGTAGCTATGTATGACCATATCCTGGACGCATGAAAACTAGTATGAAACTGGAAATGAAATTAATGTTTTCACCTGCCAGCTCAGGAACATCTTTGTTCATATTTATGCCATTTCTGGACTTGTTTGTTCTGTCGTGGTCTTTCTGAATTTATTAGTTTGAATCTGTTTCTTGGGGATTTCTGCAGTGTGAGACACAAATGGTCGTTAATAGCTTGCCTGGTTGATTGGAGGGGAATCCCAAATGACAGGTTAATGATTTTGGGATGCCACAGACATACAAGATGCATTCTATCCCCACCCTCTGCCAAAATTTCCACATGATAGCTATTTTTCTAGGTAACTGCCTACATGAAGAGATATAGAAAAACTATCTTCTGAATAGTGCCTTCAAGAAGTGTTGAATATCTCCAGCTGGCATGAGTTCACAGACACACGGAAAATATGACACATTTTAGTGATATTACTACAACTAAGAACTGATTAGGACCACAGTAGATGAAAAAACCCTGCTGTCTTCATTTAAGTTTGGGAGATGGTGTCTAGACCCTGTGCATGCCCACTTAGTGACGTTCAAGAGAAGGTATTACCAGCAAAAGTCTGATCCAGGCTAAATCGGTTAAAAAATTCAGACCTCATTGATACAGTTCAACTTATTTGCTATATGCTTGGCAAGACAGTCCTGGCTGTTATGGTATGAAGGCCGTGTTATCAAAGTTGTGTTTAGAATTTTTTTTTAATTCCAATAATTTTTCTATAGTTTCTCTGTCATTTCAAGTTGTACAAGAGCTCTGTTTTGAAGAGGTGACCTTGGAAAAAAAATTAAAACCCAAACAATCCAAAACCAGCCCAAACAAGCGAACATTTTGTTTCAATCATTCCACAACATGGTTTACCATGAGGCCATGAAAATACTTGTAGTGGCACAGGGAGAGGCCAGTGGGGTGGTCAGGCAGCTTCTATTGGCTCTGTTAGTTCTTGCTAGTTTGAAGGGACCACACTTAGAGCCTTAGACTTAGGGGGCTATGGAAAGGAGCACTCTATTCACAAGACCTTTCTGTTTCAGAACAGCAATTGCTTAAATTTTAGGATGTTCATAAGTTTCTCTACAATCCCATATGCTTTTAATAAGATGTGTGTTTTTAAGTCAGTAAGTCAGCTAAGTTCTTGTAAATTTCTGGTTTTGATAGAATTTACAAATAAATAAACATATGTAGAAACATTCTTCTAAAATAAAGGTGCAACAATATGTTGAAGGCTTTCATGAGGTTGGAGTTCTGGGACTGCAAAAACATTTTTTCTGAAGGAACTAATTTCTGTTGTCATCTGTTCACAGAATGATCTGTGAGAAATGAAAGATGCAATTAGCCAAGCACAAGGAAAATCAAATTGCCATAACCAGAAACCAATCCTGAATGTTGTAAAGTTTCCAGACAGCAATCAAAATGAACATAAAGGGCAGAGACAAAAGAAGCACCAATGTTAAAAAGGAGAAACAGTAAACTAATTCGGGTGAGGCTGTCAGTAATTGGCTGTGATCATGCAAAGCAGAAATGAATTCTTTCTACCTCTGATTTTTCTATTATTCTGCTTGCCACTGATTATGAGGAATGACAATAAAATGAACGCCTTATATAGAGAAGTGCAGATTTCCGGTGAATCTTGTTTGAGCTTTAAGGCTGTGTGACTCATGAATTTCAATTGAAATTAGAATTTTTGACATGCATTGTTTAAAGCAAGAGGAATATAAGCTTTCTTTTGCTCAGTTACATTTGTGACAGGTGACTTTCTGAAAGCAAGTTGCTGATTTCAGTTAGGAAAATTCATGATGAAACTAAGTTTTTCTCAGGCAAATTGTCAAGGCTGAAGTCCATCTTTTAGGGAAGCTAAGTCCAAAACTAAAGAAGTCATATTATAGTTTCTTAGATTTCAAAGAAGGTAAGAGATTTCCTCATGGAAAAGAATTCTACCAACACATGTGCGTCATGTTCTTTGATATAACCTATACACATCCTTGAATGCGGAAATCAACATATCTCATGTTCAAATCAGCACTTTGGCATTTGAAGGAATTGCCAAAAACACCTACATTTAGCAATTAGGCATAGGACTTTGCCAGAGCGTAGATGAGGTAGCCAAGAAATGCCTCTTTCTACCAGGTAAATGCTAAAAACCTCAACATTTCCTTGAAGATGTTAAGCTCTTGGGAATCTCTGAGTGAAAGCCCCAGTGCAGCAGTTCCATAACTCTCTTGTTCTGATGCCGTATGTATCCTGAGAGCAAATGCAACTCACCAAGCCAACATGTCCAACCTGCTGGTACTTGCCAGTGTCCTTCTAGTAGCTGGAAATCTTGACTTGAAATCATTGCTGTGGACAGCTGAAGCAGATGTTCGGTCAAATTTTCCCATTTCCTTTTTTGTGTGAAGTGTCAGTACAGAGAAGTGTCCTCTTCCGGGGCTCTTCTCCAGCAGTCTCTGCTTTTCTGCTTTTCTTATGTACTTTGCTCAGAAGGCATCATTTAAACCTGGAGGTCTGTAATCTGTCTTTTCCATCCCAGCAGTACCTATACTACTGGGAAATGAAGGTCACACTGACAGTGGTTCAGCAGCTGAGGTGCATTTCATGGATGTGGGAGACCTAGGATGAAATAGGTTTGGTATGGAAAACACAATTCAGTTTGAAATGAAATGAGTCTTTAAAACAATCTGCCTGATGATTTCTGTGAGGTGCATCTTGCTTACTTAAATCACATTTACAAAACAGGGAGATTTTTAAAAGCATAATTTATTTCTCTGCCATTAGCTCTGTTTTATTTTTTAGTCTCTCTCTTTGAGCACATTCCTCTCCCCACTCCAGAAGAGGAGAGTAGGATTGTTCACAGATTTTAGACACAAAGGGAAATATTTTGATAATCCACCTCTCACATTCTGTGTAATGCTTTAAAAAGAAAAAAAAATCAAATAGCTGTGATTGAAATGGAACATATTTAGAAAACCACATCTAATTTTAACTTAATTTTCAGTAAAAGATGTCCTCCATGTTGCCTAGTAACTTTGTTAAATAGCCTCACTACTAAAATATCATACCTGAATTTACACCTTCAGTCAAACAGCTTCACCAGATGTTGCAGGTACTTTCTGGATGGGAGCCTTCTCAGTAATCATGTTTCTGTTTCTTCTCTTGGAACTTTTGCATGTCAATGATGCTAATTTTCTCATTAATCATGTATATGAATGTATATGAATGACTCTTTCCTGAATCTTCTCAAAAACCTCCTGCTTGAATTGCAGATATAAGATGTAAAGAGAGTGCTTCAATAAGAGCAGTGTTTAAAACAGAGGGGTGCTAGACTTGCTAGTTCCACTTCGTGTTTTCCTGCATATACTTGCAAGACTGTATGAGCTTTTTTGGTCCTGTAATTGGCAAATGGTTAAGGCTCACCCAGGCCTTAACAAGGGAAATCCATGTTCTTGACAAAGTCTAAATTAGAAGTGCCTTCATATGTGACTTTATACTTGGCTTTTTTGAAAATACTGTAAGAAAGTAATTCTGTCTTTTATATTATTTACATCTCTATCTCACAGACCTTGTCAGTAATGGTTTTCAGTAATGATTTTTTCATTTGTTCTGGGCTAATGATCAAAATAAGTAAACAGTTTAGGCAAGATTCAGTCCTCACTGTTCAGCCTGGAGAAGAGAAGGCTGCATGTAGACCTCATAGCAACCTTCCAGTATCAGAAGGGGGCCTACAAGAAAGCTGGAGAGGGACTCTTCATCAGGAACTGTAGTGATAGGGCAAGGAGTAATGGGTACAAATTGAAAGAGGGGAAATTTAAGTTAGATGTGAGGAAGAATTTTTACTGTGAGAGTGAGAAGATACTGAAACAGGTTGCCCTGGGAGGTTGAGGATGCCCTAACCCTGACAGTGTTCAAAGCCAAGTTGGAGAAGGCCTTGAGCAACCTGGTCTAGTGGGAGGTGTCCCTGCCCACGGCAGGGAGGTTGGGACTAGATAATCTTTAAGGTCCATTCCAACCCCTTAACATTCCATGATTCTATGATTCTCATTGGAAAGCAGTAGGCAGGCATACATCTAGTTACGGATAATCCATTTAAAATTACGCAGTGAAAAGCACCTGCTACCTAAATTGCAGTATGCATCATATAGTTTAATTTTTTGTTTGCCACCTTTGTTTAGGGAATTTACAACTCTAAGCAAGTTGTTGCCACCTGACTTGCTGCCAAAAGGCCCTGGAGGGACTCTTCTATTGTCCTATCAATAATAGTGAAAGGCTACTTTAGGAACATTAATAACCCTGCCAGTGTGAACTACTGACTACATATATAATAACTATCTAAAGATGGTTTATAGCCTCCTCTTTTCTGAACACAACCAGAAAGGACCTTAATTGTATCTTGCCAAATAGCCATCTTTTAGGTAGCCAACTCTACAAATGCAGTTCACTCAGCTGAGTTTCCTGTGTGTTGACCAGGGAGCTTGGGGCAGCTATAAGTGCCCAAATATCCAGTAGCGAGAGGGTCAATGAAACCACACAGTAGGAAACAGGTGACGATTGAATCTGAAATGTTCCGTATCTTCTAAACTTTGGTACCATTCACACAGTTGAGTTAGGTACCTTGTGAAACTTGGAATGACCTCAAGCTGGGACAGAATGAGGAAGATGACCACAGCTCACAGTAGGGTGTGCATTAGCAAAGGAGAGAATGGTACCTGGTCTTCAGGGTAAGCTTAGGTATTTAACATTAAATAGCTCTTCAAGAAAAGAGTCCAGAAATTCCCCATCTTTATTCTGCCTTGGTAGAGGTTGATGCAGACTGTGTGGGCTGAAATACCTGCTTTATTTTCCTCAGAGCAGGACTTTGAAGATGGCTGTGTAAAGTGTGGTCAGTTGGTATTCTTTGTTCCTCCTGGCACAGAGCAGTGAGTTTGAAGATAGGGACACTTGTGCATGTAGACAGCTATGTGATTGCCTATTCATGTTCAGAAGACATTTGGCTCTTTTCTGGTCTCAACTAGGGATGCTTCTGCATCCAGCTTAGACCAAAATCAAAAAATCTTTGATATTAGGGGGGTTCTTCAATTGTTACTCTTAAATAAGAAAAAGAGAAAACTAATATAATCAGACTAAATGTGTGGGTGCCACATAAATTTACTACTTATAAAAGACATGATGAGAAAGACCAAATCTACAAGTTCTTTGCAAGCAACAAAAAGACAGCTTGGTGATAAGCTTTGCTCACGGTTTTCACACGATCATGAATGGTTTGGGTTTGAAGGGACCTTAAATATCATCTAGCTCCAACCCCCCTGCCATGGGCAGCGAACCTTCCACTAGACCAGCTTAGTCAGAGACAGAAATGGCTCTGAGTTACTCAGGTTACTCAGAGCCAGAAACAGCATGCCAAATGGAGGATGGCACTCCACCAACGTTGCTCCTTCTACAGCTTTCTTATCTGGGCCACCCATGGTGCTGGAGTTCTTATCTGCAGAAAAAAGACACCATTATGGTTAGAGCTAGGGTTCAGAGAACCAGAAAGTCAAAGCTCTAAGGACATTGGGTCTGGGAAAGGCATACAAAGGGGAACACAGCACTGCACCAACATTGCTACTTTAAGTCTTGGCCACCCATGGTACTGGGGATCTCAGCCTCAGCTCATAGCAGTGATTAATGTTAGGGTTCAGAAAACCACAAAACCTACAGCTCCAGGGACACTGGTGCTGGAAAACACAGGCCAAGGAGAGCTCAGCATTGTACCAGCATTTCTCCTTCCACAATTTTTAGATCTGGGCCACCAATGGTGATGGGCACCTCAGATTAAGCTCATAGTAGCCATTACAATTAGGTTTAGGGTTCAGAGGTCCACTGAGCCTACAGATCCAGGGACACTTGGGCTGGAAAAATCCCCTTTTCTGAGACTTCTATATAGTAAAATACAGATCATAAAAATCCCAACAACACGTGACTTTTCATTAAATCCTCTAGTACTTCTAGATCTTTGTGATCAGTAGAAACATGATTTCCTGACACAAATTGCATTTCATGACAGAAAGATATGCTACTGTTCCCTGTATTTTGTTAGCATACCATATGCATTATCTCAGGCCTGAAAAAGCTGCAAGCCACTTTCTTTTCACTCTACTTGATTTCACTTTTGTTGTTTTAAGTTGTTTTTTTTTTTTGCCTTTTTTTCCCCCTCTTCAGTGAGGAAATTTCTTCACTTGAATCATAGGAAGTAAAGAAAAAGTCAATAGCTCAAATTACAAGTAATGGGAGCCATTGATTTAGTTATATAATTCATAAACTGAATTAGCAACTAAACAGAAATATCCCTGGCATTGTGGCACAGGTGAGTGTATAACTCATTGAGGCAGAGATTATGCTGATTGCATAAATACTTGAAGTTCCCAAAGGTCACATAGCTCACAATGGATATTTTTTTTTCCTTTTGATTTCCTTTCTGTCACACAAGACTGAGGACAGTCTATCCCAGAAAGGATGCCTTGATAGTCAGAGATGCTAAAGTCATGTGGAGCTAGTAATCAAATATTCACTTGAAGAACTAAATCTATTTAATTTCATAATCTCAGACAAGACAGATTTTGTGGGCTTGTGTATGTTTAACACAAAAAGATCAATAACTCTATCCAATATTTGAGGCTAGTGCAATGTGAGTATTGTACTATGCTGGTGGTACTACACAATGGCTTCTCTATGTCACTGTAGAGAGAAGGAATCCTCTCGCCGACTTTGACTGTGTAAAATTTAGTTAATTGATCTCAATAACTCCTTTGAACTCTATCTACCATCAATGTGAGAGACATATTTCCAAAGAGCAGTTCCTCTGACCTATATGAGATTTGGTTTAGGATGTGATAAATCATTATCTGAATGTACATATTTCTCTCTATTGAATAGAGAGGGACTGCAGACAACTAAATTAAAGTCTTAGATTTCTGTGTTAAATTTATGTAAAAGCTAACGCTAATCAGGTTTTTATTACCTCCCATGTAACAGTTACTAAATTTTTAATTTTTTATTAATTCTGGTAAAATACTGGTCAATTTCTTAATGCCAGGAATAGTAAAATTCTATATTATAAAAGTTTTAAAAGCTAATAATTCCTATAATCAGGTCTTGTTTTAATTAAATTTTGCTAGCTTGCTTGAAAAATTAAAATAATTTAGGGAGTCACAGGTTTCCTCTATAAAGAGCAATAGAAGGTTGCCAGCATCACATGTTCATCTAGGTAATGTCAAACTTGATTTCCATTTCCCCCTCAATTTGCCCAATGCTGAAGTAAAACTGACTAGTTTGCAGTTCTGGATCATTGCCAATGCAGTTCTTAAGAACAATCACAGTACTTTCCATCCTCCAGTACTCCCTGATAATAGCAGGTTAAAGTAAGGCTTTGGGTTTTCTTTCCCTGGAACTTTCTGAAGTCTTTCATCTGGCTTTCAAACCTTGCAGCTGTTAATCAATTTGTTTTAGCACTTCACTGTTAACCTCTTCTCTGACATTGCCTGTATATTACTTGTACGGGTCTGAAGAATATATCTTACCAATTTATTCTGAGACTAAACTCAGCATAAAAAAAATTGCTGTATTGCTTTATATTCCCCTCTGTTGAGCAGCCATCATAAGAGAGGCAAAGTGAAGGAAGGTCAGCGGAAAAGTTGTTCATCTGTAAAAAATTAAGGATTTTTTTTTCTTTTAACATGCACAATGGTGGTCTCTAGATTGAATATTGGCACTAAGAGACAATATCTAACTTTGTAACAAGTTTGTGAAAACATCAGCTTAATACTCATTAAGATTCAACGAAGCAAATATATTAATAGGTATTTTAGAAAAGGAATAGAGAAGAACCCATCAACTTATATCACTGTAAAAATATATTTTATGCTCACATCTTAAATACTACACATAATCTGTTTTTCCTGTCTCAGAAAGTCTGTATAAAAAAATGCAGAGAGGATCATAAAGATGACTAAACCATAGGCCGAGACTGGAAAGAAGTTGTCTGGGGGAGGCAGGGATAACGATAACATACAATGAAAGTCTTTTCAGATTTTATAGATCCTGAGTGTCATGCAGAAAATCAAGAAAGGCTCAGAAAATTCAGCTGATTCCAACAGGGGATGGGTTCAAAACCAACATGGTGTATAGTTTAGGTGCCAGTTCCTTCTCATGGGTTATTATAGATGATAAATTTTACATGGGTTCATGAAACATCTCAAAAATCCTATAATATTTATCGAATATAAAGAAGCCAGATAAAAGGCTTTCTGGCTCAGGAAATCCTCAAGTTACAAATTGCTGGAGGCTGGGAAGAAGCTTTGGGTAAGCTGCAGACTTGCTGTGCCCTTATGGTCCTCTGTTGTTGGGCACTATTGACAACAGGCCAATACTCGTATCTTATATCCAAGCATTTGCAACTTTTTTCCCTCGGGTACAACCAGTGTGGTTATTTATTATACAGTTTTTCTATTTCTGTATTTCAAAGGTATCATAAAAATATTTATTGTTCCTCCCCACCCCCCCAGATTTCTTTTAATTTACAACTTACATTTTCATTTTTCTGTCTATTACCTGAGTTACCATTCCACTATTTTTTCTAGTAAGGATATCCACTTGACTTGAGACTTTTGTTATGATTGGACCCCAATCATCCTTTCCCCCACCACAGTCTGTATTTTTTGCTTTCTTCTGTCAAAGAGTGTTTTCCTATCTGGGTTGTAATGAAGAGAAAATAAAACACTTGCTGATCAATTTGCTCTGTTTGTGCCACAGAACTTAAAAGTTCTCTCCAGCTTTTTATAAATTAAAGATTATGTGACTCCACAGGAATGTTTCTACCCTAAACTTGTTCAAAGCCTTTGTTTTATTGCTTCGTAAAAGAAACAAAACAAACAAAAAGCTGCCAATCAACACCCACACTGACCACAGTTACAGGGTTGGGTTTTTAAAGACATTTTTGCATTCTCAATGAGATTCTTTTCAGAACTAATTAGTGAAATCGATATCAACTCATTTCACTAAGTATCTTCTCCTTAAAATTATCTTCCACATTGTAGAATTAAGTGTTTTCTTAAGATAAGATGTAGTAAAGTGCTAAACAAAGGAAAGTATATCAACTCTCTAACAAAGGGATGTGCCATGGAGTTTTCAGGATGTTCTTAGCAGGGAAATAATTTCAACTGCTTGAGAAAAAAATTAATATAGGTGTTTATGGTGGAAAAGCACTTAGAAATTTAATTTTTTTAGAAATTGTATATTTTTGAGCTTTAGAATGCCAAGAATATTAGAATACTTTCTTAGACATTTTTTGGCTTATAATACACTTTTGTGGAAATTAATGTTCAAGATCATAGGAGCATAGGATAAGTCAAATTGAGAGGGATCTCAAGAGGCCTCTATTCCAGCCTTCTGCTGAAAGCATGATCAGCTGTGAGATCACACTAGGTTCTTCAGCTATTTGTCCAGTTGGGTCCTGAAAACCTCCAAAAATGCACAACCTCATTAGTACTAATGCTTGACTGTCCTTGTGGGGTTTTTTTTCCTTATTTTCAGTCTGAACTTCTCCTGGTTCAACTCCTGAGACATCGTCTCTTGGTCTCTTGCCACACACACCACTGTGAACAGTGTGGCTCCATAAGCACCTCAAAGTTACTGGTAATCTGCTGTTATCTTCCAAAGCCATCGCTTCTCCAGATTGAATATGTTCAGTTCCCTTGGCCTCCCCTCATAAGCTAACTGTTCAGCGGCATGATCACCTTGGTGGCTCTATTTTTTAACAAAGGTTTGATAAAATATTGAATATTCCCAAAGATTATGAATGAATTAGGAACCAAACTTATTCAGGCTCATATTAATAAGCTACTTAAAATTTTTCACATTAACTATACCAGTAGCCAGCAGATGAAAGATTGCAGTGCACATCTAGGAAAGCAGTATTTTAAAAATAATTCAAATGAGCAAGACAGTCAGTGATCATCTTTACATTTTATTCTTTTTCTTTGAACAAATCCCATACCCCTCTCAAACTCTGCCTTAGCACCTGCTTTTCCCCTCATACCTTCCTGTACTGATATAGTCTCAAATAAACACTATACATATCAATATGCATTCTTCAGTGTGCTGTAAAGCTTTATTCTGTCATATTGTTGTACTAATGAAAATAACAGGGATGTCTGGAGTGCCATCAGCTGTGTGGCTGTGTTCATACATGCAGCCCTGATTACTCAGCTCAGGTGCAGCCATGTGTGCTGAAATTACACTTATAACTTTTGGAGGAAAATGATTTTAACTTGAGAAGAACCATGACTTTTTGTCATACCCAACTCCTATAGAACATGATGTGTGTTTATTGAACTGCACTTCCTACCAAAGTGTAAGTCATAGGCTGCATCTGTGAGTCCACTGTGATTGTAAAGACAATTACTCCTACTGTGATATTTGGTTAAAATTTGAACTTGAAGCTGTCTTGGATGAGATCAAGATGGATGAGGTCTGTACCTTCAGACTCACAAAATTGGATGTATGATACTTTCAAGATTTTTTTCTCACCTATTTTTTTAATTCTTTTTTACATGGGATACTGCCAGACCTAGCTATCCAACATAATATGGTACAAGTTGACAAGCTGCAACACTACAATACTAGCACTGCAACAGGAATTTGAACTTACAGGTGTACATCAATGATTACAGACTTTTTTATTAATAGTATATTTTTTGCCATTTATACCTTAGAAGCATGAATCACAGCTTCCTCATTCATCAGGAAAATGATCACAATACCAAAGAATAAGGAAATTGCTGCTTTTACTAGGGATGCCCAGAAATTTCAGGATAATAGATTTGGTCAGAAAACATTATTTACTGAAATCAGATGTGCAAACAAGAAAAGATCAGGTTTTTATTTTTTTAACATTTTTGTTCCCGTTGTATATTTAGTCTATAGATTGTTCTGCATCAGCCAAAGAGCCTGAGGTTAATGCAATGTTATCCCTTGTATTAGGCTATTGCTATCCACACTGTCAGGTCTGTGGTGCTAGTAGTCTTCCAAATAATCAAAGGTTTGTAGAATGATTTGGGTTGGAAGGTGTCTCTGTGGATTATGTGGTCTAATTTGCTGGTCAAAGTGGGTTTCTCAGTGCCTTGTCCGTGGCTAATCCTCTGGCCATGGTTGGGGTGGTCTGGAGGTAAGGTAGTCAGCACAGCAAATCTGCTGAGAAGGTAAGAGAGTTTAGTGATATAGATACAAACCATTCACATCAGGTTGGCTCACAGCCAAAGGTAGTCCTTTGACAGTTTTGGTTACAAAGTCTGTTTGTCCAGTCAGCTAAGTTTTCTTTAACTTCAATAAAGAAATTTGTACACAGTCAGAATGTAATTCATCTCACCTGTCTTAGACATATATCTTATAACATTTTCTGCTTTGCCTTGCTTTCCCCCTGTGATAACAAACTAGTTTGATTTGTGTGCCAGGAAGGGATAAACTCAGAGGTGAAGCTACCTCTTTAGGACAGGTAGCTTAATATCTATATTCAGGTTTTCATCAAGCAGTGGCACTTCATTATCACTAAGAATAACAGTCCAGGAAATAAGTATGTACAATTTCTGGAGAGGTCTCTGTTAAGTTCTATCTAACCCACAGGAAAATTTACCAGACCAAATGCTGCAAATTTCCTTTTAAAATTTCAGAAAGTACATCTTGCAGCCTTTATGTCCAGGGACATTCTTGTGATCTACAGAGTATTCTGATTTTCCCAATGTAAGTTTTTTCATTGCAGTAGATCAACAAAAAAATGATGCTGCTATCTATTTCAACTACATTTTGATTTATTTCTGTGTGCAAAATGCCACTACATCAACAGTATGAGGAAAAAATTTAACAAATGAGAAAATTATCCAAAGATAAAATTCTCTCTTTGTGTAACTGATTAACAAATATGCCATGAACACATTGTTTTGTTTTTACTAGATTATAAAAAAGAAATCACATGTCTTTCAATATTGGAAAACATGCCATAGGAAGCGAATCAAATACATACAGCACATTCCCCAAAGGGAAATTCTTCATGAGAATATCATCAAAAGTTAGCATCAACAGATGGAACAACATGATAATATTAACACTGTCAGTATAGACAGACTATTTTCCTGACATGCTGAAAATACTGAAGTTTTTATAGGTTTATAGTAAAGGTGAAAAAAAAAGAGACAGTGTTATGTCCTTAAGCCTAAGTATTCCGAGCATAAAGTGGTCTAAATGCTCTAACATTCAAGGTATAGAGTTCAAAAGTTCTGCTCATCCATTTATTTTTTAAAATACCACAGCACTCAAAAATGTTCCTAAAATACTGACATTTAATGCATTATTTATTTCCCAATCCTTGTGTGTAACCTAGTCATTCATCCCTTACATACTTTTCACACAGTGCAGGATTGCCATGGGATTTTTTGAAAACTGAAAATATAATGAAATGTAGAAAGACATTGAACAAACTGAGAGCAGAAACTCAGGGGAAAAAAAAGAGTCTGAGTGTCATTTTCAGCTCAGGAAACCCCTAAATCATTGTTTGCTAGAAGCTGAAAACAAAATACCTGGGGGAAGAAAAGGCTCCATGCTCTTATTCTATATTCTCTCTCTAGGCATCCCTAAGTTGTTGGTGCTTATGGATTTTCAGTTGCATGCAGCTTCGGTGATGCCCTCTATTATTTGATTTGGCAAGGTGAGTCCTGCACTTGGGTCACAGTAATCCCGTGCAGTGCTACAGGCGTGAGGAAGAGTGGCTGGAAAGCTGCCTGGTGGAAAAAGACCTGGGGGTGCTGGTTAACAGCAGCTGAACATGAGCCAGCAGCGTGCCCAGGTGACCAAGAGGACTTGTATCAGCAATAGTGTGTCCAGCAGGACCAGGGCAGTGATTGTCCCTCTGTACTTGGGACTGTTGAGGCCACACCTTGAGTGTTGTGTCCAGTTCTGGGCCCCTCAATTCAGGAAGGACAATGAGGTTCTGGAGCATGTCCAGAGAAGGGCAAGGGGTGGTGAAAGGTCTAGAGAGTAAGTCTTATGAGGAGCAACTGAGGTAGCTGGAGGTGTTTAGCCTGGAGGAGTTTCAGGGGAAACCTTGTCGCTCCTTATCAGAAGTTGCAGAGTTGGCTTCTACTTCCAGGCAAGTAGTTTACAGGATGAGAGGAAATGGTCTCAAGCTGTACCAGGAGAGGTTCCAGTTGGACATCAGAAGGAATTTTTTCACTGAAAGCTTGGTTAAGCATTGGAACGGGCTGCCCAGGGAGGTGGTGGAATCACTGTCCCTGGAAGTGTTCAAGAAACAACTGGATGTGACACTCAGTACTGTGGTTTAGTTGACACGGTGATGTTCAGTCAAAGGTTGGACTCGGTGATCTTGGAGGTCTTTTCCAGCCTTAATGATTATACGATTCTATATTTTATATTGCTATATTCCTATATGATTCTTTCATTCTATGTTGTTGGAAATTTAGAAGGAAAGATCCATGAAGCCATGCTACTAGTCAAATTCATGTACATTAGTAGTGAGTAGGTACTTCAAGAAGTTATCTAGTAGTATTGTCTAGAAGTGGAAGTCTCAGGCTAATTACTGCTATAAATCTGAATCATTTGAAGAAGACCCATGGTAACTTTTATCTTCAGGTTTATAAGCACTTTTTAAAGTACTGATCTTGCTCCTGAAAACATGAGCTTTGTATGGATGCACTGCACTTACATCTATGTGGACCAGTACACCAAACAGTGCCAGGACTAGCTTTGTAGCACAGTCCACAAAACAGGGCTGTTGAATGCTAATTGCCTATGAAAACTGTTCCTGGTCTGTGTTAACCCTGATCTGTTCCCAGGCATTGCCTGGGGGCAAATAGGCTGTCCTGGCCAGAGGAACACTGAGATGAGTCCAAAAATGTGGTGGTGCTGGCAGCAACTCCAGTGACTGCCCCCACACTCTGTTACAAGTTAGTGTAGTACTACACACGTCTTTGTAGGCATCTGCACATCTGCCACATCTGGTAGGGAGCGAAGTATACAGACTTGTTCTAAGGTAGTGCATTAAGAACAGTTTCAAAACCAACGTTGGCTTGAAAAATACAGATTACACATTGACCTTTTCATATACCCTGTGAGTAGGAATGACTACATGCCAAACTTTTCATTTTCCTTTTTTTTTATAGAGAGCTTCAGTTAAGCAGTTTGTGACTATCAATTATAACAAAGACAGAAGAAGATGAGCTAGATAATTGAATATGCATTATTACAGAGATTGAACTATACTGTGGTTGTTACAGTGGGCTAATTCTGTAGGTTAAATTGCTTGATAGTACTTTACAACTGATTAATGATAGTAGCCTTTTACTAGATTTCATTTATGGAAGCATTAGGGGCTGTTATATGTTAGTGATACTCAAACTTGTTCCTGCAATGCAGTGGCTGAGAATTCTTACAGGAAATATCTCTATAATTTCCTTTGTTCAATGGTACTAGTGTACAATAATTGTCCTGTGAGTGGTACAAAATATTCTGCAATCCTTAATTTGCCATTTTGCTCTCAGACAAATTGATTACAAATTATAATTTATTTAACTACATGTGTTTTTATGCATTTAGTGACTTTTTTTGGTAATTTAGCAAGCAATTAATAGTTTCTGGTTTGTTTCTTACCTGCAAGAGAGAATGCCAGCAAAGGGGCAGGTGAACTACCATAGGTAGGTTCACATAATTATTCAACAGTATGGCTAGAAAACAAGGATCAACAGACTGTGGTTGTTTCTTATTTACTAGAAAAAAACATGGTTATCTTGGCATCAGCAAGGTTCCCTATTTAACCATCATATATGATTAAATAGAATCTGCTTGCAGATATGAACAACATTCCAGTTCAGAGGCATTCCCCACTCAATGAGCAGAACAAGCTGTTATGTCAGGTACAAAGCTGTACATGTGGATGTTGTAATATAGTGCTCAGGGTGAGTCTGTACTGCAGCCAGCACTTAGGATGTAGCTAGTACAGTCATATCTGAACTAGTTTTACTCTGCTGAGCAGTGGTAGCAGTTGCAATAAAAATTATGTGAGTTTTAAGATAGCTTAGAAACCTGATTTGATACTCAGGGTCCCCTGTGGCAAACCGTTTTGTTATTCTTGGTTAGTCTAGTTCAGGTATGTCTACTACAGTAACCACATTCTTCTGCAGGTAAAGTTACCTAAGATATGGGTATTTCTCTCAAAGGTATGTGGAGGAAGACAAGTTGCCTAAAATGTTATGTTTAATCATGGGATCTGAGTACAGCAAAGGTGCTACTCTAATGCAGCTGGCAATTTTTGAATTGTCATCATAACATATTTGTTATTAACAGCTGCAAAGTACTTGCTAAACCTAAGTCTGTAAGTCTGCAAATACTCTCCATCTAGTTTCCTCAGAGCTGACTCTACATTTTCCCTAATATCCAGTTGTATAGCCCTACAGGATGTTTGCTGAGCAGTAGCAAAAATCTTAAGTACATTCACGCTCTGCATAATAAATTTGCCTATTCACTGCAGAATAATAATAGTCTGGTTGTGCATCTTAGTTTTTTCTAGAAGAGGAAGCAATAAACTGAAAGTCTGGTAATCAACAAGGAACTGAAGCTTGTAGTTCTGCATTCATCTGCTGCCAGTGGCACAGTGATTATGATTAGAGTCGGATATCTCTGCTGCAGTAGCAACCACAGCCTGAAGTCAAGACTAGGATGTTCTCAGCTACTAAATATCATATTATATCTCATTGACCAGAGCTACACTTGAAGTGATTTGTTCTGCTTTGGTAAAAAATATGTATTAAAGTCATAATTAGATAGTGAACTACTGTTAATAACTGTCTCCAGTTTTCTCGCTCCTTGGCATTGCTGTCACCTCTGCTTATGAACCATGTTGCCTGGAGAGCTATGAGGATAACTCCTCTTTCCATCCAGAAATCACCATCCCTGACTGTGCAGCAAACCTGCAGTCTATTTTCAGTCAAGTATTTTTCCCAATACAACTCTGACCAGACCTTGAGCAAAACCAGGTATTTAGTCTATATAATGAGTTGGGAAACATACCTTCCAATGTCTTTAGGTATTTGAAATTCAGCAGCTGTGTTAGACAAACAGAGACAAATACTATTTCTGAAATCCTAAATGAACTGGAGACTACTGAAAGTTGCCATCGATTCCCACACGGTTAAGAGCACACTCAGTGACTATCATTTATTGCTCAACATCAATAATGTACTTGGCTCTGTAAGGTAAAAAAGCTCTTGGAAAATTTCAGACTTCATTGACTTCAGTGGATATTGTTTTTTGATAGTGAGAACTGGATATATACCCCGGGGAGGGAAGTTCAGAAACATAAACAGCTGTAGCGCTTTCAGTTTTAATACAAAATATCAGAATTTTAAATGAAGAATAAAAGGTCTAGAAAGAAGACAAGGATGGTATGATCAGTACAGTAAGCCAGAAAAAAATGAAAAGAAATGGAAAAAAATTTCATTGTCTGATGGAGAAGATGAAATGTGTAAGAAGAGAGAAGATGGTTCTTAGTATGAAAGACTGTCATGGTTATTAAGAAACTACTACCATTATTAATCACATCAAATGAAGGAACACAAAAGTAACATACAGTTCCAGATCTTTTACTCTATTATTCACACATAATTTAAAAAATGTATATTTTGTGGCTTCTTATGACTCACAAACACTGATTTGTACATTTGGAACACAAGAAATGATATCTGAACAATATTTATTCTAGTCTAGCCAAGTCTCAGTGACAGACAGACATAAATATGTGATAAGCCAAAATGCCAGATGATTATTCTAGGAAAATATGATGCAAGTATTAAACACAAATGTTTATACAAAATGATTTTTACAGTAACTTGCACAACATGTAGTAATCATTTGAAGTATGTGCACTCCATTAGCAAGTCTATTTGAAATGTAATTGAATGGTTTCTTCTTCAGCTTTGATCCCATCTCCATGTACTTTTTCAGATTTTTAATGAAAGTTTATTTGTTTGATTGAGCTTTGGTTCACATTGGTTTTTCCAACTTCATTATTATTATTGTTTAGTGCATGTTTTCTTAAGGTGCTAAGTATTGTAGTTACAAAACATTATGCAAATCTAAAGACATATGTAATTATTATTACAAAAGCCTCTTTTCCTCCAGACTACTGCTTTTTTTTTTTTTGTTTATTTTTTGTTTTGATTTGGTTTTTTTTAAGGACAATCTTCAAACCTGTTTAAATTGAACACTTAAAGCTGAACTACAGTAAAATGGGAATCAGTATTGTCATCAGCAGTGTTGGATATATCTTCTCAAGATTTCTGTTACATTGAAAGGTGTGTAAAAATTTTAAGTGCAGAAACAAATATATATTTATTATATATGTTAATATAGTCAATGAAGGGCAGTAATGCTGATTTTCCAGTAAACCTTCTTTAGCTCTGCACCTTTAAATCACTGATCTCCTGCTAATCGCAGTCATTTATACCTTTACAAATTAAACACAACTGGGAGAGCTTCATACCTGAATTGAAGTCATAGGTTGTGGGAGACCAAGAGAAGTTCAATTATGATATGTGGAAAAGAGAAATAGATGTCTGTGAGGAGATCTGTGGAACTCCCGAAAGCAACACCTTTAGCACACTTAAGTGACTGCTTGGACTGTTGTGACTCTGAACCCAAGTTTACATTTTAAGCACATTATATTTCTACCCCCAGTTTTACCCTATTTTAAAATTCTCATAAAAATCCCCATTGTTCTGTATTCCCTGTTATTCCCCTTTTCCCTGATTGGCTGTTTAGTGCTGCATTGCAGCATTTCCTTATATGGTTATCCCTTTCCCTTTATGGTTATGTCCAACCCCTGCTTTCCTTATATGTCTTCTATTAGCATGTTCCTCCCTAGCTCCACCTACCCTTCCAGCACCTTCCATTGTTCCATTATATAAGCCGGCACTGTCTTTCAATAAAAGTCCATTCCACCCTCTAACTCTGGAGTGGACGAACCTTTTATTCCCCTGGGCTGTGTCAATAGGTCTTTTTGCACATGTGTAAATGAAGTTTGAAGCAGTGAGCACTGCCAGAAAAAATTATGTAATACAAATTCCTGCTGGGAAAACTCTGGCAATATGTCAGGTAGATGTGCAAAAGAAAGAGATGAAGATTTCTCACTACCTGCTGCTGGGTTCTGTGCAGAAGAAGGAGTGAGGCAGCTTAGAGGCTTAGGGAGACCTTGCCCCAGGATTGGAATCAGCAGCTGACATGGACGTGAGAGAAGTGAGAGCTGAAAATTCAGCTCTAAGTTATTTGCTCTGTGTGACCAGGTTTGCTCTACAGGTGGGCTCTGCCTTCCAGCTGCAGCTGGACCAACATGAAAAGTTTTTAGCATTGTGTCCGTAACATTGTAGAGCCAGAATAGGAATCAGGGCCGTGCTGTGTTAGGTACAAGCTGATAACAAAAGGACTGCCCTCCTCAGTCTGAGCCTTGAGAGGTGTAGGAAGCCAATGCTAGGACAAGAGACACCAGTAAGAACATGGTGTAGAGAATAAGAAGAGGTAGTCAAAACACACCTTGCAAACAATTTTAATGGGTTTGATGATAAAAAAGGAGCTTTCAGGAAGGATTTGAAGAAGGAACAACTACCACAGCCTGTTGGGAAAGGAATAGGGACGCGACACTGCACAGAGGGTTCTGACAAGGTGGAAGGTCAGGGTCCAATGGCCACTTTATTGAGGGGGAACAAGGACTTATATAGGGTTCGAGTGAGGGGAGGTCTGATAACCGGGGAGGAGCATGGGATGGACATTTCAGGGTACAACTGGACTGGGGAGTAAGGGAAAGGAGGGAGGAACTTGGGAGGAGTTAGGTAACTGGGACCAATGGGAGCTCACTCCGCACTGCGACACTCATCGGTCAATCAGTGTGGGATGAGCGGGAAAGAAGGGGAGGATAAGGAGATAAACAACTTTTGGTGGGAAAACTTGTGGACAAGTACAGACCTGTTTGTGGTAATACAATCTAAGGGGATTAATACAGAGGTATATATGTAAGGGTACATAAAACATGGAATGAACTGGGGAATAACAAGAAAGTCCATAAGTTGTTGTCTTCTCTAAGCTCCATATAAATCTCTCTAAGCTTGGAAACGTTCCCACTCGCTCTGATGTTCCTCCACAAACAACAGTCATGTGGAAGGCGATGGCTCTCTTGAAGTTTGTCCTGCTACCTCACTCCAATTTTTATTGCAGATCTCCATAGGCACACATATTTCCCTACTGGGGGCAAGTCATCTGCAATTCCAAGCAGAAACAGCCTGTGATTATTGACTATTTTAGAAACTGGAGATGTGTTTCCTGTTGCATCTGCTAAGTTCTCAAAGGAACAGCCATCCCCAAGGTAAGAGGGCAATTGCTGCACAGCACAAAATAAACAGAAACCATTTAAATTGAAAGAATGCTGTTGCTTATAGTAGCCTTGAAACACAACCTATGTCTCAACAGCAGAGAGTTTTAGAACATCCTTGATACCAGAAAGGTATATTTATAGATTTGAGTACAATAGGTTCAGAATTTTAACCAGGACTTTGCACATCGGTATGAAAGCAAGAATTTGTACCTGCAATCTAAACACAAAAACACCACAAAGCTTTGTCTTGGCTGCTGCACAAAGATGATCTTGACTGCTGAAACTGAAGACACAACATAGTACAAACTGAAAATACTCTTGTAAGCTTTAATCTTAGTGTCAGGTATTGCTCAGCTACTAAAATGTACCCCTTCATGCTTTTTCCTCTCCAAAATCTCGAATAAACTTTTTCTTTCTTTTTCCCAATAGCCCAAAGTTCAGAACCCTTGTTTGTACAAACATTCTGGTGCCTGAGGAAGTTTGAAGCTGTGTTATAACTCTGTATTATAGCTTAGGACAGCCTCAGTAAGTTTTATGTGAATTTACAGAAATGGATGTTCTCCCAAGGGGAATGTTTTACATGTCATAAATTAGAAAACATTCCCTGGAGTCAAGCTCTGCTTTTGCATTCTTTGCCCCAGTCAGAGTTTTTACTATTAAACTCTCTATCTTTTACTGCAACTTACATATTTTGTAAACTATCGAAACAAAAACTCTACAGGAATTCTGTGCGCAGAAAGGAACCCTCTGGCACAACTTCAGTGAATCTTCTATGTCAGTTTTAATGTCCATTTAAAGGTAAAGCTACTGCCTCTGACTGATGAAATAACTGAGCCAAAACTTGCTGGAAGGTGGGAGTCATGTTGGTGAGGTTTTGCCATCTAGTTGCTCTGTTTTTCATGTGACTTCCTAAGCATCCTAGGCCATGCTCAAAGACATGGTCTTCAAACTGACGAACCTTGATTTTCGATGATTTTTTTTTTTAAATTTGTGTCACACAGGATTTTTGGTGTTGAAATAAAAAAAATTGAATAAATAAATTGTTTTTGAAAATTTGACTCATATTTGGGAAACAGCATTAATTGAAATACTTAGAATTGACTCTAAGTCAATTCTTTTTGGGGAAGACAATATAACTGCTGAGTCTGTACATGAATGGAACTACCAGCCCTGTCCTTTCTGCTGGTTAAGACCAATGTTAAAGATATAAATTTCGCTTCTCTATTATCTTGGTAGTAAAAACTCAGAGTAGTTGCTGGCAGTCTGGACTGGATATTACCTTCTTTCCAGCTAAGCACCTGATCAAAATTCTGGTTAATTGAGAAGTCAGTTGCAGATGGAGAAAAATGTAGTCTTTCATAAGGAAAGGGTATTATACAGATAAAATGAAGAATGCTGAGATTTCTATTTCTGTCCACCGGGTAGAGGAAAAGGCTAAACAACTCCCTAGATTATATACATACATTTTCAGACACTGATGTTGAGGGAGATTAATTTATTCTAAGTGGAAAATAGTTTTGGTTGACAGTTTCAGAGGAAGCTCATACTTTCCACAATTATATATTCTGCACAGCATGAATAGGAACCATAAAGACTAATAAAATCCTATTCAGAATGGAACTTCCTGCCCACAATGCTTTGACATGAATTAACTCTGTCAAAGTACCAAAAGAATATTTTCTGTTTTGAAAATTTGCTCTGACTCTTCACTGGGATTTTGCAACTGAACTCTGACAGTTTGCATTCAAGGATACAATCTATAGGTTTTACATGAAGTACTTGATTAATTAGGAATTTTTTCTATTAGCATTTAATAAAAATGATTGTTCATTGATTTTACTGGAATTTTCCTTTGATGACTCTCTAGTACTAAAAAGGTACAGAGTACTGAAAAAATTGAAGCTGTATATGTTGTCTTTTTTTCACCTGATTATTTATAGTTAAATTTCATGAGAACCATGAGGAAATATGATACACATTTAAACAGGGTTTTTCAAATTAAACCATATGAAGGCCAAATGACATCTGGTGGAGACAATCTCCTTTTGCCACAGGGCTTTCAGAGGTTTGGTAAACTGTAATGGATCATTATATATTGCATAGTATTGAATATATCTCACATACATTGCAGTGCTTCCATTTCTTCTGTGAGTTACAGCACATCCCAGAGGACAAGGCTGGCTGATAGTGAGTTAACATATCCTATATCCAAATGTGCAGATGGGCTTTGAGGGAGAGAGCCAGCTGCCTGAAATCCTATGGCTCTTGTATGGCAGCACGATGCTGCAATGTAAAAGTGCACTATGGAAAGTGTTCAGGTTGGCTCAGGAAGCAGATGCAAACTTTCTAATGCTCACTGACCTTCCTCTGGGTGACTGTGCTTTGGCGCATGTGTGAACTGGCTGAGTAAAATAGAAAAAAATCCAGACTTCCATTGTTTGTACAACTAAGCTAATTTTTGGTAAAGAAGAATATGTGAGACTTCAGTACACTGGTTATGAATCAAACATATGAGCTTTGTTCTAGCAGTTAGTGAGAACAAATGTAGTCCCTGACTATTTACACTTCTTGCTGCTTGTTTTCTTCATTTGCCCAGGAGTTGCTTTTTTTTCAGTTTTATTTTTCTGGAGAAAATAGTGAATGCAAGATAAGAACCTTCTATTTAATGATTTCAATGTACTATGTGGTTTATTATTGCCTAACATCATCTTTATAATGACAAATACATACACATTAAACTGCTGAGGACAAATTTGTGACAGAACATATGAATTTATTCTGTCGGTTTTCTCCTTTTCTATGTCTGTCTTTCACTGTCACTCTGTGGTGTGGGTTAGTGGGAAAAAGTACCTCACTAAGTCCTTCAAGTGAATCAAATACATTCTCTATTCTTGGAAAGCTTGTCGTAAAACTACAGTCAATGTTTTTTCATTTTTTTCTTTGTCAATAGAGAGAAACCACATCTTTCACTGATTTCATTCTATAGCCCCTTTTCTCCATGTTGTACTCAAAAACATTTTGGCTTAAAAGGACGTACTTATTCAAGGAAGACCAAATTTCAGAGAGTCCTTAACCAGCCCATAGTAAAATCAAGCAACCACACTCCTAGGTCAAGGTGTCTCTTCAGATGTGGTAGAAATAAATCCTTTAAATAAGCAAAATGACAGAAAATATACCTTCGCTGTAGTAAGATACCTTAGGCATCAATGATGTTTTCACTTGAGTTCATGACTTTGTGGTTCCCTAAAGCAATTGGAAAGAGCTGCTGCGGATGAAAATTTGACAGAAACATCTTCACATCTGTGTAGAGCATGGGACAAAATTTCCAGTGGCACAGACTGGCACAAGTCCAGCACTTGTATGGAATTGCACCAAAGTTGAGAGTCAGAGCCCTTTTATTTTCCTTATTTTGTGCATAACATGCTTTTTTTAGAAAACTCATAGCAACCTGTTTACCAGTGGGGTGGTAGCTAGGACTAACATTCTCTGCAGTCTAAAAAGGGATAAAAACCATCTGCAGTGACCGCTTGGTAGCTGTGCTTTTTATCTGGAATTTCTTTCTGTTAAATTATACTTCAAAAAATCTTGAAATTTTTACCCATATAAGTGACAATTTTTCTGCAACATTTCAGTTTCAGAGCAAAAGCCAAGTTTTAGCTCAAAAATGGAACAAAATATCATCCCTTACAAAAAACTCAACAAAACAAACCAAACCCCAAATCAAACCAAAAAATGTTTCCCTTCCATCATGGAGATAAAAAGTGAATTAAGAGTCTCTGACAACTTGTATATCTGGTTTTGAGCTGATGCAGTCTGAAATGGCTGAGTTATTGACCTCTGAAAAATGGACTTTGTAATGGAAATACTGACAGACTATAAACTACAGCTATGCTACTGGGAAGGGGGCGAGGGGGAGGAAGGAGAATACTGTTATTACTAGTGTATAAATATCGTCCTACTATTACCTTGACAGATGAAAGCCAACAAGTCAAATACAAACCTGTCATTTCAAAATCCTAAAGCTCCAACCAAGCTGGTGGAAACCATGAGGTGCCTTTTTGTTCTTCCCTTCTTCTCTTTCTTGTCACACCCTTGTGTCTTTCCTTAAATTCTTAAGTAGAGTGTGAAAGGCTGCCAATTTCTAAAGCAGCTACAATTCTTAAAAATTTATATTTGCCCCTCCTGAATTGGATGGCACTGAGTACATGGAAGAGTGGAAAAAGGCAAAAGTGCAACACCTGGGAAGAAAAAAACATAATAGGAAGGAATGAGCAAAAGAACTAATTGAAAGATGAGAAGAAAAAGGCAAGGAGAAAGCTTGTGGAGAAAAAAATGGAATGATGAAGTTCGGATCAGTGCAGTGATGGAGGTGAATTACAGGGATTTGGTCTCGTTGACAGAGAATGGAAGATGGAACAGAGTTGCAAGTGACAGAAGTGAACAGTTATTTCCCAACAAGTTCTGTGAATAAACAAGGGCACTAAAATGGACAGACCCTTACTGCACAGAACTGCTATCATAACAAAAATTTGGCTTCCTAACATTGAGGAAAATATTGCTTTCCCCTTGAAATCCATAATCCAAATTTACACAAGCAGAGGAAAAAGCTTCTATGCTTTGTGAATGCTAAGATTGGCAAGATTATGCATCCACAACATAACGTGGCTAATTAATATGAGCAGAATGTGTTTTAAAATTAGTCATTGTAGTGGTTTGAACCAGGTTTCCCCCTGAAGCTGAAAGTGGTAACCCCCAGGGGGTGGTGACCCTTGGGGCTTGACCCAATCAGTGCTCCTGCAAAATATAAACATATCTCTGGAGACCGGAAAAGAAGCAGTGGTTCTTGTTGGTGGAAGAAGAGGTGGGCATGTTGTAGAGGCCACGAGGAGAAGGGGCTCCGGCCCCTTGGGGGCCTCTGCCCCCCCCAGCCCCCGGTTGGGGGGCTGCAGGGACTCAGAACTGAACTAAGTGCCTGTGTCTGAGATGCCGAAAGAGTTTTCTCCACTGCGAGTGGGTGACGGAGCAGCAAGGACAGCAGCGTCCGAAGAGCAGTGGCAAAGAGCCAACTGATAAAGACCAGAAGGAGGAACATAAGCCAGTATGCTGCATGGAAGACACAGAGATGTCTGAGGAGAAAGGAAAGCAGAAAGGCAGCACCTGAAAGAGGACTGAGCCAGCAGCAGGAACAGAGTTTCGGGGTAAGAATTGGATAACCCAAACCCCCAAACTCACTGGAGATTCCTCTGAGAGAGAGGAGGATGATTGGACTCACTTGGAAGAGTCTTGGAGTGCAGTATGCACTACAGAGAGGAGCAAGAAGCTCAGACTGTCCTGAGAGCTAAAGCCAGGACGGCCAAAGGAATGTGTGTGGAGGGGGTGACCTTGGGCTTCCCCCCCCTCCTTGCTGCAGCTTCAGAGAAGCTGGCAGCCATCTTTGAGTCAGAGCATGGGAGCTCTGCACAGGGGCTTGATTTCCCCTGAGGATACCAGACCGTCACGAAGACCCTCGTGCTTCGTGATATGACCGTGGTGATGCGACCTTGTCTGGGGTTACGTAGTCCACGGAAAGACCCTCGTTTTGAGGACGGAGGGCCGAGGGGCTTGGAGACCCCCTCGTGTGTGCTGGCAGAGAGCCAGCAACTGCTTCTGCTGCCTGGAAGAGAAGAAGAGAGCCTGCTGCCTAGAGAGAGCCTGCTGCTGACAGACTGGAAGGGGTCTTTTCTTCTTCTTCTCTCCTGGACTTTTATTTAGAGAGAGAAGAGATTTGGCCCATTGTAAATATTACTGTCATGGTAGAGATAGATATAGAGTTAAGATTGTATGCAGTGTATTATAGTATTTATTTATGTGTATAGTCTTTGTAATATATTCCTTCCCCCCATATTGAGTCTCGTGTTTTTGTCTGGAAAACCCATCTCACATGGGGTTGAGATGTGGGTGGGGGCTGGGAATCAGAATTGGATTTGGGCTTTTTTCAAACCATGACAGTCATACAAATCCAGTACAGAGTAATGAAAAGTTATTAGATTGACAATTTTTTTTCAGAATGAAAAGACATTTTGTAAATAATTGTTCATTATTTGGTGAAGGATCTTGATCTCAGATTTGGGAATAACTGTAAAATCATCCAAGCTCTGAGTTAAAAAACATGTTATTTGACTTGTAATAGATTTTTTTTTGTGTGTGTGTGTGTCAGGTAAATCCGTTTTTAAGTAATATAGTAATTATTTTAGTCCCTTGATTTCCTATGCAGTCAAAACCTGCGGAGTTTCCTAATGTATCAACATAGAACATCTCAACAATCATGTGGAACACTTCACAGGTGCTCAGGCTTACATCAAATGACCATTAGGAAGTCAGGACACATTACCTAAGGTTGGATGGCAATTAAAAGACCTCAAAGAGAATTTGGGTTGGATGAAACTAATAGCCTTGTGTTAGGTTTCTCCTCTTTGGCAAAGTTTCTGCAGAACACTGAGGTCAATAAGAATCTAATACAAATGAGTGCACTTTAAATACCTGCACTTTTCCAAAATGTCTTTCTAGTGAGTGGATTTTTGTTTTCTTTTCTAAAGCCAAAGATTGTATTGTATATGGCATAACGTCAAAGTTGAAATAGTATTAATAAACCTTGGAAAGTGAGCAATTACATTAGACTTGACAACATGAATGACTGTCATAGATTTTTTTTCTGAGAGATATAAAATGTGTTATTTCTTACTTTAAGTTCCTCTCTCACAAACGTAATACATAGTTGGAAGGTTGGTGAATCCCAAAGGATGATATAATTTAAAGGGACAAGTATCTTACATTTTAAAAGCAGAATAGTGTCTCTCGACTATTAAAGAATGAACATTTATATATTAACCTAAATGTTAGAAATTAAAATGGGCTCCTTGTCTGTGTTCAACACAGCACTGTCAGCGTGCTACCAGTGCCAAGTCACAAAATCCAAAATGTTGGAAATCTGAATTCTTCATTGTGAAACCAGACATTAAATCACAAATTTGCCTCATAAATATGCATCTACAGTTTCGGATTAGTTCTAGTGGAATGGGACATCCCCATCTAATCTTCGTGTTAGCTCTGTGGAAAACAACCTGGGGGTCCTGGTGGAGGACAGCTCAATATGAGTGAGAAATGTGCTGCGGCAGCAAGGAAAGCCAACAGGATGCTGGGCTGCAGCAACAGGGACATCACCAGCAGAAGTCATTATCCCACTCTGCTCAGGGTTTGTCAGACCACACCTGGAATATTGTGTTCAGGTTTGGTCTCCACTGTACAAAATAGGTGTGGAGAGTGTTCAGAGAAGGGGTACAGAGATGGTCAAAGGACTCGGGAGTCTCACGCAAGAGGAAAGGCAGCAACAACTGGATTAGTTCAGTCTTTAGAAAAGAAGGCTTAGGGGACACCTTATCCCCTTATCTCTTAGGGGAGACCTTCCAGAGTTTAAAGGGTGGCTACGAAGAAGATGGACACTCCCTTTTTACAAGAAATCACATGGAAAAGATGAGGGTTAGGGTTACAAATTACCTCTGGGGAGGTTCCAATTGGTCACAAGAAGAAAAGTTTTCACAATTAGAACAATCAATCACTGGAATAAACTCCCCAGGAAAGTCGTGTGTTCCCCAACACTGGGCACTGTTAATATTCAGCTTGACAGAGTTCTGGGCCATCTTGTCTTGACCATGCTTTCTCCAAGAAAGGCTGGATCAGATGATCCTTGATGTCCCTTCCAACCTGATGTGCTATGATTCTAGTGTATAAACTAACATGTTTTGACCTTGAGAGTTATTGCAAAGAAAACTGTCCTCTATCTGACAGCTCTTCCCACCATTTGCAAAGAATCTCAACATCCAATTAGTCAGCCTTAGAAAAGACAGATGTTAAAAAATGTTCAGCATCTGTTTATTTTATTACTTTGTAGGAGGGATTCTCTCTTTTGAACTCCTTCTGTTGTTTGGATATTCATTTCAGAAAGTTCACTTAGCCTTGAAAAATCAACAAGGTTTATATTAGGATAGAAAAGAGAAAAATTATCATTAAAGCACAACTTATTTGGAAAGAGAGATGATTTAAATTACATTTATTCTTTCCCAGTGGCTTCAGTTTTGATGAAATTCTGGCAGAAAAACAGCAAAATAATAAAGATACAATTTTATTCAACATTCAAAATACTAAATTACATTTCGTATCTTGATAACTCCACTTTTTTATTACTTTAATGTTGCATCAGTGGTATGCAACAATAGTGAGAAGGTGATGAAGAAATAGTGGAAATGATGGACTGGATGAAAGAAATTGAATAATACATTTGTTGCTCAGTAGGAAGGGCACAGGGTAAAATAAACACATTAGGAAGGTAGTGAGAGTTAAAATTTTCTAAATGCATTTGAAATAAGGAGAAAATTTAAATGATAAGCACAGTTAGGTGACATGAAAACCTATTTAGAGTACATAGTGTTAAATAAAGAGAAATAAAATTTCTGTTCTCTGAAAATACAGTATTTAGAAGATGTGTAGATAGGGACATGGTTTAGTGACATGGTTTAGTGGTGGAGTTTGCAGTGTCAGGTTAATGATTGGACTCAACGATCTTAAGGGTCTTTTCCAACCTAAATGATTTTATGATTGTGGAACAATAGGAGTAGTCTTGGAGACAGAGAGTGATGAAAGCCTGAGACACACACTGTGACTGTTTCACTGGGTTTCCTTCAGATTAACTCCTCTCTTCTCTGCACCAAATGCTCACTCATGGCTGGAGTAGGCTTGTTCTAGTCCTCAGTTTCTGGCCTGGTTTAATCTGAAAGGAATCTGGTTTATATGATTTGAGACCTTTCTGAGTACACATGGAGGACTGAGAGGTTTACTTTAAAAATGCATTCCCCATCTGAACAAAATGCTGCTGTCGATGCCACCTGTGTGATGGCAGCGCAGTGTGAGTACTGCACTCCTCTGCCCTTGACCTCGCATGCAGCAGGCTCCAGAGAGCAGAGACAGTCACTGTGACTGAGGGAAGCTTCTCATACTGCTTATGGGGACTGCTGGTGTGGATGAGGGCCAAGATGGACATAGCTGACAATAGACTTGCAGTAGCTCCAGCTGAGGTTTTAAAGTCCTGGAGGCATCACCAGCCGGTCAAAAGAGGTGATTGTCCTGCTCTACTCTGTACTTGTGCGGCTTCACCTTGAATATTGTGCGCAGTTTTGGTCACTACAATATAAGAAAGGCATCAAGCTACTAGAGAGTGTCCAAAGGAGGGCAATGAAGATGGTGAAGGGCCTTGAGGGGAAGCCATGTGAGGAGCAGCTGAGGTCACTTGATGTGTTCAGCTTGGAGAAGAGGAGACTGAGGGGAGACCTTACTGCAGTTACAACTTCCTTGTGAGGGGAAGAGGAGGGGAAGACACTGATCTCTTGTCTGTGGTAACCAGTGACAGGACCCAAGGGAATGGCCTGAAGTTGTGTCAGGGGAGGTTGGATACTAGAAAAAGGTTCTGGAACAGGGTTCCCAGGGAAGTGGTCACAACACCAAGCCTGACAGAGTTCAAGAAGCATTTGGACAATACTCTCGGGCACACGGTGTGACTCTTGAAGATGGTCCTGTGCAGGGCTAAAAGTTGGACTAGATGACCCTTTGTGGGTCCCTTCCAACTGTGATTCTGTGATTCTGTAAAGTCTCTTATTCTGTTCAAAGCTGCTGCTTCTGCAACTGTATTTTGGAGGCTTCAATAAGTGGTACTCTGAATAGTGCAGATGGAAAACTGAGGTTGAAGTAGGGCCAGTTTTCATCACAGGACTAGAGTTTGTTTTTCAAGTGAAAATACATGCAAGATTTGTTGTTGGTAATCCACAAAATTGTGAAAAAACCCCACCTCTAGCTCATCCATGGTTTTATTTCTCTGTGTTTGTTTTGATTTTATAAAGGCCTTCAAAAGGGCCCATATCTTGATGCTTCTAAAGAAAGTACAGCTACTGAAAGTGAAGGAATCTCAGGTAACCCATCACAAAACTCATTCCCTTCCTTTCCCCACCCCAACAGTAATTCTTTATTATATGATTACAGTTCTCTCTAGTGTCTTCAAAATCTTCCTCAGTGAAAAAGTCTGGTGAAAAAATGGATTTTGCAACATGTCCTGAAGATTATTGCATTCACATACTTGATTTCATACACAGGAGTAAATTCTAAGGTAGTGGCATTCCTGCGAGAAAGCTTCTGCCACACACAGCAGAGCTGTTGCATGAGTACTTTAGCTGATGTAGGTTTTCATATGACTCAATTTATCAAATATCCAGCAGGAAGTTTTCATTGGAAAACACAATTTGTCCATATTGCATATAAAGGATTGTCCTGTCACTGACTTCATTATTCTCCGAGCTTACCTTCTGGCTCCTAATCATCATCCCACCTAGGATGTGGTTATGCATGATTTTACTTTAATGTCCACTGTGAAAAAGCATTTTCAACCCTTAACAGTGAAAAAAATGCATAAAAATTTAAAAAACATGTTGAATGATGAGAATTAATTTCCTAATGGTGATGACTGTATCTGAACTTGGAAAATATAATTTCTTCTAACTTCAAAATGAATCTGATAAAAATTTTACATTTTCACCTAGTATTATTTTCAACCTACAATAGATTAGACCTAGTTACTAAAAAGGTACTTCTTCATGTGCATCCCTTGTGAGATGAAACAGAACTAATCAATGGAGTATAATAACAATAGAGACAGATTTATCAGTTCACTTAACTTAGCTGGAATGACTTGTGGTTAGGACAGAAAAGTTTAAAAAGAAAAGGAGTGTATTATTTCTATGTTTTGAACTAGATTAGAGATGAAAATGCTTCTGCCAATATATTGACCTGTGAAGTGAGACATCCAATTCATTGTATGCATATTTAGATTTTGATTCCTTATAACTGTATAATTAGGGCTTGCTGACTCCTAATAGATCCAACTGCAAGAGTATTTTCCCTGGAGAACTCCTTGGGCCTTACATCTCTTTGTGTTGTCTGGTACATGATTTCCCTCTTATGAAACCCATTAGAATCTTTTAATTGTCTATAATGAGAGTTACATCAGCTCCTTAAATCAGGGTGAGTGCAATAGCCTGCTTTGAGCCTCAAAGTGAATTCTGCACATATAAAACTGCAGATCATTGCATAGTCACTCTCAGATCATATTGCAACTTTGACAGGATAAGGAAATCTTCTGAATGTGGCTGCTTCGAGACTTATGATTCAGGGGTGGAGGGGAATTACGAGTTAAAGCTCTTGTGAACTACAGTAGTGCTAGAGTTTGCTTTCTGGATCTGTGAGCAGAAGTGGTATGGCCAGACCATAAATTACTAGACTGTTCTGGGTCCCAAGACATGATGACTGCTTGCAAATTACTGTTAGAAATGGTCTTAGGTCTATGACAGTTCCAAAATTGTACGTGGTGTCGTTTTAGAGACTACCCATATCAAAACGTTGCAGGAGGTGCTGTCAGTGTAAAAAGGTAGCGTCCACATTGCTGCTCTCACATCTCTGCCCAGACTGTTTAATTTCTTAACAGAGATGCACTCAAAGAGCTTTAGGACCTATCTGTACAGGCAGCTGTATGCAAAATATCTGCCTCCATTTTAGGGTCCAAAAAGCTCCCATGGAGCAGGATGCTGCATTAACATGACACTGTGCCGCTGCTTCAGCAGCCTGGATGCAGCATTGAACTGATGCAGCCACACTGCTTCCCAACCTGGATCATTTTTGTCTAGCGTGGAGCTCACACAAAACAAGTTCAGGATCACTCATCTTTGCTCACAGTGGGCATATCCCTAAAGGCAGAAGAACCTCGTGGAACATATTTGTGCCTGTGATTTTATTAGGTGAGGGGATGTTTATACGTGAAGGAAGAGCACACACAGCTGAACTGGTGTTTATAATTGTTTGGTGTCACTGAGCTCTGTTCAGTGGAGTTATTTCTGTTTGATGCTGGTGTGACTGAGATCACACATTAACTTAGCACAGGGCTGAGAACTAGGAGAAACATGTAGAACTCTGGTAGAGACTAATGGTAGAGACCCTAAATTCTAATGAGCTGTTATCAAAACAATCAGTGGATGATTTATCATCAGTGAAGTTCACTTTTGAACAATAGCATTTTATTTACATTTCATTAAAGGCTGAGAAGTTCCAAATGTAATGGTTTGTCTCCTTAAGTTTCTATGATTCCTAAAATGGCATTCTTATTCATTTGAGTTGTGGTCATCTACTTATCTTATTCGGATCACTTGTTTCAAGATTGGTTGTGGATATAAATTAATTTCCTCGGAAAAGATTAAATTAAAATCAAAAACATACCTTAAAACAAAGAGGTAGAATTTAATCTTAAGGTAGATATACATGTAAAGAATCAAAGATTTGTAATATACCTATTCCACCCAACTTTTATTGGAGTTAGGAAAGAAAATAGTATCTATGAATATGTATTGTGCAATATGCATATATACTGAGCAATGGGCAAGTGACTATATTGTGACTATGCTGGGTGATGCATTGATCTGCTGTAGGGTGTGTTCTCTACAGAAATCTGTGCATTGAATTTGAGAGCATGATATGCACTGATTGCAAAACAGTGCCCTCCACTCCAGAGCATTTCTTGGGCTGGTAAGCTAAATTCCCTTAAGAGATGCTACTCTGCTTCCAAGCAAGCATGAGCCTGAAAATTGAAGTGAAAGCACACTTACAGATTTTCTGTGTTTTCTTAATAATTTTTTATTTAGGATTCAAGACAAAACAGTCTGCAATCAGGAAATCATACATACAGCTGGCAGTTCTGCTTTTGTTGAGCCCAAGCGACATACACCAACAGGGAAAGAGAATATTCTCTCTCTGTTCAAGTACTTTCACGCAGCTTTCAAAACCAGCAGTAGTAAAAGTGAAACCCTCATTAAGAAGGAAAAAATTACAGTGGTCTAAAAATTAAGTCAGATCCTCAGTAAAAGTTAATTGACAGCGCCTAATGGAAGTCAGTAATAGCTGATTTGAAGCATCTGATTCACCATTTAATGTGGAAGAGAGGAAGAATAACACTGGATGACTAGAGGAGCCTATGCAATATAGGATTTTTCTTTCCTAAAATACAGAGAATCGGGTAACAAATGTGGACATTTGTTCAGTGTCATGCTGCCTGCTAAGGCCTGACACACCTTTAAGCAGCTAAATGACACTGAAGTGTTATTTAGAGAGGGAACAAGTGAATTCAGAGTGATGGCCCAAAAAGGCTGATTTTTAACCCTTCTTCCCTTTGCCATCCTAGTCACTAAACAGACTCTCATGTCTTCTTCCTGTAAGTTTTGATTTTCTAACCAAAGCAACTTTTGTTTAGCAAAAGCTTTAACTGCTGGGTTTTACCCTCTCATATATTAACCTTGATAGCAGTGTTGTCACCTGCAGTTGAGCTGGAGCTTTGTTAGAGGTTCAGAAGAATGTGCAAAGGCACCATGGAACTATGCTTTTCTTCTGCTTGTGTCCTGAGGACAGTTTCCCAAGTGTTCTTGAGGGAGCAGTTAACTTTAGTAGGTGGTTAGAAAGAATTACAACTGTGCAGTAGATTTAAGAACCACATGCAGGATCAAAGTATTTGAATGTCCCATAAAATAAATAATAAAATTCTTATTAAGTTATGTGGGCATAAAAATAACCCTAACCTAAAGATTTTATTGTTAACTGTATCACACTGTTTCATTGTTATGATGATAAAACTTGATAAACTTGACTTATGGGCCGTACTTGCTAAGTTGGTAAGTGTGAGCTGTAGGTTAAAGATTATTATCTTCTAGCAGGAAATACAACCATATATAAAATATATGACAATATACTAATGTATTATATAAATGCATACATATATAACTATATGTTTTATATACAATTTAAATAAAAATATTATTGCTTGAAATATAATAATTGAATTTAGAAGTGGTGCATTATGGCTGTGCTATGCCTTTATCCATCTTTTTCTCCTTTTTCAAATACGTAGCAGCCAACATACCAAACTAAAACTAATCTTCTATTGCAACTCATGAAGAGTTAACATTTTGCAGTATTTTTAGGAGTTATTTGAACCAATTAATGGGTTGATATTCATCATGTGTTTGTGTCCACTTATCCTTTGTGCTATTTTAGACTTGAAAGCAATAATAAAAGAGTGAAACATAAGATTAAGACTATCTTTAGAATTTATTAATGGGAAAAAAGCTCAAATTAAAAATGCTGGACAGTTTTAGAAGGAAATTCTGCAAGATACTCAAGTCAATTTTAAGCAAGTCCATTAATTTCTCCAATAAAAATATTCTATGACATGCTCTGTGTCCAGTGCAGAAACCCTGCCAATGTACTAAGTGGTAATTTAGGGTCTGACCAGGGAATTATAGATTCTGATACCTATTTTAAAGACTGCTTATGCATTCTATATAGAGTATAGTAGTCCTCATGACAAAAGCTAGAATCCCAGCCTTACCATTTGTTGTCCCCAGATGCTTCTACTCTCAGCCCAGTAAACTTGTTTCTTTTTGCAAAGCAGAATTGTTGAAGCAGATGGTATTCATATTGTAAACCAGCCAGATATATTCTCCATGTAGGTACAAAATGCAAATTTGTGTCTTCTTCAGTTTGATGAACTGTGAAACCCATGACAGTATGAAACCCATCCTAAAGAATAAAAATTAATCCCCAATGGATGGGTTATGCTGTCATCCGCTGAATATAAGGAAGAACCTCCTCACTCTCCTTGGTCAAAGCAGAGCTCTCTTTTGAAAGGTAAAATTTGGAAATCTAAATACAAGTAAAGAATGTGAATCCCAATCTCTTTTTGGCACCTGCTTTTCTGTACAGCAGAGTTAGGTTTTGCATTCATACCATGGTACATAATGAACCCTCCTTTGAAATTCCATAAACACATTATATTCAGCAGCTCTAATTAAGGCTTCATTGCAATGTCATCATGTAGTTTCACTTTAGTATCTATTTAATTTATATAGCAGAGCCCAAATCTCTGTTTTACTTTACAAAGTTAAGTACTTTTGCCTTAGAATATTCTTCCTGGCCACCAGGAAACTTGCCAGAGTGCTGTAGTGAAAAAAAAGGTTTAAAAAATCCTCATTGAATTCATTAGTAAAGATTAAAACTGAATGTGACATGTAAAACACCTGAGCCACTTCTCTGCCAAGAAGTTTTTATCAAGCTATCTATTCTTTATATAGCTTAATACCTTCAGCTCTGTGCAGTCACCTTCTCCTAGTGATTCATTTTTAAGGGGGCACTCACTCTCTGGTTTCTAAGGGTTATGATGTGGTTTTTTATCAAAAACAATACACTAACAAATTCAAGTAGGGTAAAGTATTTTTTGCTGCACTAAAACTCAAACAAGAGAGAACACTTCACCACTGTTACCTTCAGGTATTTCTTTTCTTAAAATAAAGCATTAGTTTGTCTACAAAGGGATTCCTGCAAGAACCCAACCATGCAGAATGCAATGGTTCACTCTGCTCTGGTAGGAGGGACAGAGCCCTGTATTTATGCTCTGGGTCTGCTGTAAGTGCCTTCCTGGCACCAGCCCCAGCAGCAGAGCTCTGAGGACCTGTCCTTGTGCAACAGCCTTGTGAGACCTCTGGGGAACCAATCAAGCAAATATTTTCTTCTCTTTTTGACTTCTTATGAATGAAAAAACACAGTGCTTTTTCTAGATTGTTCCTCTACAGTCCACACCTAATCCATTAAGTTTGCCATTCCCTATGTCATATTTTCTCTTGGGACTGGACATATGATCTCTACGGACTCAGTAAAAAGAGCGAAGCCAGGGACCTCCTAGTTCTGTGTTCATAGGCCAATACTATGCTTGAACAGGGGGCAACCTTCCTTCACCATCCATGAGAATGGCAAAAACTTTTCTGGAAACCCAAGGTGAGCAGCATTTTATTTCCTCTGTGCATCCAGCTATGCTCATGTGTACATGTACATATAGATATCTTTATCTATGTGTAAACAGTTTCTGGTTACATCAATCTATGTTAACTCTGAGTGTACAAAAATAATTTAAACTTTTACAGAGACATTTTTATCTTTGTATTCTGAAAAGCAACCAATCTATGGCTCCTTAACTACCAATGAGAGGTAATTAATTTTCGGGGGAGAGGTGGGAAGGGGTAGGGAATAAACACCTCTAACATTCTTTTGACAATACCACTAATTATGACTAATCTGTAAGCTGAGGTGGTACAAAGTGTTGCTCCAGCACACATATATGACAGCTAAGTGCAGTGCTTCAGAGTTCTCTGATGTCTTCTGTGTCTACTCCTTTGTGATGTACTGAAATGAAAAGTAACCTGTCCCTCACATCCAGCTGCTGGCGAACAGGGTGATGAATGGAAGTGCTCTGAAAAGTGTAATTAATGTTGCAATGCGCTCTGTTACAATGCTGTTCTGTTAGTGCTTGATTTCTAGTTATTGTCTCTACACTCTTGTCTGGTACGTGAACACTTGTGATTTTTATGCCTTTTATTAGTTGAAGGAGAGCACCATATAAGGTGAAAAAGATGCTGTTTTCTCATTTGAAGTAGGGACAAAATATGTTCCCAGCTCACATTCTCATGATGAAGGACACACTTCAAACCTCTTTCCTTCATATGTTTTTAACAAAAACCTTCAAAATCTTCTGAATCTTTCAGGCTTTCCCTTATTGACAACATCAGCTCTCTCTCTTGCAAAGATTGAAGGGCAATAGGAAAATTACTTCTGCCATTAGATTCAGTAGTTTGAGTTTTATTTTATTGTTATCTCTCTTGTAGTGTGTAAAGGGTCATGTGTAAATTTAGATTGAGTTCCACTTAAAATCCGCTAACAAGTAATGCATTTATACTGATTACTGTAAATGCCTCAAACATTTAGAATATTGGATTAATACATATATAAATTCTGTGATATTAAAAATTAAGATGTCAGTTTTGTCCACTCATAGTGAATGGCCACGGATTTTTTTCAGGAGTATAGTTTTTATTTTGTACATGGCAAGAAAAGTTTGAAGTCTCTAGGCCACTATGGCTTGGAAGGAAGCTGCATAGTTCCTCAGGAATGGGTTGAGACGAGACTGGAAATGACAGAGCTGGTCCGTTCTTGTGCTCCAGCAAGGAGAATAGTTCTATTTATGACACACAGCTGGGAGAGGATGAGGACAGGAGAGATGGTGGAAGGAAGAAGAAGGGGTCCTTGGCTTATTTTTTTCGTAGAATAACAGGTAAGCATGAGAGAAAAATTGTACAGTTTCTCCTAACTTACCAGGATAGCTGGATGTCTAACTTTACCCCCATAAATTGTATTTAACAGCTTTGTCACAGTGTAACTGCCTAGTGACGTCTTGCTAACAGTGATATTAGCCATGGCAAATATTTCTTAAATCTGTCTCTTTCCAGAACTAGGTTTTGGTCTATTATGTCAACTTTGGCTCCTCCAAAGCACTTGGGACACTCCAAGTTGCAAAGGATGTGTTGACAGACACAGCTGTCCAGTAGCAGACAATGTTGATCCAACCTCACCCTTGGTCTGCCACTGAGAACTGGTGTTACTGGATAAATAAATGCTTGTCTATACATGAACCACAAACATCTATCCAGAGCTGGTCAAAAATTGATATTGACTTAATGTAATATTGAAAAGAGAAAATGAAAAAATAGACATTACTCACGGAATATTTATGCACTTTCAACTCATTCAGGGTTGGTGTGGCCACACTTTGAGCACTGTGTGCAGTTCTGGGACAGAGCAATGTGATGGTCCTTGAATGAGTCCAAAGAAGGCAACAAAGCTGGTGAAAGGGCTTGAAGGAATGGCCTGTGAGGAGCAGCTGAGGACTCTGGGTTTGTTTAGTCTAGAGAAAAGGAGGCTGAGGGGCCTCATTGCTCCTGCAGCTTCCTGAGGAGAGGAAGAGGGAGTTGCCAAACTCTTCTCCCTGGGATCCAGTAACAGGACACATTGGAATGATACAAAGCTATATCCGGGGAGGTTTAGACTGGACGTTAGGTATCATTTCTTTACTGAGAGGATGGTTGAACACTGGAACAGGCTTCCTAGGGAGGCAGCCAGGCTCTCAGTGTTTAAGAGGTATGGGGACAATACCTTTAAGAACATGCTTCAGCTTTTGGTCATCCCTAAAGTGCTCAGGCAGTTGGACTGGATGATTATTGTAGGTCTCTTGCAGCTGAAATAGTCCATTTTTTTTTCAAAGAGAAATGTAACGAATGCAATCAATCACAGTTTGAACATCAGTGAAGATCTTACACTGACAAAAAATAAATATAATGCTGAATGAGGAAAATGAGTGATTGGTTTATACATAAAGTTGAGCCTGAATCAATTAGATAGACCAGGAATAACATTTATTTTGAGGCAAGATACAGTAGGAATATTAAACTCAGTAATTGCCTATATTCCTGTAAGGCAGAATTTATGAATGTTGCTGCTTGTGGCTATTGACTGAAAATAGATATGGAGGGTCAGATTGATGTCCTATAACTTTATTTCTGTGAAGTTAGATGTCTGGTCTGTTAGTCATTTGTACTACTTCTGTTTTCAGATTGTCAGAGGAATAATGCAGGACATCTGAATGCAACTCTCATGACTTGATGTGTACATATCCCTGAGTAGGTATGTGAGACAGAAGACTTACACAAATAATTTCTCCTCTTTGACTATATAGAGAGAAGGTGAAGATAGCCTACCTAATCTCAAATTTAATTTAAAATTAAGCTGAATTCCATTCTGAAACACTACCCAGACAAACTTTGTATGAAGTAATGTCTTATTCTTCAGATTCCTTTCTGAAAGTTGTAGAAACATGTAGAGATGGCAGAAAATTTACTAATGTAATGCAATCTTTTAAGGGGCAAAAAATGTACCTTTTTAGTTTTCCTGGAGCATTTTACTATAGTATACATCCTCCAATGTGACTAGGAAGAAACAGGAAAGTTGCAGTGCTGAGCGTGTGGAGGTCTCCGTTTATTTTGCTATAAGTCTGATGAGGAGAAAAATAGCTTTAAGAAAAAATTATGTTTGCAAAGAATACTTTAAAAGGACCTCACATTTCTGCACCCTGTTTAAACTCTACTATCCTGCTTTCATGTGGCTCTGGCATTATAATTACAAATAGAGAACTTTTAGGTTTTAAGAACACCAGCAGAACTCCGCAAGTGCATCTAGTGGTCTAATTTTTTGTCAGCTTGAATCTGTACGAAATAATTTTTTTACCCCAGAATCTACATAAACACAGAAAAACATAATGGGTAAGATTGGAAGGGACCACTAGTGGAGTCATCTGGTCCAAACTCCCTGCTCAAGCAGGGTCATCCTAGAGCACATTGCACAACATTGAATCCAGAGGGCTCTGGAATATCTCCAGCAAAGCAGATTCCACAGCTTCTCTGGGCAATCTGTTCCTGTGCACAGTCACCTGCACAGTAAAGAAGTTCTTCCTCATATTCAGGTGGAACTTCCTGTGCATCAGAGGTGTTATGAAGATAAATTAAAACACACTCAAACCCCAAAATATTATCTCAAAGGCACATCCCTCAGTGATGGCTTTTTTTTTACAGAAGAAAAAAAATCTAGAATTGTTCATAGGTTTAATGTCACATCTTCACATAAGAATCTGTGTCCCTTCAACCCTTTAACCTGAGCTTAGCTCAGACTTAATCAATACTACTCTGCAAAATATAAATTCAAGCCATGATGAGCCATTTATTTATGGAAGAGGAATGTTTTTCCTCTCTTTTGTTGGTGATGAATGGAATACACCACTTCCATCTATTTGGCAACACCTGAAGCAAATACTGGCTGGTCTGAATTGTTTATTTGATTTTCATTGAGCAAAATGTGATAGATCAATGTAGTACTGTTGTAGCCTGAACAAGGAGAGATTCTTTCTGACTCCACAACTTGGGAGTTAATAAATTAATACAACATAGAAAAGCTGGAGCTCACGGGTTTAGGCCATGAAAATGGGTTATCCATCAGTCATTCTAAGCACATTCTTACATTCAGCATTTCTGAAATGTACATCTACAGATGTACAAAAGGTCCAAATTTTCACATTATTTTTTCACATGCAGTTATAGTTCCAGCATTGCTATATAGATTTGATATACAGCAGAGAGCAAGAGCACAGATAAAGTAAGGAAGCAAAGACAGGTAACATAACTCTAGAGTCACCATTGAGGAAGTTACTGTGCATCTGCTCACCTTTTGGAACTGCTCATGGACGTGATCTTAATCTGAGGGTGTACAGGTTACTTGCCATTTACCAAAACCTTTTTTATTGCACACAAAGCTAAGCCTTGCAGATGCTGAGAGGTAACAATACATAAATGAAATGTTACTAAATGTGAACTGGCATGACATAACTGACCATAGCCAACTGTTAGTATGTCTGGGCTGTTGGGTTCATGAAATAATTGAGGCAAACTCTTGCTGTCTTAAGAAAAAAGTAATTATCTAAAGCAAAATAAAGACTATGGATCAATTCCAGCTCCCAATTACATCACCCTACCATGGCAAAAGGCAGGAGTTATTTTGGCTTCTCAGATTTTGGTGAGATCTGGAATTAGTCCATACATGACCAGAATTTGTATAAATTAAAATACTTGAAAATTGAGAGTTTTAGAAACTTTTTAATCTATATTTCTCAACTATCCTGATACATCCATACATGCTTCTTTCCTAATGCAGTTGCTTATTTGATGATTTCAAATGTTAAATTTATAGTCTTTGCAGATATTATTGCAGCTGGAATGGAAATTAAGCTTTTCCCCAATGCTCACACAAGAATTTCGTTTATGGTGCAAATGCATGAAGTTTAAATTGCCAAAAATGATTTAAATGACTAACATATCTGATCCCACCTCCAGCTCATTAAACACAAGGCTAACACAGCTACACTATTATTGCAGAAGTTTGGCAATGGTAAGTAAGATTTTTGATTTCAAGGTGGCTGGTGGAACTCCATGTGTTCTTTAAATGAAACACGGAAATCAAGCAGTAGTACCATTGACAATTTAGCAATGATTCCCTCTTGCAGCATCCCTGTGGGTTTCAGTGAGACTGTTCACTCAATCACCTAATTTTTATCATGAATGGAGGGAATTAATTATCATTTTTTCATATCATAAGCCTGGGGGACTCTTAGCTCCGTATAAAAAAAAGTAATTATAACTAAGAAATTGGGCAATTTTAAAAAGTAAAATAATAATTTCAAAGTTTTGGTTCAGCTTTGGAAATAAATTCATTTAATTCATTTCTGCATCATCCCTAGTTGATGATGGTTCAGGCCAATTCTTTGCATTTGAACAAGGAATGCATGGATTCATGTTCCAGAAAATTTAACTTAACAAAATACATGATTTACAGTCAGAAATTGTCATGGCAAACTTAACTGAGTGTATCTATTTCGTTGCCACTGGCTATAGGTTTCAATTTCTGTTTAAATGCTCTCCATGTAGGGAGCACGAGATGTCTGGTACTGAGAAAAATATCCATATTAAAACAACAGTGACCCTTAAGGTTAATATAGCTAAGAAAAAGTAACAGTAACAGTAATAACAACAACAACAACTGTAATAAACCATTGTTGGAAAAACTATTTGTTTTGTATGTGATGCACTGCCAAAGACTCTTCTGAACATGGGCTTAGGGATACAGTTTGTTTTCATTGGCTTATGTTCTTCGTTACAGTGGCTCATGTTAAAAACTTATGGATCTCTGACATTAGCAGGATGAACTGCTATGGGAACAGCATTTGAATCTGCTGGAGCAGCTAAGCATCAACAGTCTTGCTCTGTAAGGAGCAGGAATTATCAGGAAAGAAGCCTGTCATCTGAGCAAAATTGCCCCCATTCTCTATCTAACAGACAGTGAGAAATTGTTTATTACACTAAAATCAGTAAGGATGACAGAGAACAAAACTCTATTTTAAAAAGATTTAATTATCACAATACCTTAAAAGATAATTTCATATATATATTTATTTTTATAGGCCAATCTAGGCAATAAGCCATAGTTTTTAAAACATTAGCATAACATTTAATACACAGTAATCAACCAACAACATGCAACATAAGCAAGTAGACCTGGCCAGCTAAGATATTAAAATATCATTAAATTGCCTTAACACTGTGTAATTCAGTGTTGACATAACCTTGAGAATGTAGCTACTGGTCTGTAAATGTTTAGTCTCTCACATAACAAATATCTTCGCACACATAGATCTTCAATTTAGGGATTTTCAAAACTAGCAATTGTTATTTATGACAGGGCTTAGGCTGTCTGTAAAACCAAATTCAGCTCAGTACCAGAAGATCCCATGGATTCCTGCACCACTGAAGCCAAATTTGTCCTTTCCTCTAAACCAGTACTTAAAGTGGAGAACTATTGTGAATTAGAGCTGAATTTTTTGTTGTTGTTGTTGGCAAATCTTGCACGCTCCAGAAAAGCAAACAGGAAATAAAACCCTGGGAATTTAGGAAGAATTGGATTAGCACTGCGTCCCTAGCTCTAAACTGGGAACAGCTACAGACTCAACTTTAACATTCCTGAAACAGAACATTCTGATTTTTTGCTAGATTTACCAGGTGTTATTCAGGGAAACAAGCTGATCAAACAATGTCTTTTTTTCCCCTGTAACTCAATTTAATGATTAAAGTAAATAATTTTCAAATTTCAAACTATTTAGTAAAAACTACAAATCTACAAATCATTCAACAATTTAACTCTTCTAACATCATTTTCTCTACCCCAGTAAATAAAATACATCCAACAGTTCGTCCTTCCTCTTTCATGAATATGTGAATAAGGACTGCAGTTAAGATAAGTCTAGGTTATGGATTTGCAAAATGATGAATATCTGTATGGATTTCTTGATACCATGCTGGTTCAGACTGGGATAGAGTTAAATTTTTTCGTAGTAGCTTGTATGGGCTTATGTTTGGGATCTGTGATGAAAACAGTGATGATATCACAGGGATGTTTTATTTATTTATTCCTGAGCAGTGCTTACACAGTGTCAAGATCTTTTCTGTTCCTCAAACTGATCCACCAGTGTGCAAAAAGTTGGGAGGAAAAAAAAAAATCTTAATTAATTTTGAGTAAGCATGAGTAGATTAAAAAATCAGAATATTATTGTTTCACGGATGCATAGCTTAGAGCAATTACTCCTCAAGGTTAAGTTTCTTTATGGCATCATCTGAAGGAACTGTACTGAAAGAGTTGACAGAATGTTTATTTAAAATGGACTAGTCTTTTAAGAAAGTAAAAATCACTTTCAGTGTGCCTATGAATACCCACTGCAGTCATTGAACTTTTTCATCAAAATTCATGAAGAAATTTGAGTCTAAATACTCAAGATGGATACCATTATTTCCTGCTATTCTATACCATGGATACTATATGCAGATCATCTTTGTATGGAAGAGGTATACCATCTGACTGCTGCTTGGTGATGTAAAGGAAACATTTTACAGAAGTATAACACTGATATTCACTTAGATAAGAAAGGAAATCAATTTAAACTTTCCTCAAACGAAAAAGATGGAAGTACAGAAAATAATTCTTTCCTCCTGACAATCAAAAATACTGAAAAGAGTCCTAGGAAACCTCTGTGAATGCTCAATACTATCTTGATTAAATATCCAGTACTTCTATTTTTCAGTATTACACAATAGTGTTCTGGAGTTGCAAAATAGCACATTTTCCCAACTCCATCACAGGGAAATTTTAAGGTAAATGCAGTATTCACAGTTCCTGTATTTTGTAATGTTCCAAGTGAGTGTCAGTGATCTGTCCATCAAAGCCTTGCTGAAATACTTGGAAAAGCAAAAACTCTAATGACAATGCCCTTCACCACTTCATCCAGAAATGTCAGCTTAGCAGACAGGAGATCTTGTAGTCATTACACCACACATCATTTTGAGAAAAAAAGAAAAAGACTGGATAAAGTGAAATATTTCAGTGCCATTGTCTGTATTTATGTTTGTTGGCTTTGTCATACTGTGAGCTTTTATAGCACACTTGTCCTCCACACAGTACTTATGTATGAGGTGAATAGTATTATTCCATTGTTGCAGTAAGAGGAGGGAAAGGACAGAGAAGTGATTTGCTTAAGGCTATTTCTCACATCACAAGAAGTGCGGAGAAGTGCCCCTATGCTTTCCAAACGTTAACCTTTATTCAGTCTTTACCACTGTAAAACATGACTCACTGTGCTGTTCTACTCCATCATTCAGTTGTTCCTATTGAAGTCAAATGTAGACTCCTGTTGCCTACAGGAAAAAGAAAAACCCAACCCAACCCAAACCAAAACAAAAAACCCCCAAAAAACAAATTAAAAAACCCCCAACCAAACAAAGCCTCAGATTCTTTATATGTTTCTTAGGTTGTTACCTGGCTTCATCTTTGAATTTTCTTTGCTTTTCCTTCTTTTTGAAGTTTATGAGACTTTTAAAAAGAAATAATTTTTCTGCATGACACTTTACTGAGATAAAGAATGCTAGCTATAGCCTAATTTTACAATAAATAAGAACTATAGAATTCTGGTGATTTGCTTATGAACTAACAACAAAACTTAGTAAAACTGAGAACTGAATTAGATATCACCAGACCTAACCACTGAAACATAATTTTTAATAAATGTCACTTCAGTTAGCGGAGCTATTCACTGTTTTTTTAATGGAAGTTTAGAATTTGCATGCTGGGTCAAAGACTTCTAGGTTTTTAAATTATTTTAATTATTTATTTACTTTTTAAATGCCAGGAAGACATTCAGAAACTGTCAGAAATCTTGGGACCTTAGGTTGAAACTACTTACTTCACCTCATGACATTCTTGAACCATGACCTTCTTCAAAAGAAAAAGATTCTTTCCTTGTGATACAGACTGCCTTAGATGGTGTTGAAAATATGCAACTGGTAAATTGTATTAGCATTGGTAAATAAAAATAGTTTTCTTGGTAGTGCCCAATGTTATGACAAGCGTTGGTGGTTCCTAACTGCAGATAGGGAGGTTCAGATTTGATATTAGGAAAAGTTTTTACACTGAGAGGGTTGTGCAGTCCTGGAACAGGTTTCCCAAAGAGTCTATGGAGTCTTAATCCTTGGAAGTTTTTCAAGATTTGGCTAAGCAGAGCCATAACTGACCTGATTTAGTGCCAGCAATGGTTCTGCCTCAAGTGGAAGTCTGAGCTACTTCTATGACTCCATGAAGAGCAAACCAAATTATTTATTTGATAGCATACTTGTATTTGATTTCCTTTAAAATGTCTGAATGTACTTGTAAATAGGCAACAGTAGGGCACTTGCAGTTCAGAGTGTTGTGATATATGCCAAATTAGTGTTCCACAAAAATAGTGAGCAATTGATTCAGCAGTCTTAAAAGAATAATGAGGAATTTCACTGAAAATATGAACCTTAAATACTCAAAAATAACAACTTTAATCTGGAAAGCCAGTCTACTTAAAGTCTGCATTATAGTTCTTACTGACCTCACTGAAGATATGCACAGCCACTCTACATGGCCACGCAGGTGACATAAATACTCAGCAGACATAAATAGCAGTTTAATTTAAGATCCTTAAGTCACACTGCATGACTTTAAAAAAAAAAACAACAAACAAACAAACAAACAAACAAACCCGGAGCCTTTTGTTTCAGGTCAAATAATAATTGTAAGTATTGTCACATCGAACTTTTAGGTCCCTTGCTTGCAGTTAAATGAATTACAAACTTGCCTGCAGAATGAGACCTGAATTTCAGGTCAGCTCATCACACAGGGTGAAAACTGACATCTGAAAGTCCTATAAAAAATCCAGGAAATATTTACTAGCTGTAGGTGAACACTGAGAACAAGGTTCTGTCTGTGTTAATGTCCATCCTCATGCCTAGGTATTTGAGGTATGTCCTAAGGTAAAAACACCCCAAGACTATAAGCAATATTATGACAAAATAAATTCTCTCTGGCAAAACAAATTCTCAGCTATTACCTATTTGGTGAAAGTTTATGACTTCTTTTGCACAGATAATTTTGGCATGAAACTCTCAATTAATTATATTACATCATATCGGCGGCAGCAGCACTGAGTCAAAGAATGCAAATTTGTGTTTTTCTGAAAACAAGTCACTGTAGTCTGAAACACAAAGAGACATGGAGTCTTTAATGCACAAAACCCCCTTCTCTGTGCTCTCTGGCAGACACTTGAGTCTCAGAGCCACATGAAATCAATCAACCTCTATATTGCAATACATTTAACACTGATGTTTCTGCTTCTATTGTGTGTTTAATATCAAGCAACCTCCATTTTTCTTTAACTGCATAACAGAGAGCAAAAATGTTCTGTGCTGCTGCTGAGGGAAGTTGCTGAAGGCCAGAAGTCTCAATGAGACACAGATGTGTAGCTGCAGCCTTGTTCACTGAGTTAAGGTAAAATATTAAGGAGGCTTTTCCAAGCCTTGTGCTTCCCTTTGGATATCTGGTGCACCCCTTCACTCCCTGTATCCTTGGTCTTTGGATTTTTTCCTGCCCATTGTTGAAGGAAGAGTAGCTTTAACAAACTGTATTTAGGAGCAACTTAAGAAGTGATGCTCAGACACTCATCTGCCGTAGTACATTTATACAGCTGAAAATGCTAACCTAGGTATTGAGTACTTTATCACTAGACAGTAACTGAATAATTAGGAGGATCTGGGGAATGTGGGTAGGAAATCAGAACTTTCCAGCTCTCAACTGAGAAACCTAAGCACTGGTCCTACACAGTGGTGTACTTTTACTCTCTTTCTTCCTGCCCTTGGTAATTTTGGGAAGATGTGTTTGAAGTTGTCAAGCTGCAGAAGGTCTGAGTTTCCCTCTCTCTCTCTCTTTCCCTGGAAATGTAGACTATTATGTAAGAAAGGTATTCTTTAAGAATAACTTTTGTATTTGACTTTTGTTGACAAGACCTATCCCTTTCACCTCTATAATCTCTCTTTCTACCTCTATCTTTATAATATGTCTATTGCTAATTGCTGAGGTATCAGTTAGTTCTGGTAAAATCAGTTATATGTTGCAAAACTGCTTTGTAATGCTAAGGTCAGCTCTGGTAGTGCTGAAAGGTTTTTTTTTTTTATTTACTTCTAAATTTAGGCAGGTGCTTAGAAGAGGTCTTTTAGAGTGCAGTTTCTGACTTGAGCTCCCTAACCATTGCTTCACATACTGAATTTGCTTTTATCTTCTGAACCAAAGTGACCTAGCTGAGGTGGTGCATGAAATGTTGGGGGAAGAGTCCCTATGTACACAGACAGAGCTGGCAGGTCATTCAAGGTAGGGTAGGTAGAGCACAGGTGCTCAGTCATTGTCTAACTCACAGCAGGTCCGAATTCAGCAGCCTCTGAGTACCAGTTCCTTCAACCTGTATTATTTTGGTTCTCTGAATAAACAAAGGTTTTTATTCCTTATAAAGGCAACGCCAACTACTCAGTCACCTGACTGAGCCTCTTTTCCTATATCTTTAGATTAGTCAGTACTTTATATGACACATTATTAGATATTTCTTGTGATAATGGAAAGCTAAAAGTGAGCAGGCAAATTAATAGTGAATTAATCACACAGCTATAACTGGAAATAATGAGTTTTTTTGTTACAAGCAGAGAGTCGCTCGCAAGGGGTCCAGTTCGGGGTTTTTTTCACATTTGATAACTTTTTCTCATCCTGATACTTGAACTGATTAGAGGACTTCCAGAACAAATTCAGGCAGAAAAATCTATCAAAAAAGATATCAGAACAGGCTGTTGATGTTGAGGAGGCAAGATTTTGGTTTAACAAACTCAGAAAATAACTATGCAAGCAAATATTCTTAAGAAAGCATAGTAAAAGTGGCTTAATAAAACTGCTCAGACAGACTTGACATTTATGGAGCTTTTCTGTGGAGTGATATATAAATAGATGTCTTAACTAAGATCATAAACCAAATACATTTGCACTTTTTTCCACCTGCAAGCTAGCCATGTGAAAGAACACATAAAAATAGATGATCTCTTTCAATTTATTAAGAAAAAGAAATGACATACTAATTTCTTTTACAGAACTAGAGATTAAATCTACATTAGAGAAACAAACTAGGATATTAATGCATAACATAGATGTTTAAATGTTCTCATTATTCATCACATTTACATTTTAAAGCATGAGAAGTGCAAGGTTTATGGTGCTGAAGTGATATCTGGACATTCAGACTGTGTGGGTGCTGTTCAGCATCATTTCTTGGGACTTTCCATCTGCAAAGACCTCAGAGTGCTTTCTAAAATATGAAGCTGATGCAACTTTCATCCCTTCACCAAGGGATCCCTATCAACCTTAGCAGGGTGCATAGTCATGCAACACCACTGAACCTCAACCATCTCTGAGGGATTCAGGGAGACAAAGATAACACATTGGACAAGATGGACATTTGGAAGGGAAAATGGCCAAGGGCATCAAGGCAGCACTTGCAGTGCTAAAAAATATCAAATATCTCAGCAGAACATAACAGGCCTTGATATGCTGAAGTAGCACCAGCACTAAAACCAGTCATACATCCTATACATCTGCGAGATAAACCTGTCAGAATTAGATAATTTTTTCATCCCTATGAAAAACACTCCAATTTTCCCATTACATGAAGTGAGACCTGCATCAGGATGTATCATTCAGCAAAGCACTTAAGTATATGCTTAAGTCTTTATCATATCAAAAGCCCCCATGTAATGTGCTGAATGGAAATGAATGATTCTAACATCTTAAAGGGTTTCCTTTTAACTTTCTGACCATAATACAATTTACCAGGGAAGATGTTTTATACAGTTCCTAACTAGGGCAGCTATTTCTGGTTTTTAATCTGTGTTTGGATCAGTATTTTCCTTTGGCTTTATACAAAGATTTTAGTAATGGAACTACATTTTTTCATTTAGACCATCATAACAGTTATAGTGACATATCTTAAAATCCCATGACCCAGAACATGGTGTGCTCTATATTAAAGAATATGTAACTGTCCTAATTAAAAAATAATAAAAACTATTAATAAAAGCCCTATTATTAATTGTCCTGCAGGCATCATAAATAGTAGGGTGCAGTCAAATATGCTTTTCATATCTCTTAATATCTCATAAGCTAGATATGCAGTGAATTAGCTGAAACCAAAATGCATCTCTGCATGATCTAAATAACAAATAATTAGAAATGTCTAATATAGATATATAAATGTTCAGCTGGTAAATTTTTATTATCTTTTGCTTAGTAGTTTAAAATACAAAAAATTTTGCATGAGTTTTTACGTGAATCTGTTTACTACTATTGAGCACTGCATCCAGCTCTGGGCTCCTCAGCATTAGAAAGACATGGACCTATTGGATCCAGGGTGAGAACAACCAAGATAACTAAAGGGATGGAGCACCTCTTCTATGAGGAGAGGTTAAGAGAGTTGGGCTTGCTCAGCCTGGAGAAGAGAAGGCTTCAGAGTGACCGAATTGCAGCTTTCCGGTACCCGAAGGGAGTCTACAAGAAAGATGGAGAGGGACTAGTTATGAGAGCATGTACTGACAGGACAAGGGGGAATGCCTTTAAACTGAGAGTAGGTTTAGATTAGAAATTAGGAATAAATTCTTTACTGTGGGGGTTGTGACTCACCGGAACAGGTTGCCCAGAGAAGCTGTGGATGCCCCATCCCTGGAAGTGTTCAAGGCCAGGTTAGATGGGGTTTTGAGCCACCTGATCTAGTGAAAAATGTCCCTGTCCATGTCAGGGGGGTTGGAACTGAATGATCTCTAAGGTCCCTTCCAACCCTAATCCCTTCTATGATGTTATTAATAATCGAATGGAAGCAGAAGCAGAGCTCAAGCTCTAGAATTCATTTATTTATTGATAATAAAAGGATATTCATAATAAAGGACATTCTTTTTGGTACCAAGATAACATAAAGTACCTAACAATATGATCAGAGGAATTGTTCTTCAAGTACGTTGCTTTTAGTATGGGATTCAACATTACAGAAGAATATAGGCAGTATGACATTGATGTGAACAAAACAGTATATTCCTTGAAGTTCTTCAATTATTTAGTGCTATTTAGAAGTTAAAATAAACATTTTCCAGACAACAGGATTTATTGCTTGTTCTAAATGACTGTAAATTACTATGACCTTTATTTATTGTAGACAACTTCAGTAGGGTTATTATTGTTACTGGAGGAGACATCTGACCTCACAAGGCTTGTGAGTGCAGCTCCCAGGCTTTTGCAGTGAATTACTGTGGGGAAACCACTGTGGATCGTACAGATAGAGGATGGGAAACTCCCAAGGATTTTTTAAGTAGTGACAGCATAGGTCTTTTAAACTCAAAAGGAACATTAAGCAAACCCAAGGTCAGATATTAAACTGCTATTGAAAGTGAAATGAACAATTCAGTGAATTCACTAAATGAAGAGAAATAATCATGTAAATATAATTCGACATTGTCATTCACATACCTATGCTTTTATTACCATGTGTCAGCTTTTTCTGAAAAATCTCTATCATCACTAAAGGCAGAGCTTTTTTCAATTATACAATTTTCAAGTAAAAAATGTTAGTGAAGACCAGTGTGTGTGCCAGGAAAATGTTGCTGTTCCCTGAGAATGCTCTAGAAGAAAAACCTTTTTGCTATTATCTGCATTTGTCTTGTTGCATCAGCAGCAACTTTTTAAGTGCCTTTCAAAATACTCTCCAATCATGTCTCCCTGTGCGAGGAGATAATGCAAGAACAAAAAAAAGAATTCTTTTGTCTTTATTTAGCTTTCCACTCCACAATTTTCCAAGCAATTGAAACTTAGAAAATGGAAAAATATTCACATCAAGACGAAGGAAAAATTGTGACTCTTTTCATTAATGTTATGATACAGATTTCCAAAGCAAGATAACAATGAAGGGGAAAGATAATAATAAAAAATATGCAAAAGCAGAAGGATCTTTTTGAACAGCTTTCATTTTTCAACAGGTTGCTGGAATTTATTTCTGTGATTCATTTTTGATTAATTCTTAGTAAAAGCCTTTTCTTAAGAACATAAAAAAGTAGTACTGAATACCTTCTGCAAAATGTTCTTCATCCTCTAAGAGGTCAAAAATTCATTATTTAAAATCTTACTGATATATTAGTCAATGAAGCTAGAGAACCCACCTCCCCACCATTTTTAATGATCAGCAGAACACTCTGTAGTGGCAGAAAATCTATCCTCACCTGATATCAGAGATACAAAAGTCAGAATTAAAAGCCAAGGTGTGGAACATTTTAGAATGGGCCTAAATACAGAAAAAATAAATTGTCATATAAAATATAGGGAAATGAAGGATACTGGTTTGTCATTTGATATAATTTTTTCATCTGTACTGGTAACTTGAAGACTGAAACTGCTTATACTGGGTTTAGTTTTGAAGACTGCACATTGAAGGGAAAAATGTACACAAATCTAATAGCATGGCTTTACAGATCTTTTTTTTTTTCTTTTCCTCATATTTATTAATTAAGTTATTGTCTGATAGTAAAAGCTTACTAAAGATGTGAAAGTATATGAAATCCAAGAAAACCTGCTAAAACTAACACTACAGATATATCAATCTCATATTTAATCCACTCAAGTGGAACAATAGCTTGAAAATATGGAAAATTTCTCAAAAATAATCTATTATGGAAACTTTTAATCTGCTAGTTCATTGAACCCATGAAATCTTGAACATCATAAATTATATTGATACCCACCAGAATGCTATTTGCCTTTTGAAGTCACATGCTGGTTGTTGAATTCACACATTTGAGAGTTTATCTGTAGTACATTTAACATGCGCATCATGATTCTACCGATTTTAAAAAAACCCTTTAAAAAAAAATTCATATATATTCATTCCTTAATTATCCCACTTTCTCAGTTGTCTGTGTTCTGTGGACAGCTGGGACCTGAGATATATTTGTACTGACAGGAGACCTGGCCTCCCAGCTGTCAATATGCTTTTTTTGTCTGGTTCTTGTGCTGAAGGATGAAGGGTTCGAGCAAAAGCATAAAGGCTGGCTTTGGCTTCCACCCCAGTTTTACACCAGGGTAATTTCCCTGGATGTAGATCCCAGTTCCTGTGAACAAAGCTGGAGTTTCCAGGCTCTGATGAAAGCTTCCTGTGTGAAGAACAGCAAGTTACTTTAAGTGTGAAATCCATCACACTGTAGCAATGCAGACAGTTAAACTTCTTCTGTGCCACTGAAGTGTGGTTTAATTCTTATTTTGAGTAATTATTTTTTATTTTTTCAATTTCCAATATTAATTTATGTTAATTTATATTGTACAAGAGTACAGAGATTAATTTTTGCCCTGTGAGACCAGAGGTCAGCAGCACAAAACAAAAAAAATACGTGAAAACAGACCTCCAGGAGTGCCAAAAAATGTGCTTGCAAATAAAACCTTTGAAAGCCTCTGTTATCGTTGTGGTGAGCTGAAACACACCGTTGTTTTCTTAAAATGTGAAACATTACCTTGTATTTAGATAGATAACAGTGACACCAGGAAAACAGGCTTTCATGGGCAATGACTGAACTGTAGAATTTCCTTCCATTAATCGAAAGCAATTAGTGTTAATTAAATTGCACCTGACCTGTTAGTTGCTATGGATTTGGTCTAGTGCAAACGTCTGAACAATAAACATTTGGGATCCTGAAACCAGAGGCCTGTTTAAAGGAGAACAGGGGATAAGGGGTAAAATTACCTGAGTTCCAAATATTATTGCACAATCTTATTTTTGAAAAATTAACTAGCACACACCACAGGGTGAAATGTCATAATTAAGCCTTTGCTCGAGATAATTAGTTTTACTAAAGACATGGGGAATGCGATCAGGTAATACACGTTTTTAATTATAATAATAATATTTTCCATATATTTCTTTCCCGAAAAGTTTGTTTGTTTTGATTACTATCCAAGACAAAGACTTATTTGGCTTTAAAGTTCCTTTATCCCATTTCCTTAATGGTAGCAAGTAGATGAAAAAATCGTCCTAGAGATATTGAAATATATTAAAAGGATTTTAAATAATTTTAATTTCATGTTTTCAGTCCATTACTTAGTCAGCATGCCATGCTTGGATGCAAAATACAGTTTAGCAGAAAATAAAAGACAGCTTGAGTTTTGCAGCAGTAGTGAGAAGGATGCAAATTGATCAGGTAATTACAACCTTTTAATCACTGAATGATTGTTGTTAATTCACTACAAAGTAATGGCAGTTTTCATCCAGCATTCTTTGTCCATTACATGAGATATAGAAATGCCCAGGCCTACAAACGTACTGCTTTTACATGATTTACAGCCTTTTAAAATGTCTTGTATTAATTAATGTGTCAAAAATACACTATCTACCTCTGTGGTTCAATAAAATATATTCATTCTTACGTTTTTAACTAAAAAAATAAAGTTTTAAAAAATGGGTTTTATCTGAACTGTTCATAAATTCTGACTAGTTTCAACTAAAAAAAACTATTTAGAAAAGACCACTGACATTTTTCAAACTATTTTATTGCTTTTCACTTTAAAGGGTGATTTTGTTCTCTCTTTGAGGAATTTCTTTTTTTTTAGTAAGCAGGATTGTTGTGATTCAACTGAAATTTAATTAATGATTTTCGCTCAGTTGTTGACATTGTTTGAATTTGAGTTTATCTAGACAACTTTTTCATTTTGGTTTAGTTGTTTTATTGCAAGAGTCATTGTTCTCTTTTCTTTCCCCTTTTTTTTTGTTTAACCTTGAAAAAATTGTATTTACTAACTACTCTGAATTCTTCCCAGAAAACCTTTTCTTTTTTTTTCATCTTTTTTAATGTATTTAATTTTGGGCATCATATTGTATCTTAAACGGCCATAAAAATCCTGCAATGGTTAACATAGGTCCTGGTGAAATAAGACCCAGGAATAAACTTCATCTGCATGAGATAAACAACTCGTTCTGTTGGAGCAAAGGCATAAATCTCACTAACCCACAAAAGGTATCAAAGAGTCCCCCTCTATGAGCTTACCTTAGAGCACACGGTAATTTATCTCAGCTCTGCAGTGTCAGGAGAGAAAGCAATAGCAGGAAGGGGAGGCTCACAGCTCTGTAAATAGAGTCTCTGCTGAAAAGCCTGTTTATCCAAGATGAACCTCTGGCCTTGTTGAAAGTGGTGACAGAATTCCCATCAACCTTATGTGAGCCAGGGAAGGTTTTGAAAAATGTTCACGTGTTGAATGCCATGGAGTTGCATTTATCCTAGGACAGGTTCAGTACCAGCACTTTCAGCAGCACATTTGTTAGGTTTGGAACTTGTTTCAACACTGAGATTGCTGCACTTCATTATGATTAAATGAGGGTAGCTCCCCTATCATCGATTCGATTTAATGAAATTTAAGCAAGTGTAGCTTGTTCTTCTATCAGAAAAAGGTGGAAGTCACACTAGAATAAAGCACTTTTCTACTGGTTGTGCATCTGCTTTTTGTTTGTGTATCAAACAAGACAGGCAGAGAGTGGAATTGGAATTTGATTTTTGGGTAACAGATGGTATATTTCAGCAAAATATTTATACCAACCAGAAAACTGTGATGGCAGGCTAAGTTAGAAAAGGGAGCATTTAGAAACGTGGCTAATTGTTAAACTTTGACCAAGGTTAATTTGCAAGCTTGCTGTATTGTATTTGCAAAGAACTCTTCAGAGGTTTGAATGATGTCACTGGGACCTTTACAAGGCAGCAAGACTACACAGTCCTTCTCTCTCCCAGTGACTGAGTGGAAAACATGCTTCAGGAATGGTGGGAATTTTAAAGGCTACAGAAATTGTAAATTCAATGATCTGAATTTTCTGTGGAGTGTTCTGGCTGCCTTTGGTCATACAGTGCTGAGTGTAAACTTCTACCTTCCCTGGGGAGCAGGGGGCAAGAGAAAAGCTAAAAGTCAGTGGAAGTTCAGTAGCAAGGGAAAAATTCATCACAGTGCAGACAGGCTGTGACACCAACGTAGTCCTCAAAACAAATCTCCAATGATGCACATACTTGCAGTCAGATGACTTTTGGAATAACATGAGACTTAGAGTCACAGAGGTAAGAGAAAAAATTTTAGCAAAATAAACAGAATATCCATAACTGCTACAGGCAGGAAAAGAAAGAATCTTAGAACCCTGTGAGCCACTCAGGCATCCACTTGGGTCTAGCTGATGGACTTTACAGATAGAAAATTATATAAATTAATTACATTTGCACTAAATGGGAACATCTGATTTAGGTGGAACCCTGGCTTTATTCACAGTATTAGAAATTATGTTGCAAGTAGTGGTTTCAGGAATCTTTTAACTAAGATCTTTACCCTGTAACTAATGTATGAAGGTAATCACAGATAGAAGCATCTGTTTGGTCAAACATGCCTTTTAAATTATGTTTGTCTCAGGAAATATTTTAAAAGAAATAGAATAAATATCAAAAAATACAAAGAAACAAAGAAAGTCAACTTTTAAGTAAAATGTTTTGTAGTACCCAGCTCATAGCTCTGAAATAGTGACCCAAAGATGGGCAAATTAGGATTTTTCAATGGTGACCAATTAAAACCAGTGGAGACCTAGGTCTTAAATAAAATCAAGACAGATGATAAAGATGATCACTGGTCAGTCGGAAACTCTAGAGGTATAATTCTACCATACAGTTTATTTCCTAGAACACTGATATATTCTCATTAATACCTGAATTACCTGGCAAAAAAAGCTGGGACTAGAACTCAGAAGGAGATATCTCAACACTTTAATTAAGACATTGGATAGAAAGTCAACAGTATCCAAACATTTTATACTGTGACTGCATTAGTGATTAATTGCTTTAGTTTTCTATCTGCAAAATGAAAACTGCTAAAAAAATATCAATGCATTTTTATCCGTGTAGCCCAACATTACTATTTGTCATAGACAGCTGTTGAGACGAGACACATCAGCAATAAATGCTGAATTAACATATTAAAAGGTGGATTCTCTCTTTTTGCTTAATGCAAGACAGCTATTTAAATATCAGTGTTCCCTAAGATATGTCAGTTCATTCATTGGTATTATGACATATTGGTACCTTACTATTGAGGTATTATATATTGCCAGTGCAAATTTGTAATGTTTTAAAAAGAAAAAGCAAATATAACTCCACATCAGAAAAACTAGCACAGGTTTCCATTTATTCTTCTCAATTTTTTTATGCCAGTCAGTTGCCAGAAAGCCCAATGTACATATACAAAAACAACAACAGGATGGTATGATTCACATTGCTATGATTTCTTAGACAGGAGAAAGAGTAAATCATAAACATGATTAACGGTATGACTTCAGTTTTTACCTTGAGTGTCAATTTGACACTTATTTCCCATTAATTCTGTTGAAAGTCAAAAGCAAAATACAGAAGATACATCAAAAAAGACATTTTAAAGACATATAAAATAGCTGTTTGGAGCTCTGTGTCATGCCAAACCACTGAACTGTATTAGATTTAAGAAAGGGAAAATCATTATTTTTTATTACAGAAAAATTACCATAGAAAAAATGCAAAGGAAGATAGTCTTGAGTCATCCAAACTTTTTACAACTTTTTAATTATTATTTTATCTTAGTGTGCATATATATAGGTTTTTATATGAATGTGTATACACAGCTATAATTAATACATGTACTTCTGCACTTTCTTACAAAAACCATATACATACCTGATGAAAAGTAAAGTTAATGCAAATTTTAAGGGACTGCACCTGTCACTGTTGTTTGAGTAATACAGAATGTTTATTGTTATTACTTACAAACAGAGAATAGTTTGTTACTAGAATATGGAATCCCTGTCCCAAGAAATATGCAATGAAATAGATTTATAAACAGAGCAATGTGCAAAAGAAAATACTGGCAAATTTTAAACAACGTGGCTGCTGTGAATTAGATTTTTTTTTTAGAAAAAGAAAAAGGTAGTATCATTATAGCAGATAGGTGATGTTCCCCCTCACTATGCTAATTCTCTCCACACTTATCCTTCCCTTAAGCTACTGAATGAAGAACATTTAGTGGCTTTTGTAGATCAGATAATTATACTGTGTAAATGACCACATGTAAGTGTTTAACAGAGATCTGTAGAAGCAGGAACTCCAAGAACATCTAAAACTCTGAGGACCGACTCCAGTGACTTTTGCTAATATTTGCTCACAAAGCATTGAAGAAATTCTCTAGGTATATCCATAAGACAGCACAAACTAAGAAAATATCAGATCAGGTTTTTGTTACAGCGTATATTTATAACAGGAATTAGTCCCTTAAAATTCAGTGCATTCTAGATAATTCAAATCTATTTTTTAGGAAATATAAAACCAACAATAATTGTATAGGTGGCTATTCAGGAAATGCACGTGCACCTTTTTTTATTTTAAGTGACATAAAATTTTATGATGGCTAAGTTTTTCTTAATACTGTTTGGGTGACTAGAGAGAAACTTGTGCTGGAAAACAGAACAGATTTGGTAGATATGCTAAATTTTTGACCCATACCTTGAAAGGATAAAAAAAAAGAAGAAATGCTGAGTGATTCTAGCTTTGTTCTGAGAATGATGACTATCCAGCAACACCTAGTGATTAATCTATACCATACAATGAAATCAAGGTCATGGTGAGTTATTGTTAAGCATTAATTCATTTCTAAGCATTATGCATGCAGCTATATTTAACTTGTTCTACAAAAACTACTCTTACCTAACTGTCTTCAGAGCTTTCTATAGCTATCACTTGAGATATATGTTAGTTGAAACATTATCCATATATCGGGGAAGAAATTCTACAGTAGGGAGAAACCTCATCATTTTTTATATCCCATCATGAGAAAGGAGAAGAAAAACATTAATGAAAAACTTCAACGAAATCTTCCTAAACAAGCTACCAGCATGTAAACCCCTTTGCACGCTGCAGAGAGTATAAGGCACTAAATGGACAGTTTCACTAACTGTCCTCTAACCTCATTATTTTTACTACTTCATGAAATCAAAAAGATGCATTCTTTCTATAAATGGCTAAAAGTTGCCTTTTTGGTCAGTAGTTAATCTTTGTGTTGTACAGAAATATATATTATCTACACAAAGCATCTGCTGAGTAAGGGACGCACCTAGACAGTAGTGAATGAAAAGACTTGGCAGGTGTTTAGTTTCTTAAGAGAGAAGACTTCTGTAGTGATTTCACATTAAAAAAACAGCTGTAAAAAAAATCTTCTGAAAAGCATTAACAATATACACTTTTTTATTTTTTACTTTATGAAGCCATATGCACTTTCTCCTGAAGTCTGGGTTAATAATTTGAAAGCAATAAATAGTAGAAAAAATACAATCATGCTTTATAGTATTTTTCTTAGAAACTGTTAATTATGTTTCTTCATTACTTGAAGTAAATTCTCATAAATTCTGAACACTTTCTGTGGCTAATACAAAGATACCATTTTTTCCCTATGAAACTAAACTAAAACTAGTTCAATTCATGTTAGAAAGCAAAGACTATAAAACTAAGTAATTGGATAAAAAATCAGGAACTGATAAGTGATGAATCCCTCCTTGGATTAGTGTCAATTTCTTGGCTCGTAAACTTTTTGCTTTTTCAATATTGTGATTTTATTGAAATATTCACTTTGTTAATGAGGTTTTTGATATTGCTTAGTGTAAGTTAGTTACTCAGTGCTACGTCTGAATAATTTTTGGATATCTGACTTTTTAAAAACCTACCACTTCAGCATCTGGGAATATTAGCTCTAAATATTGTTATCTTGGGCACTTTTTTATCCCCATCCATTCATTGAAGCACATCCATTCATTGAAATGAATCTTAAATCTATGAGTTTTGCCAGTCATACAAATTAAAATTTCTTGCAATATGACAAACGAAACCTGTGTAGACAGGGCATCTTGAGGAAGAATGAAAGAGAGTGATTCAAATATTTAAGTATATAGTTATATGTATCTATAAGTATCAATACATTTTAGACTAGCTTGTGAGTCTGGCCACCAAGGTTTTTGCTGACACAGAGTACAGTTTCTACAAAAGTTACATTTCACTGTTGCATGTTGAGAAGGAAGCTGGCACACTGAACTGAACCATCTGTGTCATCGTAACTCCTCCATAAATTCATTCTGCAGACCTTCATGAGAAAAACCTTTCTAACTAGTGCTAGTTTGCTTCAGCAGCTTCCGACAAAACTTGGATTTTTTCACAGATGCTTCAATTCGTCACTTTGATTCACTTTTATTTTCGCTTATCTTTGCTGTGATTCTTTTTGTGCTTCCTTTACCATCTCTGAGTTTGTCATAAGAAATTGTGTCTTTTTTATTCCCAGAGATAAAATGCAATTGGGAACAGCATTAACCAGAAAATGTTTAATGGTTATGCTGTTTTTTGACATAGGGTAATCTTTTATTAGCACGGTGATAGAATCATCAGGGTGTTCAGTATCAAAATTGAATATTACCTCCCTGATTTTTCATCCTTGGGTTTCTAGTTTTGTGCTGGTTTTGGACTTTTGTTTGATTTGTTTGTTTATGTTTTTCTTCCCTGCTTGGAGGTGTATTTTATCTGCTAAACATCATATTTTATGTCTATTACAGGATCTCTGGATTTTTCATAGGCATAGGCTACAGATGACAGAATATTTAGCCACTCAAATGAAAACATAACAATTGATTCAATCAGAGAGTTTTGCAGTGGTTTTTGTACCACCCTTGCAACAGTGGATGTACTATTGCCTTATCTTTCTACGATGGATAGATGGCACTCTAATTATCCATTTAACATGCCCCTGAATATCTCAAGAGAGTCCTTAGATGAGCTAAATCAGAAAGTTATTTGAAGGTGCTGGTAAATTACTGAATTTCTGTGGCAGACACTGTGGTAAAATTCCTCTAATATCAACCAAATACTGAGGACCATTAGTGTGAGAACTAACCATTTCACCACCTGAGTTTAATGACAGTGTTTGGTTGTTCAAAATTCAAATCCCAAAGACAGATGTTAACCAAGTGGTATTTGTTTCCCTGAAAGTCAGAAGATGTATCAGTTTTTGTCTGAGAAGACGTTCACTGAATATTGCTGAAAGTCAAGTAGCAGAGAGTCTCTTTCTATGGATTTAAGCCCTACAGTTGTTTTTTTCTGTCACAATCACAGAAATCTAGGGCAAAGCATCTGGTCACAGTTGTGTATCCATTCCTCACAGGAGGGAGATTTCCTGCCATTTTCATCAAAATCTATAGGGAGTATAAACACTGTCATTTAAAGGATGCTTTGCATTGTAGGGACAGTGCTGTGTAGCTTTTGTTTAAATACGAATCATAGTCATCGGTTCACTGTATGCAATTATTAGTGAAGTTATACCTTGTAGTTCCAAAACTGTCCAGAACTTGGAAACTGGAATGGATAAGATGGAAAAAAATCTTCTAGTTCTTTGGTTGTCTCTGTCATGTTTTAAGATCAGCTGGAAATTAAACACCACACAGCCACTCGCTCAGCATCCCTCTCTCCCCACAACCCCAGTGGAATGGGGAGGAGAATCAAAAATAAAACTTGCAGGCTGAGATAAGAGAAGTTTAATAATTGAAAACAAAGTAAAATACAATAATAATTGTAAATAACAGCAACAACAATAATAATAAAAAGGGAAAGCGAAAAAAAGCCCAACCAAACAAGTGATGCGCAATGCAATTACTCACCACCTGCTGACTGATGTCAAACCCCCCTTCCTGTACCCAGATTGGCCCTCCTTTCCAGGTAACTCCCCCAGTTTATATACTGGGCATGATCTTCTACAGTGTGGAATATCCCTTCGGCCAGTTCAGGTCACCTGTCTTGGCCATGTTCCCTCCCAGTTTCTTTTGTTTACATCCTCATTGGCAGGGCGTGAGACACAACAAAAAAGAAAAAAGAGTTCTTGACTTAGGATAAACACAACTTAACAAAAACCAAAACATCAGTGTGTTATCAACACTATTCTCATTCCAAATCCAAAACCACAGCACTGTACCAGCTACAGAGAAGAAATAATTCTATCTCAGCAGAAACCAGGATAGTCTCAAGTAAAAGTTAACTAATGAACTTTTTCTAACAGAAGCCTTATTCATGAAAAAAACGCAAGGAATAGAAATACCAAATTCCACATCAGAACTCTTTATGCAGCAGATGACTACCATGATCGTGTGAAAGGTTTTATTCAAAATTCACCTAAATCTCCATCTTCTTTGAGATGATTTTTCACATAGAAAATATGGATGAAAAATATGGTAACATATCTTTTCTGTACAGAACAAATACATTTTACTCATGCCTGAATCTCCCATTTGTTTTCTGTTTTTCCTGATATACTCTGAAGCTCTTCTATCTCTAATGGAAGTGACTAATTGGAGTTTATGTAAAAAAGTTGGTCATTGTAAACACATTATCAGTGTGGTCAACTAATGCACACGTGTGTTTTATATACAAGCACAGTATCTGTTCTCTATCTTACACATCTTGTATCTCCAAGGATGTTTTTCCAATACAAAGGAAATAGTCATGTCACTGATTTATCTGGTATGATTCCTTCTTTACTTATCGATTTCTTTTGGGAGATTTCTAATATATTTTTAATTTTTTTTACTGTTCTTTTTCAAGATAAGAAGTTATACTGAACTACCACTAATACCCTCGCTTATACTTTTAAATAATTCTGTTGCTTATACTTTTAAAATCAGGCACTGGATTCAATATTTTCTAGTAATCCAAAGCCACATTTATTGTCTAGTAACTTCCAAAGCAATCATTAAAATCCCAGAGATCCATTCATTGTGTGTTATCAGTGCTTACACAGTTTAAACAGGAAGGGAACAAAACCACAGTTGTCAGAGTACACTTAGCAAGGACTTTGGTGGGATTTTACAAGAAACCAGGTAAGACGCTGAGATAAAACCCAAGAAAGGAGAGGAGGTATCCCTCTTATTCTTTTCTTTTCTCAGTTCTTCAACATAGTAAATCTAAAGCAAAGCAGTAAAAGCTTGTATTTCTCCATGAAGTCTGCAGATGTTCTAAGCTTGGTATTTTAAAGCCAGTTTTCAGGCTGACATCACAGTGGAAGATAAAAATATACCTTTCATATAGGGAATTTATTATAAAGAAGGTTGTCTTTCCAGAACTTCATAATGAATGTTGGTATTTTAAGTTTCATAAGATTATTGTATGTAATAGAATTATTTCATCATAGATTAGATCAGGTATTGTAAAAGATATATAGAGAGCAGGTGCATTATTGGGAGCAAAATAGCAGCAAGGAAGCACATTACTAGCCTTACAAAGAAAACACATCATAGAATCATAGAATCAACTGGGTTAGAAAAGACCTCTGAGATCATCAAGTCCAACCCTTGATCCAACACCAGCATGGTTACTAGACCATGGCACTAAGTTCCACATTCAGTCTCATTTTAAAAACCTCCAGGGATGGTGAATCCACCCCCTCCCTGAGCAGCCCATTCCAATGTCTGATTACTCTCTCTGTAAAAAATTTCTTCCTAATATCTAACTTAAACCTCCCCTGGCACAGCTTAAGACCATGCTCTCTTGTCCTACTGCTGGTTGCCTGGGAGAAGAGACCAACCCCCACTTGGCTACAACCTCCTTTCAGGGAGTTGTAGAGAGTGATGAGGTCTCCCCTGAGCCTCCTCTTCTCCAGGCTGAACAACCCCAGCTCCCTCAACCTCTCCTCACAAGACTTGTGCTCGAGTCCCTTCATCAGCCTTGTTGCTCTTCTCTGGACCTGCTCCAGCACCTCAATATCCTTCCTGAACTGAGGGGCCCGGAACTGGACACAGCACTGCAGGTGTGGCCTCACCAGTGCTGAGTACAGAGAAAGAATCACTTCCCTGGACCTGTTGGCCACACTGTTCCTAATACAGACCAGGATACCATTGGCCTTCTTGGTCACCTGGGCACACTGCTGGCTCATGTTCAGCTTCCTGTCAATCCAAACTCCCAGGTCCCTCTCTGCCTGGCTGCTCTCCAGCCACTCTGTGCCCAGCCTGTAGCGCTGCAGGGGGTTGTTGTGGCCAAAGTGCAGGACCCGGCAGTTGGCCTTGTTGAACCTCATCCCACTGGAATCAGCCCAACTCTCCAGCTTGTCCAGGTCCCTCTGAAGAGTCCTCCTGCCTTCCAGCAGGTCAACGCTCCCCCCCAACTTGGTGTCATCTGTAAATTTGCTAATGGTACACTCGATCCCCTCATCCAGATCATCAATAAAGATATTAAGCAGAACTGGGCCCAACACTGATCCCTGGGGGACACCATTAGTGACCAGCTGCCAACTGAATGCAGCACCGTTCACCACCACCCTCTGGGCCCAGCCATCAGCCAGTTCCTAACCCAGCACAGAGTGCCCCTGTCCAAGCCATGGGCTGCCAGCTTTTTCAGGAGAATGCTGTGGGAGACGGTGTCAAAGGCTTTGCTGAAGTCCAGGTAGAGCACATCCACAGCCTTCCCCTCATCCACCAGGCAGGTCACCTGATCATAAAAGGAGATCAGGTTGGTCAGACAGGACCTGCCCTTCCTAAACCCATGCTGGCTGGGTCTAATCCAGATTAGATTATGTTTTGCAATCATAAATTGTATTAACAACGGCATTCTGGTTCTAGACTATTAGAGAAAATTGCCTATTCCAGTAATTTATGTAATGGGAAAAAGTTTGATGAGTGGTTTATGCTTGCAGTTAGCCTTTTTCATTTTATGATTGTAAGATTTTTATGATGCCTTATTCTTGGCCAGGATTTCAGGATATTGCTTAAATCAGTAAGAAATAATGCAAGTTACCTGATTTGTTTCTTCATTTTAGTATTCTATTTGGAATAGAACAGGCAGAGGTTATTTTCTGTCTATATTTATAGATAGGTTTTTGACTGGTCAGCTCTCCTGAGCAGTTACACACAGACCTGACAGGTGCACATCTTTCATTAAAATTCCTCTGGGCATTGAAATTGGGATTTTCCAGACACCACAGCAACCACTGTGGCATTCACAGCGTAATGAAATTAAGTGACCTTTGTATTTGCATTCTTGCATGGAGTGCACCTGGGGCTTAAATGATTGAGCAGGCACTGCTGAGGAACCACTTTTGCAGTTACAGAATTGAGTCCAGAATAGTGGTTGTAGGGACTGTTAAGTTTCTTCATAACCTCAGCAAAAACTGCAAGATGATTTCTTTACCTTCCTTCAAATGATGCTGCAACTCCTGTTGCCCAGGTGAGTTTTGTACCATATCTCTTCTATTTACTTCATAGAATCATAGAGTGGTTTGGGTTGGAAGGGACCTTAAAGATAATATTTTTCCAACCCCCCTGCTATAGGTAAGGCAACCTTTCACTAGACCAGGTTGCTCAAAGCTCTCTGCAATCTGGCTGTGAACTCTCCCAGGGATGGGGTATCCACAGCTTCTCTGGGCAACCTGTGCCAGTGTTTTACCACCTTCACAGTAAAGAATTTCTTCTTAATATACAAGCTAAACTTGCCCTCCTTCAGTTTAAAGGCGTTATCCCTTTTCTTATCACTACATGTAAAAAGAATCTCTCCATCTTTCTTGTAGTCTCCTTCAGGTACTGAAAGGACCCCTCTGGGTGCTGAATTGCTTCATTAAAAAATTGAAGGATCTTATTTTTTTCATTCTGAAGCCTTTCGGAGCCTCTAACAGATTTTTTTTTTTGAAAGTGCTTTGGATCAGATGCCACCAGGCACAGGTTTGACAAGTGTCCATGCCCTTCAGTGTGGGCATACTACATATTGGCAGTATGGCCAGAAACAAACATGAAAAAATAAAACACCTGGCAAATAATAACAGCAAAATAATCTGATGATTGAATTTATAGGGATCATAAGAGTAGAATCTACGAAAAGGAGTGCTTTTGACAATTAACAATTAAATTACTTCTCTCTAAACTTTTTGTCTCTAAAGGCTGGTCTAATCCTTGCTTTTTTCCAGAGGAAAATCTTCAGATTTGAGTATGTTCTGTGGTCTATTTCAATAGGTTTACAGTAGTTCATATGGAAAAAGCTTCTCTTTGAATAAAAGAAGATAGTGAAAGGTTGTAGAGCAAGATTTGAAAGCTGAGGTATGACAGAGTCTTAGGGAAATATTTCTTAAATAATGTTACGTCTATTAACATTAAAAACTCTACCATGGAATTTATTATTCTGTACCACCAAAGTGTGTCTTACAGTAATGCTTGAAGTCCTCATTTCTGCTAGGATCCCACTGGGCCAATCACAATACAAGTGCGTGGAAGGAGGAACTCCTTGCCCTCACATATCTGATTAAACTTTCACCATGTGAGATGATGCAGACATCCTGCACTACTTAGACACCTATTTTAGCAGAGCTGCAGTTTCAAGACGCAAAATTCCAAATGGATCACTTTGTGAACCCTATGTTTTCCCTTAGTCAGCATTTAGCATTTAATCATCTGTGGTTACCTGCCTATTCTCTAGATAACTGACTTGGGGTCAGCTTTCTAGGCTGTACTACTGCATCCAACAGACAAGGCTACACTGTCTTCCTATGTACTTGCCCTTCAACTTGCTTGTATGAAATGTGTTTTGATTGATGGGACCCAATTTACCAAATAATCCAGACTGCACTGTCTGATTGTCTTTGGTAAGTATTTTAGTCTTCTATCAGTTTTTGTTAAATTTATGGTCTATGGCTTTGTGATTATTTGCTGAACATATAGAACAACCCCAGCTCAGAAATAACCTCTCTAGGATCCCAAAGGAAACATTTTTATTTTGCAACATTTTTTTATTAATAACTTCTCTTTTGGATCTCTTAATAACTTCTTTAATCTCTTCACTGGGGACTTAATTCACATTAAACATTAATTCCTTTTTATGCAGTTGTGAGTGAATCATCCCACCAAAGACTCAATACCACGAAGTATTCCTTATTTGGAGTAATTTTTTCTGTCTTATACTTCTCCACTATCAAATGGCATGGTGCAAAAGGAGTGAATCTGTAGAGGTTGCAGGTCTGAGGACGTATAACCTACATTAAAAGCATTTCAGTTGCTTAAAACTAGTTTTAATGCCCACTGAAACCCCAGCCTGGCTGGTACACGTAGGTACAGTAGGTGCACAGCAGGAATCAGTCCCAGGCATCCCCTAGTAACATGAGCCTATACGGAATTCAGTTTGTACACAGCTGTGAGATGAAAACAATAAAATGAGGCTGGATGTTGATTTGCTTCAAAGTTTGAATCCTGACCTTATCAAAAATGCTAACATAGACACTCCTTTCTTTACAAAACTGGCAAAATCAGCTTGAAAATATGTTTATTTGGCACCATAGTGTCTCTAAAATCTTGCCAGCTACAAATCATCTATTCTTCATAGTCTAAATCCATTTTCCATTTTCCTCATGTTTGATGTCAAGTTTATAACTAGCCAAGTCATCCTGCTTGGCACTTTTAAATAACTGCAAAACACTGACACGTGTTGAGCCTTTTGTTATACTCTGAAAAATTGTGGGGATTATCAAAATTAAACATCAAAGACTAGAGATTCCCAAGCAGTCTCAGTTAGAACTTCTGTCTATAACGTATATTAGGTTGATAATTCAAAAATAGTTTAAATGTTGCAGATTATGTCTCATATGCTACTAACGTCCTGGAAATTTTTGTAAGCATTACAAATTTAATAACACCTTTTTTCTATTTACTTCTTTACTCCTCTAAAACAGATAAAAATTTTTTTCCCCTTTTGGTAACCCTATCAGATTTACCATTTTAATCTAATAAAAAGCTGGGACTATTAGAAGTTTTTTTTCCTTTTTCAGTTCTTAATGGACCACAGTTCCTTCTCCCTTCTTTTTTTTGGACACTACAGTGTCAATTCATCTGGATTTTCCACTGATGCCTTTAGCTTGCCTTTATTTTGTTGATTCTGACTTTCTTTTATCAAGTCTTTTTAATGTAACTTAATATATTCTATATACAAGCATTCTAATTTTTGTTTTATTTCCTTTTCCTGGGATGTTTGTACTTTATTTACACTTTCTTCATTTTGGAAACTTTGACATGTTTAACTCTTTTAATGAATTTCCCTTAAAAAATCCTACTTTTCCATTTCTGTTCTTTCCGTTTCATTGAATTTTACTTATAATACTCTAGCTTTTAAAACTAATCATCTTTGATGATGAGGTTCATTAAATATTAGGATTGCTTCTGTTACCAAGAAAAAATAGTAAAAAAAATTTTATGAGTTTATATTTTGTATTTCCATTGTCTTCCAAACAGAAACTGGACTAAAACTCTTTAGTAGTTTGCAGAAGAGATATTTTGAAGAGAATGCCTGATCTGGACTGGATTAAAGCTGCTGGTTTAGGGCTAAAAGAGACTATTTAACTGGAAATCTTCAGTCCTGGTTCATTGTCTGTTTAGTTTACAGCTTTCAAAAACAAAGGAGCCAGATGGTGTGGAGTGGAGATACACACTGCTTGCCTTTAACACCAGATTTTCTGCATGTAAATTTAGATTTATTATTATCTTCATAATCACTATAAGAGCTCTTTTGCAAGCTGTATTAAACACTCATGTTTACTGAATATGTATCCACGTCCTGAGGACAACTTTGGGGTCACCTCACCCTTCTGCAGAACTTGGACTCTGATCTGAGTATACAGATAAAAACAAAACAGACAAAATCACCTTCATATTTTAGGATTAGGACCATATCCTTGGTTAATGTCTGCTGATGTAAATCTGTTAGTTTTGGGAGACCTGTAGCTGCCTGGACATGCCATCTCAGAACTTTTACTTTGTTCATTAAATGCGTCCTTGCACAAATACTCAAGTTCATGAAATGCTTCTGTAATGCAGAGACACTTGGATAGCTTCTGACTTGCATCAATTTTTCAGATAGGCCAGTTCTTGCCTTCCTGGCAAGACACAATCACCTGTGTGATTCACCTGATCAAAGAGAGGAATCGAGCCCAAACAAGGCGCTTTTGCTATGTCCACAATGAGAGGTAAACACAAGGGGAAATTTGTCCTGTGTTTTTGCATTCATTTTCTCTTTCCAGTATGTGTTCACTTTATGGGTTCATTACTACCTGGACAGCTCTTAGGTGTTTAGGAAGAAAACCCAAACAAAATCAAATAAAAAACCACCCATAAAGCCACAAAACCTCAAACAGCTATAGCACAGACCGCTGATTTTTGGCTAGTGCAGATGCTTCTTTGGGCAAGACAGTTGTCCCAGAATAATTAACTTAATAAATTCACCACATCACAAATTCTTGAGTCAAAAGTAATTTTGAAATGATCACTTAATATATCAAATCTTCAAAGTTAATTTACAGTCATAAATGTCTCTCAAGCAGAAAGTTCCAAAATCATTATTTGGCAGATTCCAAGGCCAAGGATAGGTGCAATGTAGCCTAAAAAGCCTTTGGCTGGCAAAATGAGCAAGAAAGCAAACAAATATGCTGGTCTTGGCATTTGGAGTTATAGGCACATTTTAAATAGAATTGCCTCTAAACACAGCTGCAGAACTGAATCTCTGATGTAATAAAGCTGTCTGGTTTATGGCAGACATACATCAGCACTGCTCTGATGGCTCAATCCCTTAGAATCACAGAATGACAATAACTTCTTTGTGTATTACAAATAAATCATTGCTATCACTCAACATGTTTAAAAAAATTGTAATTCATCTTGTGTAAGTTTTCCTTGAGAAATATAAAGCTGTTGGAGTTCAAGTGTGTAGAATTAACAGAGAAAAAGGTTGAAGATTTTGTCTATTTCCTCCATCAGTGTGTTTATTTCACTCAAGGGACTTAACCACATGCATTTGGAAAATTAAAGTCAGTAAACTAACGCTTTAATAATTTTCTCCTCCTACATCCAGACTCATCAACAAACCAATGAACTGTATGTGTAGAAGCTTTTTAAATGGAGTAAAAAAAATTAAAAAGTGAAAGGTTTAGACAAGTTCTTTTTATTGGTGTTTGAATCCAAACAACCTCACCCTGAGATAGAGTTGTAAACATGAAATTTTCAAGACAAGTGTTCATCTTGTTTCTAACTACATTTGTATCTTTGCACATATAAAAAGGAGGAATCTTTTGCCCCAATTTGGCCATGAGATTTTGTTTGTTTAAATTACTGTGTCCATAGTTGTTCTCTGAAACCATTAAAATGAAGTTGACAGAAGTGCTTCTACTTTGAAGTGCAAAACTGCACCTGGACCAGCAATGTCCTGTTCATTCTCTATTGACATATATCTTCCCATGTTTAGAGATATGAAAAGAAGTGAAATAAGTGTTATATGTATATAAGCATATATATATATAAGCATGTGCTTGTACATGTACATAGGTGGCATAAACCTGGTCTTGTGTCAACATGCTGACACATAAGAATGAGAGTGTATGTGACATTTTCAGTAGAAATTTAATTTCTTCTGCATATTAAAACAAATGTAGCATTTTTAATTTGATCAACTGGGCATTGTGTAGCTCCCTGTATGACACACAAGGAAAGTTTAAGCTGAATGAGATGACTGGAAAGACTTCCCTCCCTGATCTCAAAGCATTTGATGTCCAAAGTAAATCAGATAATATTTTGTAAGACCTTTGTCTGAGCTTTTTTCTTGAAAACATACCTATGCCCATAAGATGTTATTTTTATATGATGAGGCTTTCTTAAACTGACAGTAAAGTTTAACAAAAAAAATTAAAATAAAGAAAATTCAGTAAGAATAATTTTTCTTTAAAGTCCAAGGTTTGGACTAGATTATCTGCTATACATTACAAAATTGCTTTATGTTACAAATGTGTTTCTTTCACCACAGTTTTAAGCCAAAATCATATGGTTCTCAGCCTGGTATAGTTTAGAGTAGACTGGGAGGTCAGCATGAGTTTCTTCACAAGTTCTCAAGAACAACCCGGAAAGAGTTTTGCTCAGGTTTCCACATGCTTGAAAGATGTCACATCCAAGCAGCACTCATAGCTGTGTAAGTGTGATTGGTTTCCAGATTATTTCACTATGCTTCCCGGAGAAGCTGGGTGGAGAACCGGCTTGGTGCTGTCAGCATGTTCTAATTTGTATTGGACAAGTTTAGAAAACTGACTTAATCAGTTAAAAGCTAGTTAAAACTAGAACTTACAAAAAGGATCACTAGATTTCTGTTGTGATTCTAATTGCAAATTAGCTCCCGTTTCCCAAAAATGGATGAGAATCAAATTCCCAGGAGTTTCACTGAATCGTGAATAAAGTCAGCAAAAAGTAATCTTCCATTAGAGCTGCAGCATCTTAGTCACCCTTGATTACTGAGAAGGTTTAATTTTTTTGGTTAGGTTAATGGAGATAGTGAGGCCAGTCTTGCATCATCTTGACCCCAGAAAAGCCTGAAGCCTCAAGCAAGCTGCAGCTACTGGGCTTTTTGCCGGCAGACACCGGTGTGAGCTGAGTGCGTCAGTCAAGACAAGCAGCATCACAGCTGCAGCTTGGTGAGTCACTGTGCAAAGCAGAAGCCTTGCACTAACACTTGTATAAATGAAACACAGCTCACTTCATCGAGTAAAGATGTTAAAGACATTTTATGCATTTGATGTGTAAAGTCATGAAAAAGCATCAGCTGATTCTTTGTTTGCTGATCAGCTGATTCAGCACTGCTGCTGCTCAATTGAATTATGTTACATATGTCTTTTATATACTCAATTCTAGAAAGAGAAGCCTGAGCCTGCAAGTACCAAAGACGAACCATTATTCTTAAGATACTGATAAGTAGATGGACATTTTTATTTGTTACCATGTATGTCCCACTCGCCATAGCTATGTCTCTTCCTCTTTTTTCCCCACCATGTTTCTTTTGCTACATTATGACTCCAATCTCTATTGCCAGGGATGGTTATCTATAACAATCTTTTCCGTGAAAACAACAACATAAAAACTGTGAGCCGAAAGACAAACAATGCCATCTCTGAATACTTTGAAGGGGCATGATTGTACAGAGTGGCTTTTGCCAGAGGAAAGGAGATTTCTCAGAGCCCCATCCAACCTGACCTTGAATAATTCCAGAGATGGGACATCCATAGCTTCTCTGGGAAATCTGTTCCAGGGCCTCACCACTCTCTGTGCGGTCATTCTGGCAGGATTCTGTCTCGTTCCATCTGATGTCTGTCACAAAATGTCTACAATAAAAAAGATAAATGCTTTTCTCAATGCACTAACAGAAATATCAATGAAGTTTGTTATTGTGTGTTGCTCAGAAATATCTGAGAAGAACAATTTAGTTTTGGTGGATTTTACCTGATAAAGTTTAATACCAGAGAAGCACACGATCAATACATTAGTGATCACTGTGCAAGGGAAAATTGATCAAACAGCCATTCTTTTGGTATGCTTTTTGCTCAAAGACTTCCAACAAGACATAAATATATGAAAATTAACAGACTCCACTGGCTGATACACATACACACAAAACAATTTCATTTTGTTTAAAATTGTAAAAAAAAAATCGTGTTTGAAAGAACCAATTTCCTCCTTAAATCTATATGTATAGAATTAACCTCAATGATCTTCACTAGTTCATATCTGTATGCATTTTTTCCCAGTTCTCTTTGCCTCAGGACATGGCTCAGCATTACTGAGACTCCATCTTCTGAAATCAGGGCTGAGATCTGGCACATTACATGGAATAATCTTTGGTGATTGATTAGCATCTGTAAAATAATAGCGATGAAATGGAATTGTCACTTTCCAGACTGAGGTCTTTTGTATGGATCTCATGCTTTTGCAAAAGTGGCTGTAGTGCCATCTACTGTCCTCCTAATGGGCAAAGTATATCCCAAGAAGTTTGACTATAGTGCTAGGAACTGGTTATCAATATAGGAAATATATTGTTTAAACTCACAGAGAACTCTATTCTGGTGTAGAATAAGTATAGGAGGGATTAGGGAAGCACAAAGTACAGGTTTTTTCTCTGTAACAAATGTATTGATATGAAAATCACAACAAGATCCTGAAACTGATATTCACACTGAACGCAATTATTTATGTGATCCTGATCACTTTAGGCTTCCCATGAATATTTGTGTTTCTGAACTTTTTCCATTTTTCCTCAAGTTATATGCAACATACTGATTTTGGCTGGAACAGAGTTAATCTTCTTATTGTCTAGTTTATTGCTTTTTGTAATTTGTGCTGAAAACAATGTTGTTAGCACAGAGATGTTTTCATCATCAAGGAGCAGCAATTACACAGAGTTAAGGCCTTTTCTGCTCCTCATCCCACCAGCAAGGAGGCTATGGATGTACAAGGACTTGGGAGGGGACACAGCTGAGACAGCTGATCCCAACTGACCCAAGAGATATCCCAGACCACATGACATCATGCTCAGCATATAGAGCTGGGGGAAGAAGAAGGAAGGACGGAATGTTTGGACTGATGGCGTTTGCCTTCCCATGTCACCATTATAGGTGATGGAGCTCTACTTTCCTGGGGATGGATGAACACCATGGGAAGTGGTAAATTAACTCCTTGTTTTGCTTTGTTTGTGTGCGTAGCTTTAACTTTACCTATCAGTTTTCTCACTTTTACCCTTCTGATTCTCTCCCCATTCCACCATGGGGAAGTGAGCAAGCAGCTGCAGGGGGCTGAGTTGCTGCTTGGGGTTAAAGAACATCAAATAGAAAATTAAAAAAAAACAACCACAAAGTAGTTTTGGTATTATGAAGAAGTCAAGGTGGAAGAAAGAGTCACCAAGATAGACAGTTTGAAGAAAGACTTGAAAGATCAAAGAGAGTAAGACCAATACCATGTGCTCACTTTTCCATTACTAGATGCCAATATTGCAGTTTAGCTGCAGGTCTCACTATTCTGCAGTCTTGGGTGAGGCTTGAAATCTCACCTGATTTTGGAATGTATAGGAAGAGACCTCAGGCTAGGCAGTGTTATCATGGGAGCAAATGGAGTATACCATGTTGCCTAGGCTATTTGCAACTAGCTGGAGATTTGGACTGACAGGAGTAGCACAAGCTTAAATTCTCTCCTTTGGTATTTCTTGAAGATACTATGTTATCACTACCAGAGTGACAATGTAGATGGGAGATGACTGTGCCCATAGAGAGAACCAGTATTTACAATTGTCCAAGATACTTTCTGTCTTGTTTATTAATGATATATTTTTTGAGGTTTCTATTAGCACATATTTATTGGATTTTAATGGTTTTGCCAAGGTTATGAGTGCCTTGGCAGGTAGACTTGATAAATTCTTTCCTTGCTATTGCTGGCTTAGTCTAACTTAGTAAGATGAATTTAATCATGATGGTGACACCTGGCAATTTTGTAAAATAAAGCCCATTAGAAGTCACTTCTTTTTTAAATCTGACTGTTCATTAAGTATGAGCAATTACTCCTCTTTAAATCTTTTTAGTGTACTCATAACTAAGATTTGCAGTAACATCATTCTAATAATTTGTCATAAAATCAGGTTGTATGCATGAACACATACAGACTATGCATGCATCTTGATACATTAATAATTTTGTTTGAGGAGTTAAGGTACTTTAAGGTACTTTATTATTGTCTATTTATGCTGCAAATATTATTTATTATTTCTTGCATTCTGTTTTCAAGATTGTTAAGATCAATGTTATATATTATTTGGATAGATTAATATTTCAAACATCTTTGAAACATCTAGTTCCATATTAAAACAAGACATTCTCAATTCTGTCATAAATTACAAATAATGGTTGTATTCCTTGAAAAAAAAAAAGGCAACTGTACAGCTGATGACGTTTATGTGCCATAAACTATGAAATAATGTGTTATAAAAGCAAATTAGTAAGATACATTTATCAGAACTTGGCAGATGCGAAGTAAGCATTATGTCACTGTTACTTCCATTTCCTTTTATAAATTAAGTACTTTGGGTTTTTAACATCCTGAAATCAAACATGAGGTCTCCCTATCCCTGGCAATCAGCAGAACTTGACCATGCTGTCTCTTCAGGCATGGAAGTTTGTACAATAACATAGCCAAGCTTCTTTCTTCAAACATACGATCATGCAATCAGTATTAAAGAAATGGATAGTGGAAGTGCTGTTTATATCCAATTCCACACTTCCTAATATTGATAATTCTTTCACAGGGTCTACCCAAAACCAGCTACAAATTCATATAATTAAAGGCTATGTTCCAGGTTTAGAACAAGCTATCTGGAGATCAGACCATCTCTCTTGTTACCAGTGCATTAAGAAGTCTGTTTGGACAGATTTAGACTTTTTTGTGGCTTTTCACGTGAGAATGGCACAATATGGTTTAGTTTGTCATGAAAGAAAGAATCATAGAAAAGCAGGGTGATTGATAGAATCATTGAATCACACAAACATTTTAGTTGGGATCTCCAGAGGTCTCTAGATCAATACCTTGTTTAAAGCAGGGTCAACACTAAATTCATCATGTTACTCAGGGCTGTGCTCAGTCATATCCTGTAAAGCTCCAAGAATGGAGCCAGCACAACCTCCCTGGGCAGCCTACTCTACTGCCTAACTGCCCTCACGGGGAAAAAGTTAGTCTTTGTTTACAGCCAGAACCTGTCTTGGCTCAATTTATGCCTATTGTTTTTATTCTTTCACCACAGACCATATATAAAAATGTGCATTTATAGATATACGTGTGTGTGTGATGTGTATGTCTATATATATTCATACATCTACTTTTAATTTATAACCACAGTCTCTTATTTTCCTGCTATGTCCCTTCATAAAAAGCCTGACTTCACCTTCTTGGTAACCCCCTCTCAGCCTCAATTCACACTTCATGGGAACCATTCCCCTGACCAGGCTCTAAACTTGCTCAACTTCATCAACATCCTGGTTGCCCTGGGGAGTTCAAAACTGGATGTACTATTCCAGATGCAGTCTAGCAAGCACCAGGTAAAGGGAAGCAATTGCTACCCTCAATCTACTGGCAATGCTCCTGCTATTGCTTCCAAGGATGCTGTGGCCTTCATCAGTGCCAGCTGTCCCTCAGGACACTCAGGGTCTGTTCAGCACAGTTACGCTCTAACTGCACAGTCTCCAGCCTGTAACAATACAATTCCATTTGCTGAATTTTATGAAGTCCCTGACAACCAATTCTTTTAGCTTGTTTAGGTTTGTCCAAGTGGTTGCCATGTCCTCAATCATATTGTCTACATCCTATGCCTTCGTGACATCTGCAAACTTAATGAGGGTGCATGAGAAACTATATCTCCAGAACTGCCAATGTTAGGGCCTGACAGTGGCAAATTAGCCCTCTTCTCCTTTTCAGCCTTTAAGGCAGACACTGTAAAAAAAAATCACCAGAAGAAAATGACAATTAGGAGTTAATGACATACAAATCCCTAGTAAACATTCCCTGGAAATGATGTCATGGATTTTAGCAACATATTCCAACACTTCAGCGGCTGATACATTTCCAGGAGCTGAACCCGGCATGAGCAGGAGTCACACCAGTGATTGGGACACTAAAACAGCTCTGATACTTTGTCTCCCCTGCTGTGATCAGGCAGCTGGGCCAGCAGGGTCTGCAGGAAAGCATCTGCATTTCTTGCTCACTCTAGACTACAACACAGCAGTGCCACACTCCAGCGTCAGTGGTGAGACAGACAACCCTGTTTCACTCCTGCAGCAAATTGTTTGGCTTTAATAACTCATGTTTTCATCACCCCCTCAGCCTTGTGATGTACCTGGTAATAAAATAAGGTACTATCTGGGTGGCATGCAAGGTTACTCAGCTCACCTTCTGTCTTCTCTGTGCTCAACAGAGCAAAATATGGCTCTCTAAAAAGAGCAGGAGATCAGAAGAGGCAATCTGAAGTACTTTCTTCAGGAAGCTGTTTTTTTCCATCGAGTTCAGCAGGGTCTTATTGAGTGATTTAACTATTAACTGTAGATGTCTAAATTTGCATAGCAATACATATGCTTGACGTCCTTTACTTTCAGGATATTCCTGTGAGGGAAGAATATGTTTGTCCTTACTTAGCCAAGCCATAAGGACACAAATATTTCAGATATATGAAATTCTTTCCCCAGTTTTATTTCAACTTCCCATAGAGCTTTTGAGCATATTTGGACTCTCAGGTTTTCCTTTTGAACTGCTCTATAGATTAAGATTCGTATATTGAAGAGACAGTCCAAAAGACTGAGAAGATTCAACAGATAGCTCTGTTGCACTGGCAGAAGACTTTTAGAATAAGGTTGAATCCAATCTGTAAAGAATAACTTTTTTGGATGCAGCCGCAGAAAGCAGAAGGAACAATCGCTGACATCTATAGGTTTTAGAATTGTCTCCCGCAAGCACAGGATGAGTTTTAGCAACCTCACTTTGTCTAATACTTAATAACAAACATGGTCACAAAGAAACCCCTCTAGAGAACTCATCAAAATCATGGTATTGACTGCAACTATCTAAGTAAGGAAATCACTTTATTTAGGTTTATCTATACAATTATTTGCGTAGAATTAAAATTCTAACTCTATTATATCTTTTATTTTATCTTATGCTGTAACCTAAAGATGAGGACTGCAAAAAATTATTTAAGAAATAAGAGAAATTATTTCCAGGTACTCTATAAGATAAGCAATAATTCACCTTGCGACTGTGGTAAATAATATCCAAAATTCAATTGAATATAGGATTTCATTTATATGGACCCAAATTGATCTATATAGGCATTATTTCTGTGTCTATCTTTAAAAATTTTATCAATTTGTAGATTTCTATTTAGATAATTTGAATGTCTAAAAAAACCTTGCAGACTCAAACCAGACTGCAATTACAGTGTCAAGTGTAGTATTAAAAACAAAGTATTTGCAAACTCACAGATTTGTTGCCCTCAAATAGGAGAGATTTTGAGAAACATATGTGCAGTATCTGAGAATCATTGGAAGCCGTAGTCAGTCTTCTTATGGCTGCCCAGCTTCAGCTTTACCCATGGAGAAACTTCTGCCATTATTATTTTGTGAGCATTTACAATAGAAATCTGTAGACATATAAAGAGCTACTGGGAGCTGAGATTTTTTTTTCGATCCCTCTAACTCCAAATAGCTTGTGAGTGTATACTGTAGGTTGTCATTTGTCCACCAATGACACAATATCCCAGTACCTTGTACCGGGTTGGCTTGAAAAGTGTATGGGAGAGACTGCACCATGAAATTCTGTATTTGACAACTAAAGCCATCTAAAATAACTGTCCCCAGCTGGTATATAACTTTCACAGTATGCCAATAGCCAACTGGAAAGTAAGGCTTCCTTATCTATTGCATTTTAAAATATACTCATCTTTCTTAAATGCACATCCTTTACAAAATGATTAAACTGTAGTTCTCATCTCTCTTCTTGATGATACAATATGAGAAAAGGTTGCAAAAAATAAAAATTAACTGAAAAGTCTGTGCTATCTTATTTTTCAGCACAAAAATTAGAACTACTCAAAATACAAAAAATTAATTTGAATGAAATACCCCACTTCGGTGAAAAGCTGCAACACTTCCAGAAATGTGTTTAGAACTGTTCAGTCTGTGGAAAGATTGATATTTTTTTATTATTTTATTTTTTAATTCATTTTATAAAAGCAAATTTTTAAATACTAGCTATACCACCCATGAAAAAAATTTCTGAACAGCTGAATTTATAAGCGATGACATGATAGTGGGATTGGTAACCAGGTTTCCTATAAGGTTAGTATATCTTATCTATATGGCAACATGAATTAATGGATTAAATTTATCATAAATGATGTTATTTATCTAATCTAAATTACTTACTATAATATTATCTAACCATCAGAGAGCAACTGGATGTAGCACTAAATGTATTTCAGAGTAGAAAATTAAAAACCACATCTAGTCTTCCATTTGTCCAGCTCTGTTACAGGGCACTTCTTATCTCTTCCTCTCTCCTATTACACAGTTTCATTTGGCAGTTATTCAAATTAGCTAGTGGAAAAGTATCATTAATGAAGTTCTATAATTTGTCAAGGAAATAAGAGAATCCTAAGGGTTTCTTCATAAGGCACTATTACTCTACTAAAAATTATTTTTTGCATAGGAATTACTGTAGATGTCTGACAACCAGACCCATGACAGGCTTTTAAATAACATTATTAACACAACCAGGAACATCATAGGCTCTGTGGCTCTCTGCAGTTTTGATTTAGGGATTGATGCACAGCTGTGCTATCATTTTTAAAATGTGTGAGATAAAGGACAAAACTAAATGCATTTTTAGGCAGTATTATGCTAAGCAAGGCAGGGTGTAAATAGTAGAAATGGCAAAAGTCCCATGGTAAAAGGTGAACTCTTACAGTCCTCAGATCTCATTTACAACATTTATAGGCAGATGTTAATATGTAAATATGAAACCATTCATGCCCAAACTGCTCGCAGGACTACACTCCATGAAATGTGTATCAGGCAGGTAGATTTGCTTATGCAAGTTGAAGGACAATTTATATTTTGCAGTAGAACACAAATTCCTCATCTTTTCACACACATATGCAAAAAATTTATTACTGACTTAGCTTGTTAAAATAAAATTCTCATTAATAATCAGGCAGCACTTTTATGTCTCCAAGGTAGTGATTTGACAGCGGATGCTTCAAACTACTGCTAAGTGTCCAGTGTCCTATTTGATATATGGCTTGTAATTAGCAGGGGATTATTTATAGTGTTCTGGATTGCTCTCTCAAAGCCCTTCTCCATTACTCCAGGAAATTTTTATTTTTAATTTTGCCTTGAACACAGATGTCATTTTGCATTTAATATTGAAGAATACATGTTCAGTTCATAATGTTTCAGCTAAAAGAAGAGGTAATTCTCTTGATACAGCCCACAGTTCTTAGAACTGAATAAAGTGGTATAAAAAACATCATTTACCTTGATACTTTAGATAGATTAAATAAAAACACAGGAAATCTGGTGATTGTGCAATAAGTATATAACAAGAAGTTCCATATAACATATCTGCTGTAGATTATAACCACCCCTATTCATCACTGTGCATTAAGAGACTGTGAAAGCCAAAAGCAGCAGTCCAAAAGTCATAAGAGTATTATAGCAAAAAACCCGCTTGCCAAAACCAGAAGAACTGGTCAAATGTGCACTTTCCTTCCTTTATTGTTAAATAGTTGTCCTTGACTAATTTCACTGCTCGACCTGAAGTGTTTAGTTTATATTCTTAAAATCTTGTTGAGATTCTCCTGCACGCGCTACTTGCACAGAATGAAGATTTTTCTTATGTACTGTAGAGACCGTGGATACTTTCTAATTATACTCTTAGCATCAGTGTAAATCAGCCTGTAAATTACATTATCCCGTGACTTTTGTTTGGGTATCATTTTAGGATAAACTGCCTCCAAGCCTGCATCTTTATTTAGGTTTTGTGTAAAAAGTCACTAGAGAAATATTTACTTCTAGAGAAAATCAGTATTTCTTGACATACTCTGAAAGGAGGAAATTAATATAAACAGAAAGCTTTTAACACCTTCGCAGTTCCGTTTGCAGACCATCGTTGGTTCCATAGATTTCCTGAGAAAAGAAGTATCAGTCACTTCCAAAATATACTTCCCATAACTGTATCTCAGAAAGAGCTGTGAGAGGTACAGACACCTGAAGGCATTACCAGCTCTGAAGAGCAAAATACTTTCCTTGAGTGTAGTGTCCAGTGTTGGTTGTCCATAACAGAACTTCTTAGGACCTGAAATATATAAATAATATTCTTCTGATTAACAATGTTATAAGAATATTTTTAAAGATGTTTTATGGATGTTAGTATTAGACCACCATCAGAGTTTTCTCTTATGAGTAAATTGTCCAAGATTAAACACCTCTTGCCTAGGAAAAAAATAAAGTTTAATAATTTTTCTTTCTTCTGTTTTCGAAGAGAAACTCCTTAAAAAAGGGGGAATGAGAGAAATAGTAATGAAATTGATAACTAACTCTCCAGGCTACTTTCAATGTTATTTCTCATTTAATCACAGAGCGGCCTTAGGTTAGACATTAAAAGTTATTGCCTTTTACATGATTTGGAGACTATCCATATGAAGTGAAATGCAGATTTATTAGTCTATTTTCAATTAAGCTGCTGCTACTAATCAAGACCTTTTACTGTTGACTGAAAGCTTTTAATTTATAGTGAGCAGGAAAACAAATTATTTTAATTTGCTACAGATAAAAACACTTGAACTTATAGTTTACTCATACTAAATACTAATAATAGACAACACTGTCTACACAGAAGACATTTCATACAGCTGTTTGAGGTTCCCCTACTGTTAATTTGACACCTGTACATAATGCCTCAAAATCATAAAAAATTGAGTTCTTTTACAGTTTTATCTTTAAAAATAAGCCGTTAAAGAAAAAGCAAAACCCTCTAGATAAGACATTGTGAATCTGAAGGTTTGATCATTCTGTTTGGTTATGCTGATTAGTTAAACACAATTATTTTCCCTATTAAGAACTCTAAATCTTCAGATGCTGCATAAACAATTTGACTACATAACATTTCTTTTTGACCCATGAAATAAATTCTCAAATGCATGAATTGTCAAAGAATGGATGTATGTTTTAGATAAGAATAGATATAATTTCTATACAAATGTGAAGTTCTTCAGTAAGCAAAAACCTAAATCCAAGTTCTCATGCTTTTAATTAATGGCCAGTTAAATAATTTTCAGTGTTTGTACAGAAAATTCTGAAGTGACAGAAAGCATTAGAAATAAAGAGTTCTTTAGTCAAACAGTTTACACTCCCCGTGGGACTTGCTCTGACATAGTATAAACAGGGCTTGCTTCAGTGTAAGCAGTCAAGTTTCTTGTTTGGGCATCAGCAACAGAAGCTGTGGATGGCTGCTCATGCACCAAGCAGGGCAAGCAAGGCGTGGAGGTTTCCTTGCATAACAACAAAATACATAAACCCCAGCCACATCAACCCATTTTATTAAGTTTATTTCCAACATTTGATACAATTTATAATAGCATTGACTGGATTGTTTTCAGCCTCGGCAATGGGAGAGTTCTGCTGGGCAAAGTCACCTGGTAAAGGCTTCCATGAAGACACTTACGCAGGTGTCATTGTGTGACGAAAAGGACACCAGTCATTTTAAGCTTTTTTTTTCTCTTGAAATATTCACAGAAAGATTATTCATACATATATTTCAGTATTTTCCATCATCAGCACAATGTTACAGTATCCTTTATGTGTATTGCTTGATTCTATTCTACTTTGAGAAGCACTTAAGCTTATAAATTGAGTTTTATTTTATGATGGTCATCATAAAAAGATGAGAAAGTATGTAGAATAAAGACATCAAGCAGTTCAAACAGAAAATTAGAGAAAAGGAATAAGAATATATAGCAAGGTATAATTCAAAATCATTGCTCAAGCTGGTGGTGCTTATGATAAGGTATAATGTAACAGCTCAGTAGGCTAAATATAATAATATAATAATTCAGAAGACCTAAGCATTGAGATCATCAACTCTTAACCTGACAGTTTAATAAACTTAATTGTATTCACAGTGCTATTCATTATGTTAATGACTGCATCCTGGACAGCACTGATAGACATCTGAACAGATGTCCACACATAAAGTGTACCTCTGTTGCAGGATACTATCTTGGACAGCAGTCATATGTTGATGACCAAGGAAGAGTAAGAACAGAGCAAGCATATATAGTTTTTCCTCCTAAGATTCTCCATCCACCAAAAATTTTCAGCTCAGGTCAATTGTGACTTTAAGACCTGATACAAAGGCATCAAGATAAAAAATTTACACTAATTACAGTAGTACTGCTAAGGACTATGGAGAATTTTGGTCTCATTTCATTCTCAGATTTCATTAAAGGTGATTTAGTGAGAAATTATTCATTACTGACTAGTTCTAGATAACTGGTTTTGTTTCTATAGGTCATGATCCTGTAAGTCACTTGAAGGTCAGTTTATATTTAAAAGCCTATTTTATAGTCCTCTCCTTTGAGAAAGGTATTATTTAAAGCATGATTCTGTCTTTTAAAGAAGTTCAGAGAATAAATTAGTTGGATTCCCTTGCAGAGTAGTTCTAGAAATATATATGTTTTAAAATGCAATGCATTAAAAAATTAGTAGTAGTAGTATTGAATACACGCTTTAAATTAATGAAATCTCAATTTCTTTGCTACATCGTGAGAAAAACTGTTTCCAAAACCAGCCACATGTAAGCCAAAGGTTTTAAAAGCTCTGTTCACAGTCTCTGGCTAACAAAGCATGCCTTAGAGGTCTTCAAACTACAGGGAGCTCCCAGGAGGACAAGTAGGCACAAGGATATGTAAGACTCACTGCTGTCTTTGACAGAGTGAATGGCCATGGCTGGATTCTGGCAGAGAATCCCTCCCTTCCCATGGTGGAGACCAGGTTACAAAGATGGTTCTTGTTCTCAGCCCCCAGCAGTATGTTAATCAGAGTAGATTCAATAAACTAGCGCTGCAGATCCTCACAGACCTGGGGGTCTTTAACCAGGTCAACCCAGTGGTGTCAAGTACAGATGTCACTGGAAGCTTTAGGTGTGTTTCCATTCATTTCTGTGAAACACTTTGAGCTGCTTGCTGGGGTCACCTCAGCACTCTGTGCCTTGCACCTCAGAAAACAGATTCTTTCTTCAGCAATGGACTTTTAGACACTGCGTCTGCAGCTGATGGGAAGCAGAAATTGAGATGAGTAAATCAACAGTGCTTGTCTTTTCTGAATTTTGGCACACGTGATATTTACTCCTTCGCACATCCCCATGCAGTGAGTGGTCACCTAGCAAGCAAAGAGTAAGCACTGTGTGAAACAGAAGGATGAAGTGTTAAAGTAACTGTGTGTCAGAAGATTAGAAGCAACTATTCTATATCTGTAAAGCATTGCTAGTGCATTTCAGTGCCAGTTACAAACTGTATGACATTATTTATTGAAGTATTATGGCTTTGCTTTTACTTCTGCAGATGCGAAGGAAATTAAAACCATCCAAAATACCAAGTGTTTCCTCGCACAAAAGTTACGCTCCTGTGAAACTCATGATTTCCAGAGAATGTCTTGTACCTTAGCATTAACTGCAGTGGTTGTAATGATCCACTGAGGGGTCAGACATAAACTTCATGTTATTACCCTGGTGCAAAACACAGATAAAACCAGAAATATCTGTCTTCCTCAGACAGACAAGGTCATTCAGGCAGCAGTGTAGGTGTGTAACCAACACCTAGATACAGACCTTGACATCAGATACTGAATTTTTTTCCCTTTGTTTTCTGCTCTTCCACTTTGATAGCCTTATTTCATATATTTCTTGTTCTCTCTTGTGTGAGATGTCAGACTGGGGCCCTCTGATCCACATTATATGAAGCAGTTGAGAACCTTTTCAGTCATGGGAAGCAGCAGAAATCTATACCACCCCTTATTATATTGTAATATTATATTGTTTTTCCATTCTCTTCTTAGTAAAAAGTTCTCAGATTATATTTCTTTAGTGTTGTGAACACTGCCTTGCAATAAAAGCAATTAAACAGCAGTCTCATTTGGATCCACTTGTATCCTGATGTATTTTCTTCTCAAGTGCCAATGAAAGGCAAAGACCAGCTGTTATCTTTGTTCTGCAACAGCTGCCAGCCAGCACTGCCATCTCCACTATAATAGAAAAACTTATCTGCCTCCAGGCACTTTTTCCTAATGAGAAAAATTCAATTGCAGACTCTTACTCATATTTTGTGTGGTATCTAACTCAGTAAGACTACAATCTCAGATGGGCTTTGAAGGTCCTATTATAATTAAATAACAAATACTACTTACTCCCTGGTGTACATTTTGCAAAGAGCAACTCAACCACATATGAAAATGAAGCCATAGCCGCTGCCCTGAAGATTTCACTATCTAAAGATGTAGAGCAGTCACAGCTAAGAGAGATGACAGAAAACTTGACCAGAAAACTGAACTGCTCTTGTGAGATGCTTTCTTTGCTTTTCTAAAAAAACGCCACCAACTTTGATATGTAAATATTCTATGTTTAGTTCCTGCTCTTGGTTCATCTAATCTAATTGAGCTGAAAAAAATTTCTTCAGTGTACTGGTTCTGCTGATAATGGTCACATGGGAAATAATGCTTTCCCTTCATGGGAAATTTTCTTTGACATTTCTAGGAATTGTCTTTCTAAAGTTACAGCATTAATGAAGAAGAAAAAGAACACACAGAAAGATCTAGGTTGCTAATTTCATGAGTTGGGATGGAATTTACTGTTATACAGTAGGGTCCTAGTTTTTGACCAGAATTACTATGATATATCATAATGCCACTAAAATTCATATGCACTGTAGAATTTCAGAAGTAACCAAAACACCAAGAAATATCTTCTCCATTGCTGCAATATGAATGAGTCAAATTCTCATGCTGCATTGCTAGATGCATAATAGCAAAATTCTGATAACTAAATGCATGATAATTTTGTTTAGCCAGTTAATGCTTTCCAGTTTATAAATCAAGTGACAGCTGGAGGCAACAACACATTCCAGAGAAAATGAAATTGCCATACACAAATGTTCTCATAAAGAGCTGCCCTTTACCTATAACGCGAACACTATATCTGGAAATAGTGACAGCTTAATTAAAAAAGGCTTGACTTGAAGCCCACTGGAAACTTGAATTTTTCCTGTTAATGTAATGGTCTATACACATTTTACATATAGAAAGCTTTTCAGAACATGAATCCAAGTCTCAAAGAATGCCAGAGAAATTCACCTTTGACCCCTACCTTCACCTACGGAGTGCTTTTCACTCTCCCTCAGGTCCAGATGTGATCACCCTTGTTATTTGATATCCTTGCTTTGCTGTATGGGTAGTTTCAGATTTCTTCTTGCCTTAGCAATTATACAATACTATTATGCAACAGCAATCAAAATGGAAATCTCTAGTACAAGGGAAAACAAATACTTTTCTCATGAAACTACCATTTCATTCATTGAAATGAACTTTGGATACCAAGGAACAGGTTTTTTTGTCCTGAGCTGTATTTTAAATATTCTTATCTCCAGATCAGGTGCTGCCAAAACCAAAAGAAGTTTCTAATAAAGTTAAAACAGAACTGCTCAATTTTTCCTCTCCAAAGATTTTTTCCCTACTGTGGGGACCTTAATTGTTCCTTTTCAAATGGCTCTCAGTGTGGCCTTCAGTTTTCAATGAGGCTTAAAAAATAATCTTAACTAAAATGTAGAGGACCAGAAAAATTACGATAAAATATCCCTCCAAAAGATTAGTTGCAAATCTGTCAGAAGTTGTTAAGGGCTAGGGAAATCCCCAAGGAAGGGAGGGGCAGGGATAAGGGGGTGGTGAACATTTAAAAAATTCTTTGGTTTCTTTAGATACATAAAATCACAGAACAATTTGTGTTTAAAGGCCCCTTTGTGGGTCATCTTGTCCAATGTCCTTGCTGAAGCCAAGTGGAAGTCCAAAATTGGATCAAGTTGCTGGTATCTTTTTTAGTCGAGCTTTGAATGTTTACTGGGATGGAGTTTCCAGATCCTTTCTAAGCCTTTGCTTCAGATGCATACAGACAGAATCGGCTACAAGTATCAGGATTTTCTGTTTCAGTTATTTCAGTCACACCTTATAATTGTGCATTTCCTTGGAAGAAAAGGTTGAGAGGAAACTATATTGTCTCTTGGACATTAAAAAACCTTTTTAAAAAGTGAGAGCACCCCTCCTACAAATAAGGATTTTTTTGAGTGTGAATGCTCCAGAGGTTGAAACACTTTGTATTTGATTATGTTTTAGAAACTGCACAAATCTCCAGGGCAAGAAAAAGCACAATGTATTATGCTGTCTGCAATTAGAAAAATGATACATTGACTATTTCACAATAAATGGTTGGTAACCTAATTCTGAAATATGAGCAAAATTGTCAGTGGTTATAATTTAGGATAAATACAAGGAGGAAAATGGAGAAATTCTACTTTATAGCAATAAAGCAAAACAAAATAACTAATTATTGTTAAACTTTTTATTACATCAAAACTATCATGTTCCCCTCCATTGCAGGAATTCTTTCACTAACTTTATATTTACAATGGATTTTATTTTCATTTCAAAATGAAGATTGCTTTATTTTCCTGATGCTTTTGACTACACCTAGTAGAAATTACATCTCAAATCATACTTAGGATGACAGTGTTTGCCTGTCCTTTGCCCATGTAGGTGGACATGCAGAGTGTTGAATGCATGAACTTCTTTTGCATTTGTCTTCAAGATTTGGAACAGTGCCTATATGCTTAAATTAAACTGAAGGATCACCTAATTATTCACAGCAAGGCATAGTTAGGTCATTAGGGAGTTATTCTATAGCACATAACAAGTTGTCTTTGGAAGCTGTATTTATAACAGTAACTCAAATAATTAGCCATCATGACATCATGAGCTGCTTTCTCTTCTGTTGTATCTTTTATGAAGCCTCTCAACGATATTCGTTCTCTGCAGCAAAATTAGTTCAGAGAGCAACAGAAAAGTTATTTTTCTGACTGCTTTGAAAGAGTTTGTCATCTTCATAAACATACCCACATGTAGGAAGTTACAGGCAATATAAATTACAAACAAAAGCAGAGGTTGAGTGCTCTGCAGTGGGTCCAGTTCAAGGACCAAAAATCGTGAAATCCAAATAAATCCAAAATAAAAATGCAGGTAATGAAGGTCAGTTTTGGTTCCTACTTACTCAGTGTACTACCCTTGTAAGAAATTTTTCCCATGTATATGTATGGAAATATAATATACCTAATTGCCACTATACCCCTGCATGGCTAAGCCTCCATTGTTTAGTAACCTTCTCAGTGGAGGATCACACACAGACCTAGTTTTAAAACCATTTATCCATGTGGTTCATTTTCTGTGGAATCCAGTTTGATTCTACACTCCTACAGATCCAAGAATGGAGAGAAGATCCATGCAGTCATGTTTGTATTCCAGAAATCTGTATAAGTGGCATACAACAGGTTTAAAAACTCTCCCAGTTTTGTTAGATTTTCTGGGCATTGAGAATAATTTATTTTTCTCTCTCTCTTTCTCTTATCTTTTTTAAAATTCTAATGCTTCAGGAAAAGATTGTTGTCCAAACAACAATATTTGACACTTCAGTTCTTTCACACAACTTTAAGACGCAAGAATTACTGACTCATTCTGAACATTACCTATTTACATTTATTGCTTTTAATTAAAAACAGGAAGAAAAATGCTGAGGTAATTTTATTTTGGGCTCTAACCTATTCATCACAGGTAAGTAATAAAATACTTTCATCTTCTACTATAAAAAAATTTCCGTGTGTGTTAAAGTATATCATCTGAATAGCATCTTCAAAGAGAAAGTGTCAATTATTGTGAAATAGTCCCTCTGCATATGAGGGAAATGGTCTGTCATCAGTTTTCCACTCACTGTTTAGGCTGCATTTTAGTGGAAGGGTAAAGTATTTGTTCTACATTGATATTAGGATTCAAAAGACAGCACTACTAATGAAGTAGACAGACTGGTATCACAACTTCATTTGTAGAACAAATTTTGTAGATAGATCACAATAAATGCCAAGTTCCTTCATGTCTTATAAATCACTCCATGAATATTCGTATAGAAATCCAATTGTTTTCTATGAAATAGAAGAAGCATCACTTTCATAAATGCAAATTAATTATTTTCTTGGAAACACAGATAAAATAAAATCTTTCCACTGTAGTAGGCTTCATAAAAAAAATCCCACCTAGCAACTGCATTAGAGGGCATGAACAAAGTACTGGTGAGAGATAGGAAATAAGCAGCCTTGCCAGTGACCCCTCCTTTTGTCACAGGTGTGACGTGCAACTTCTGCAATATCTCACTTCTTAAGCGCTTGTTCTGTAGTTATAGAGAAACAACATTTTATTACTGTATCAGCTGAAAGTCAAATATTCTGTTTCTCGCAAAAGGAACAGTTGTGTCCCATGTCAGGTATTTTATAATTTTAAGTAACTTAGAAATGTGAATGCATCTTATAATCTTGCTTTGGTGAGGAAATTGATGAAAATATGCTTTCCTAGTTAGCCTCAATTCAAACTGTTTTCCTGTCCCAAGGCAACTAGCTCCTCAAATAGTCCCACTTGCAATATTTTACCTATAGATCATTGGATTTGAACTTTGCTTTGAAAATCTTTGCTTCAAAATATAAAGCACTGCCTAATGCTACAAGAAAAAATACACAACACCGCTCACAATGACATTCAGTTCATTCCAATATGGCTAGCCTGGATCTGGAGGCTTTCATACCTACTGTCCTAAGTAAAATGTATCCTGAAAACTGAAAATTTCATTACTCAGATTGATCAGCTCACTAACTACTTACAGTATTCTGCTGTCCCAGAATTTATTGGTGCAACCATCTACTTATCTAACATGTCCGAAGATGTCATAATGTGTCTTTACTTATAGTCATGGTCAGAATTGCATCACTTAGTGGCCTTTGGAATTTCTCTGTGCTATTTAATTTGTCATATCTCCCTCAGAGAACATCAGTCACAATACCTGCTCCTTTTTTTGCTGTTTCAGTCATCCCTTTAAGACTACAGCAATCACTATGGTTTTGCGGCATTTTAACACAAAAGGCTCATATTTCCCAACATTTCTTTTCAATGTTCTGTATTCTTTTTCAGTAGACTGCAAAAGACTTCAGAATTACTAGGATTAACACAGGGGCAAGGATCATTCAGAGAAAAGAACAGGTCCTCCGGAGGGGCTGCAGCTGAGGACAGGGAGGGAAATAGGGAGCCAAGAGAAGGCTGGACATTTGAAATGAAGCCTAGAGACTGAAGGCAGAACTGAGGTCATACACTGGAGCTCAGCTGGATTGCTCCAGAGTCTGGATTTACTCTGAATTTCTTGTCTTGATTTGCTGCCTCATATCTGTCTTTTTGAATGAGAAATTTAAATTATACATTGAAAATTAAGTCACAAGATCTTGAAATATATCACTAGGCTTATATTCAACCACCAGGACATTCCCTTAATGATTTTCCATTCTTCTTTTGCTGGACTGGAAGAATGTAATAATAGCAGAAGAAGGATCATATATGCTCTTATGCTCTTCCCTCTGCTGCCTGTTCTTGTTATAAATGCTTCAACAGTCTCTCCCTCAGACAGTGAAATTACCTTGGTGACATCCAGGATATCAAGACTATTGTTCAAAGGCAAAAGTACATACTATTCCTAAATGTCAGCCAGTAGCCAAGTTCTGTTTTTACCTTAAACATTTCTTTTTCTAAAGGCACATGGAACTAATATGTACAACGAGAAGTAGAAAACTGATGTGCCAATAGGACACTACATCCCAAACAGACTTGACTAAAAAATGGGGCCAAATTCATCCTCAGGAAGACTTCTAATAGGAATACATGAAAGAATGGTTCTTCTTTCTGTATTACAAGCACCAAATAATATTGCAGATTACTATGAACAGCCATGCTCTTACCTTCTAATACTTGCAATTTGTGACCACCTTAGAAAACAGTTGTTGTTCTAAGACTCTGAAGATTTTGATTCTTCAAGTACAATAAGCTATTATAAGAGGGTTTCTTCACAATCTGACATCAACCCTGCTGTCCTAGCAAAGAAAATAATGTGTGATAGAAAAAAGCACAAAAACCCCATTCGTCTTTTCTTAATTTAACTTTCTCAGCAAAACCCACACAAAATCTTCAGTCTACATTAATATTGCACTGTTGTTTTACCAATTCCACTTAAGTGTCTCATTTTGTTTTACTTTTACTTCAGTTATTGCTTTTTCCCCCTGATGTAAAATAATCTTTCTGCTTTCAATTTCTTCTGTAATTTCTCACCAGAAACCACACTTTATTCCTACTTCAAAGGCTGCTGTCTAATGCTACCACCACAGAATGCATCTTAGAATAGAACCATAGAATCAACCAGGTTGGAAAAGACCTCCGAGATCATCAAGTCCAACCCTTGGTCCAACACCACCGTGGTTACCAGACCATGGCACTAAGTGCCACGTCCAGTCTCATCTTAAAAACCTTCAGGGACAGAGAATCCACCACCTCCCTGGGCAGCCCATTCCAATGTCTGATTACTCTCTCTGCAAAAAAATTTCTTCCTAATATCTAACCTAAACCTCCCCTGGCACAGCTTAAGACCATGCTCTCTTGTCCTACTACTGGTTGCTTGGGAGAAGAGACCAACTCCCACTTGGCTACAACCTCCTTTCAGGGAGTTGTAGAGAGTGATGAGGTCTCCCCTGAGCCTCCTCTTCTCCAGGCTGAACAACCCCAGCTCCCTCAGCCTCTCCTCATAGGACTTGTGCTTGAGTCCCTTCACCAGTCTTGTTGCTCTTCTCTGGACCTGCTCCAGCACCTCAATATACTTCCTGAAAAGTCACTGAAGTTGTTCAGGGTTTTCTGCATCAGTGTGATTTAGAACAGATATAGAACTATAATCCCCATTGCACTGTATTTTCAAACACTTTGCTAGTGTTTTAGCTAAGAAGTGAGATCACTGGGTAAAAAGTGACTAAATCTCTGCCCTGTGCTAGCTGGCTGGGCTTAGATCCCTGTGATTTAAGAACACTGCTTAGCATGTAATCTGCATCCCCCTCCCCTGTATATGGCTGGCCATAAGAATAAACTGTTTGTTTCAAAATCTAAGAGGATCAAAAACTGGGAGGTTTGAGAATGGAAGGAGAGAGGGAGTCCTGTTTTGTACAAGAAGGAAATCAAGGGGTTTTGAAACATTTTCATACAAATAATGAACATAAAACATGCTGTTGCCTCAGAGTAGTTAAGGTGACCTTGATCTTCCATATCTCCTTAAATCATATCCCAGTTTATCTTTCCCTTCCTGTTATTGTGAAGTCTTCCTTGGATATGAGAAGCTCTGAGAATATATTTCCATCTATGCTAGTGAAGGGAAATTTCCTCACAAAAAACATTTTCATAAAAATTCCCCTCTTTAAGTTTACCTCAGTTAAAATAATGTATAACTTTGGTAATGCATACCACCCTAAGAAATTATGCAAATTTGAAACTCAGGTTCACTACTGATTCAGGTTTGGGATATTGCAGGAGCAGCTGACCTGTCTTGTCACCTGCCAAGAAACAGATAATAGTTATCACCACAAATCAGCACACATTTGCGACCAGGTAATTTTTTTCTCTATACCCAACATTGCGCTTAATCACATCCAAACATTGCTGGTACACACGTACTGCTTGGAAGACAGCTTGCTAAAAGAAAAATTGCAAAATTGGCCATGAAGTTATATCTAAATATATTGAATATTTTATCTTCAGAGAAGATTGAAACTTGAATATTTTTCACCATGATGCCCTGATGGAACATGTTACTCACAGAAGAGCAAGGAAACTATAACCAGAGAGAAGAGATCATTCTTTCTTCTCACAGTTTCCTAGTGCTATTTAAAAGAGGATAAACACCCATAAGAACAGGACCAGACACAATGTTTTGGAGCAGAACTACATTTAGGGCAGCACTGAACTAAATGCTCTGTTAAGGGCCAGAAATATTTCTATGTGCAATTCTATCAAGTAATTAGAATGGAATCAAGGAGACTATCAATGTCTGACACACAAGGTCTAAAGTTATATCACAATACATTTCTTAATCAGTCTAAGATGACAAATGATTCTTTTTATCTAAAGAATGTTTAATATTTCAATTGCAGTATGTCAAATTGTTTATGAAACATAGGGGAACTTCTTCTGCAACACTCAGAGATGTCCAGATATTAGTCTATTACTTTGCTTTGTATTGCATTTTGCCCAATTTAATGACAAACTCAAAACAGTGATTGACATCAGGATTTGATAAAAGTCCTTCATACAACTTTGGACATGTGCTGAACTTTAATTTTCGCTTTTCTCCTGGTAATATTTAAATTAAGTAATCTGTCATGATACAACAAATTCAAAGCAATGGACATTTTGCTCGTAGGAATTGCAGCTGTTGAGGTTAACTCTGAGAGTAACACCACCTATATTTGTTCGTTTTGTGCAGTGACAATTTTCAAGCTAAGCCTTTCTGAGCAGCAAATGAGCATTCCTGGTTGGGTAGGAACCACCTTGTGTATTCTGGATGCTGTCAAAAACTTGATGATTAATTATTTTACATACTGCATCTCAGATTAGCTTTCTGGTGCCCTGTTAATGATGCATAGATTTCTCTAAAACTAGCCTGTTTTCCACTGCTGATGCCCATCTCCACCTGTGGTTTGAACTGCCATTTCCAACCACTTCCATAATAACATCTCTCCATCTCAGGAGATCTCAGGTCTATTCCTCAGGCTTTTGCTACCCTTCCACTTGGGTCTCAGAAGGAGACCCTTCTGAGAAGGGGACTCATCCCTCTGGTTTCTCTGGGGACATGATAAAAGGTGCTGGAGCCAGTGTTTCTCCATTTTCCCATTGCTTGCCTTGCCCCTTTTCACTATGTTTTAAGAGCCAGGCCTACTTATTGTGTTGACATAGTTATTAAAGCAGAAGAGAGAGAACTTTGCTAAAGACAACTGCAAGGGTTTTATTCTGTTTGCTTTAAAAATGGCAATCATTAATTCTAGTTATTGTAAAATTATATTGCTGAAAATTGAAGTCAAATAATTCTTTAATTTGAATCATAAAGCCTCCTCATAAAGCTCAGAGAAAATAAAATTGTATTCACTCATTTCCTTCTTTCTGAAACATTATATTGCAATTTAGCAGATCATCTTTGACCGTAGAGAAATTATTAATTTAAACACTATTAAATCAGGGAAGTGTCATATAGTTAATGTTTTACAAAAGCAAAATCTACTCTAGCAAAGTCGTTTACCTCAAAATCATTATCATTAAATGATCGAAGCATATTATCTCAAAGACTTAGTTGCTAATTGCAGTATGTGTGCTCTGTTGTTGAGGGGGTGATATTTGATTTGTGACTTCTAACTGAGGTAAACGCCCTGTCTTGGTTTGGGTTTTTTCTATCTTTGTGATAACTGAAGTCCTACTGAGCAACCAGGAAATATTAATGAATATCCGTGATCTTTTCTTTCCCTGTTATTTCAGCACATACACATTATAGTCTGTGGATTAATGTCTAAATCCCAATTCAACCCATAATTTTGAGCATCTGTGCAAAAAAACACCAATAATTGCCTGATGGAGCTAACAGAATTTAATATGCCACAGAGGATGCATAGAAGGGGAGAAAAAGCATGAGTAAATGTAACACCCTTTGTTGGCACAAAGGCCAACAGAGGCATTCACCCTCTGTTCTCTGTCCTTCAGAGAAGGATCCTCTCACTGTGATCCTCCTTTTCCAAGAAGTTTACAACTTTGACTCAAGCAGGACACAAACTGATCCCCAGTGCAATGTGGTTAAATGCTGGCTTTGCAAACACACAGAGTAAGTTAGAAGGAAAATTTTTCTTTCTGTCATTCTTTTTTTCTAACAAGTAGCCTGAATCTTTGCCCATGTCTTTAGATTGATGATGAGTCCTTAGATTGATGATGATCTGTGAGCCACACAAAGCTACAGACCCTTAAAAAATTGTTTACAAAGATAAGACAACCCTCATTTCTCTCAGGTACACCTCGGTTTACATTCGAGCCTCCCTGATGTTTCATGTTCCACTTCAAGCTAACCAATTAAAAGAATCTAACCTCCACACAATAATTTATAATCCTTGTCTGTTCTTATACATAGCACTTGAGTGTCTAACATGGACCTGAAAATCTACAAAGAAGAGAAAAGCAGCTTCACAACTACAAATTAGATTTTACTTAATAGTGATTCAGTAAATGATGCAAAGGACCAGACCGCTGGAGAGCCTGATTTATTGAAAGGAAAAAAAAGCCATTGACAATATTTTTGTCTTCCTCTTTTCATTCTAAGACCTTAGGTCTTTTTTTTAAATTATTTTTTTTTTTTTTTATTTTACCATGTACTTCTCTATGTTAAGCAAATAACAATCTGGAAAAGGTAGTGACATTTAACTGCTAAATTGATGCTGGACCTTAGTTTAATCCTGAGAGTACAACAAGCCTGTACAGGGACCTGCTATTCTCATCTCTAGAGGTAAATGATTTTCTAAGGAGAATTACCTTTCACTGAATTAGGATCAACAGCTACTTCTAAATAAGTTATAGAGTATGAGGCACTACAGGAACAATCTGGCTTTCAGTAATTTTTAACATGTACACAATTTTGGTACTTTTTAGTAATTCAGGGCTTTTTTGTTTTATTTTGTTTTTAGAAGCACACAAGCTTTTTAAATTTGCTTCTTGCCATTGCCATTGCTAGAGAAATGCCTGAAACTGAGAACTGCTGCAAAACTCATACCAGCAGGCTGCTGCTGCCTGTGTTGTTAAAATTCTGGTAGCAAGTTCAGCTGGATGTCAGCCAGCACCACAGGCATAACTCATTCATCAATCTGTATCCTACAATGGTTATAAGAAGTGAAAACATAATGCTAATGTGTGGAAATATAGAAAAAGAGTGGAAAAAGTGTCTGCTTTCTAATTCCAGAGACATTGAGAGAGTAAGTGTGGAAGGATAATTATGCCTGCCATGGATAGATGAGTCATATCCTGAAGACCTCCATGAATTCCACCTCTGCTTCAGAAGCTTCGGGAACAGGCCCATTTGCCTGTCTGTTTAAATAAATATAAAGGCTGGAGGGTCCAGCTACCACCCTGATGAACTCATGTCTCCTTGGCTTCATCAGAGCAGGGAAAGGAGAACACACAACTCTAGGACTCCCCAGCCAAAGGTTTTATTCCTTGATAAATTCTTCTATTGACTACCACAAACAATTGTTTTAGCATCAGGGAATTCATCAAAGTTAAGTTTGACTTTAGACTTTCTCTGAGGAAAAAAAGCAAAGTTTACTCAGCCAGGTGAATAAATCCTCTAAAGTGATCAATACTAGCAGTTAGGAAAAGAGTGTTGCCTTCCCTCTCATAAGGCCGATGTGAAAATATTTTCTGTCAAAAGGACATACTTAGGTTGAAAGAAGACACAAAACATTCTTTTACTTATCAGAATGTCTCGACTAACCCTTTTGGGGAAGAATCCTCATCCCTTTACTGCTTCTACATCTCTCTCACACTATGAAAGTCTTTCTGCTCCTACCTAGAGCAACACACCTTCTCTTATGAAGTCACCACAGGACTAAACTCTTTCTTCTTCAGTAAGGTGGGATAAAGTTATACAGTATTGGCTGGCACTGACAGTATGCCTGAAAAATAGAGGTGTTTTCTTCCCCTTCAAAATATATTTCTATACAGCTCAGAATCTCACTGAATGATGCTTGGACATAGAAGCAGAATTTCTACTTCAGATGCTTCACAATTTTATCACGGCACCAATGAGGTCTTGTTTCTAAAAGGTTTTCACAAGACTTCCTCCATCTACTGTCTGGCAGCTTTATCAGTTCAAGAGAACTCTCCTGCAAGAGTGGCAAATATCAGCCCATGAAGCTGCCACACTCTCAGCAATCAGTGAAAATTCACTGCTGCACATCAAAACAATTTGGCCTGAGGGAATTGGGTAACATGCTGGCATATCTTGCCTTTTGAGGTAATTAAAAATCACACTTCTGAGAATCCATTAATGACACAACTGAGATCCCAAAGGACAGAAGTCATTATGTGTATGAATCATGCTCCATCATCCTCAGTTTTAGCTATCATTGATAAAACTCTTTTAGATCTTTGGAAGATTAAGTCCACAGTGTGGATCTCTTTAGTCATGATCTGCTTCCTGATTGTGTCTCAAGGAAGGACTTTTGTGCACTGAATCAAGAACTGAGCAAATTGTCAAGTGACTGACTATTTTGTACCTAGAGATGAAGTCAAATTCTACATCAATTTACATCTTGTTGACACAAATTGGCTTCTCTCTGCTTTTGGTTTTCTAGAAAGAGATCCTTAAGGTAAAAGTAACGGCATACACACAGCTAGAGAGTAAATAAAATCAAATGAGGAAATATTCTAAAACCTAATAGAGAAGAAAAGAGAAGAAAAAAGAGACAGAAAAAAAAGGAATTTACCTCAGTAAACTGGACATTGTTCTGAAAAAGCAGATGAAGGCTAGGTCAGAGATTAGGAGAATAACTCAGGATCAGAGTCCAAAAGTCTGTTCTGCACGTCTAGGCAAGATGATTGTGTTCACCTTAAATATTTAGAGGTAAATAATGAACTGAAGTACTGCTTGGTGTGATAGGAAGAAAGCAACACCTCTGTTAGCTATTTGCAGTGTTTTCCTTCTTTCCTTATCCTTCTTCAAAGAACCCTGTATCCAGTCGATGGAAAACCCAAGTAGGTATGCTTGTTATGGTTTATTTAATAGTTTTGTGAACTTCAATTGAAATTTGGAGAAGTTTATGAAGCAGAAATGTACTTAAGTTGCTATGCCTATAGAAACCATATTTGTTTCAGACAGACACTCAATTGTAAGTGCTGGGAGATGTGAATATTGTGAGGCATAATATACGTGCTTAGTCTGTCCTTATATTCTTCCGTAAACAGCCCCTTTGGTTGTTAACACCCAGCAAAGCTTTGAACTGGCGGGTTTCTATCCTGGTCCAGTGGCACTGTTCAGGGATAATGCTGAACTCAGTTTTACTTTATTAATAAAGCTGCAAACAACAGTGAATTATTGGCAGTGAAAAGCACCCTGTACGAAGTCCCTTAAAAGCCTTCACAGCTCCCTTTGAAAGCTGTATTTCAACTCATTATTCAGTCAGGTTATATCTGAACACAGGTAGAAAAAAACCCTGTGTTCCAGTAATATAGAGGAAGAAAAATATGTGCCTTAGACAAGTATACACTTAATACAAATCTTTAAATCCAAATACAGAAATATAACTTCGAAAGACCTAGAATTATGCATGCAGCCCATAATGCAATAAACTCAGTTTGATGTATCTTCAGTCGAGCTGTGTCAAAAGCCTTTGCATTTTGGGTCAGTCCAAGAAAACCTCTCAACGTGGGATCATCATTTGAATTTATCTTCTTGGTGGTATCAGCCTACTGTGGCTGGAATTGGATGATCTTTAAAGTTCCTTCCAAACCAAACCATTCTATGATTCTATGATATCACTACAAGGAAAAGCACATTTATTATTATTATTATTATTATTATTATTATTATTATTAATTACTAAATTCAGTAAGCCTGAAAAGACACTCACACTTGTTCACGCCCATGTCTGTACTTTATGTGTTTGATGACAAATAAAACATTGGTTTTATATGCTTGATCCAAAGGCCAAAGTGGACTGTCAGCATTTCTGTAAATTGATAATTTTGCTTTGTTTACCTTGATTTTCCTCATCCCATCATGATTATGTGGGTCTAGTGGTTAATAATCAGGACACATTATTGTTTAATGTGGCTGTGAAAAAGTTCAACTTGCATTGCAAATATTGCCTTCACCTTGAAGCACCATGACAAGCAAAACTGGAGCTGAGCATATTAGCAGTGAAGCCAAGAGTTTACTGGATGCTAAAGATGCTTTTTTTGCCATCTTCATGGTGTGTGAGGCTCACTGAAGAAGAGACCAGCTGTTGTTACTCCTTTCCTTGTTCTGAGAACATGCAGAGAATTTCTGTCTCCAGATTTTTCCAACTAACACTAAAATTTTTGAAGCTGAGGTAAACAAACGTGTTGTAGTATGTCTCCAGCCATACAGACTCAGTGAATGACATCTGTTGGGGAATCTGGACAGAGACTGTAGCTGTGATTGTGGATTTGGGCTTTTAGGTGGATTTGGATTGCAGCAGTCTCAGTCAAAAGAAACATGAGCTGACCAGGAAGTGACTTGAGGACTCACAATATAAATCCAAACATCCAGTACAGTAAGTCACTAGCTCATCAGTATAATAAATCTGGACCAATTCAGATACCAGAGTTTACAGGGAAAATTTATTGCCATTTTTATGCGATAGATATGTCAGTGGCACAACAGTGACAGAAAGAGTCAGTGTTTGTCTCAAATAGCAATGATACTGTCCAAGCTGAGCCTGGCATACACTGTTCCTGCATCAGGACCTCACCTTGGATTGCCATGAACCTCACAGAACCACAGAGGCCTTGAGATCACCTCACTTCTGCACGAGCAAGGAACTGAAGGGCATACCAATGAATTTTAGGATGAAGATGGGATTTTATTTGGTGTGGGGAAGATGCACACAAATAAAAAACTCTCTAACGAGCAAGGAATGGCATTGAGAATAAGGTTCAAAAGATTTACTTCAATAGGACTGTCATGGTTTAACCTCAGTGACTACTAAGCCTCCCATAGCCACTCGCTCACTCCTCATTGTGGGATGGGGGAGACAACTGGGACGATAAAAGCAAGAACTGCTAGATTGAGGTAAGAACTATATAATAATTACAATAAAATATAAAAATACTTAAAATATTATTAATAAATGAAAAGGGAAATAACAAAAGAAAGGAGAAATAAAACCCAAGAGAAACAAGTGATGCTGCCAACTGACCAATGCCCAGGTTTTTCCTGAGCAGCAGCCCCTGGCCAGGTTTCCCCCTAGTTTATACGCTAAGCATGACACCACATGGTCTGGGATATCCCTTAATTCAGCTGGGGTCAGCTGTCCCTGATGTGTTCCTTCTTCACTTCTCATGCACCCCCAGTCTCATCACTAGAGCAGTGAGGAGCAAAAAAGGCCTTGGCTCTGTGTAAACACTGCTCAGCAACAACTAAAATATCAGTGTGTTATTAACATTATTCTCATCCCAAATCCAAAACATGGCAGAGTACCAGCTACTCTGAAAAAAAAAAAAACTCTATTCTGGCTGAAAACAGGACAAGGAGTCTTAAGAAATTCTCCCAAAGATGCATTCTCACAATCAAAAAATACAGAATAGGGATTTAGTACCTCTTATGTAAGCCTGAGTCCAAGTATCCTTTAATAAAGTAAAATAAGGGACAAATGAGCAAAGGTCATAAGGGAATAAAGGACAAGTAAGTAGGGTTTTTTTATCACATTTTGAATTCGTATTTCTTCAGTGAAATTAGTATCTTTCTTGGCTTTTAACTGACAACTTAATATCTACAATAAAATATTTCTTCAGTACCTAAGATGGACCAGAATGGAGCAGAATACTGAAAAGCCATCAAGCATGCAAATAGCACGTTTAAAAATCGACGCATTTGTTAGAGCTCTGTGATCATAGTTGTATTCTGCTGCCCTCTCCTGCCACTTGCACATCACTACAACAGTATAGGCCAATGGCAGTATACACGCAAATTATGAAGATTCACATCCAATTGCATAAAAGCAAACCAGTGCTTTAAAATTTTTCTAAGTCTGTACAGATTGTTTCAAAAGACTCTTTGAAATCTCTCTTTCCTCACTGCTTTATTGGTTTGCATAGTAGATTAATTTATGTCTCTGTGTATGGCTCTATGTTTCTGTATTTGGAAAAAAATGAATTAGATTATGAGATAATTCTGGATAAGAGCTTTTAGATGAAATCATGAATCCATAGAAACGAGAAAAAGTTCTGATGGCTCCAAGGAGTTCAAGGTTTTACTTTCTGGCTCTAATGAGTGATGCCTATCAGCAAGTGAATCTAACTTGAACTAACTTATTGGCAATTGATTATAGTTCCTTAACTTTGCCCAGGGTGGATTACACAGTCTGGTAGTTAAGTGTCTCCAGTTTTCATGAGCAAGTAAACCCAGAGTGATCAAGCTAAAGTTTGGTGCACTGCTCCAGAAGCATAGGAGGTAATGACTTGTTACTACTGGAATTCAGATTTTGGATCCCAAAAAGTTCATGCTCAGGCCATTGCATCAAATTGACAAGACAACTATTCTCAGACAACATTTGGATAAGAAAATTCTTTCCTTTGTCTTAAAAGTTCTTATTGATGCATCTTATTAAACATGTCAAAGTTGAAAATATTTAAATTACTGCATGGAACTCAACACACTTAGGAAAATAATTTCATTTTGCATAGAGGAGGATGTTTATCTGTAACGTAATTCTCTAGAGAACTTGTACACTTTAGAGCCATAACCTTAATCCATTGAAGGTCTGACTGTGTAGAAATGCTCATACTGAAAGATGACCACATGTTTAGTGTAAGACTATATGTTCAATGAAAGAGCACATGAACAGTGAACTCAGCAAGGCTAGCAGAAACAAGAAAAGAACAGAATTTACCTAGCTTTTAAATTTTTCTTAATCCTGCAAAGGGATCCAGGAACTATAAAACCCAAAAACATATTTAAGAAATTAAATGGGAGTAAGGGGGTTTACACACTCACACATTGTAAGACAGCCTTTGCCTCCTCAAGTCTTTCTGGACACTGACTTATTCTATCTGTAAGTAACTTTGCTCTGGGTATTTTACATCTCAGTTTCTGAATTTTGTTAATACTTCTCTACTGTAAAATAGAGATGACTTAGTGTTTTGCTTAGTTTTCTCTGAGAGCTGTGTCTGTTGCATGTAGTGAAACACCACTACAGTTTATGAAATAGGTGTTTTTACATCTGAAGTGGAAAATTCTTTCTTAGTGTATGTGCAAGGGTCTGTAGTGTCTACATGATCTAGCTCTTTAGAGGTCAATCTCCCAGGATAACTTCTGGTACCAAAGGGGAAATTCTGGTTCTACTTACGCTGTGGAAAAATTCAAGAATTTTCTTGAATTCATGACATTCGTGAAATTTCTCTGGTCTTGTTTTCCACCTACCAATTCATGACTACAGAAAACCAGGAAGCCATTCCTCTTGCTCCTCATCGTAAAAAGAATCTAAGGGATTGCCTTCTTGGATCAATATGATGTTTCAAGGAAACAAAGCAGTATCAGGACCCATCCTCTCATCCCAATTCTGAACACACTGTATCTTCCTTTAATTTTTTTTTGCATCATAATTTGAATCTTTTGCAGTAAAACACTCTACTATTTATTCTAATTGAATCTAGCATATTCTTAGATATCCTTTTGAGTTCCTACTGGTTATTGCCATTCTAAGAGAGAGATGGGCCAGTTTGTCTAAATGGTGATATCTGAAATTCTGAGGAAATCTGTCTTTATTTTCTTCCCATGTGAAATCATTATTGATTCTATTGAAAAAAAATCAAAATATTTCAGTACGAGACCAGGGGGACATGAGAATAAGTTTGTAAACTTTCCAGTTTCTGGGCTGAGTTGGAGCAGCACTTGAAGGGGCACATTGGAAAACACAGTTTTATCATAGGAGTTTTCCTTTAATTAACACGGATTTTGCTTACACATGAAAATCTTACCAGTTATAATAGCTTAGTTACACTGGTGTTACTATTGTAATCTAACTCATTATGTTATTGTTTACGATATTACTAAATTACCTTCCCACTGGCACAAGAATCCCGGGTACAAGGTGTTCCAAATCTGGAGAACACCACTAGATGGGGATGTTTTCTCATGCTGGCCTCATTCTCTGGGTCTGTCGGGCTGCTATTCCTTACTATAAGTATTTTCATTTCTGATGACTGCACACTAAAAAAAGAAAATGAGTTTAAGTAGCTTTCATGTATAAGCAAGTCTCATGTGCTTGAAATGTTTGCACATGATGATGTACTAACACTAGTACAACTAGTACTACTAGGGTACTAACTAGTGTAGTACTAACAGTACTACTAGTGTATGGGTGTTTAGACTCAGAGGAATACATAGTATTGTAAGAGTAGACAAAAAAGAATGAATGAATACATGAGGCCTCCTTAATTTTGTTAAAAAACCCTCAAATTATTACTTATTTAGTTTATGTCACATGGTGAAAAACATCTTTTAGCAATATTTCTTATCCACAAAGCAGCTTCCAGCTCCAGAGTACTTAAATGTATTCATCCCCAAGGAAAGAACCCCAAACACGATATGGGATGTGCAGTCAATGCTGAAGTGACAGCACATATTGTCTTTCTACCCTCATCAGTATTAAATATAATAGCAAGGACAAAGGTTGATTTAGAAACAGTTGAATAGTTGAAGCAAATAAGGAGATCTAACTTAAACCATTCTGTGATTCTGTGATCTGGAAAGATCTGCCATTCAGATGAAGATGGAGAAAAAACTGATCGGTGAGGAATTGCAAAAACTTTTTAAAAAGTGCTTTAAGGTGCACTTTTAGTCAGAACAATGTTATTTAAAAACACAGAAATTTTTAGTTTAATATTTCCTACATGTATTATAATTTTTAAAAATTTTGCACAAAACAAAGACTTCTTTTCTGAATTATTGTTTTCAAAAATTTTATTACCGACATTCAAAAACAGGTTATGATTCTTAAAATCATAGAATCATAATAGAATCATAGAATGGATTGGGTTGGAAGGGACCTTAAAGATTACCTAGTTCCTATCCACCTGCCATTGTCAGGGACATCTTTCACTAGACAGGTTTCTCAGGGCCCCATCCAGCCTGGCCTAGAACACTTCCAGGGATGGGGCATCCAGCAATTCTCTGGGCAACCTGTTCCTGTGCCTCACCACCCTCACAAGGAAGAATTTTGTCCTAATCTCTAATCTAAACCTGCCCTCTGTCAGTGTGAAGCCACTCCTCCTTTTCCTGTCACTGCATGTGATATCACCACATGTTTGTATTCAGGTTCTGAATGATTTTGCCTAAACTCACAGGTGTTCACACGTCTGCTTTCTCTTTTCGTTTCTGTATCTGTTGGGAATAATTGCAGTTAGAGTAGCTGTATATAAAACTACTACAATTAAAGTTGTCATCCTCTGTATGATACCTTGCAGCTGGGAGCTGTACAGACATCAGTGTGAAGTGTTTTGCTACCCTTGCCCTATTCTTTAATTGCACTGTACCTGTTGCTGCTGCTACTGCCTATACAGCACTTGGGCACTAAATAGTGATGACAGTCTCAAGCATCTGAACAGGTCAGGGACAGGGCTTGTTTTCTAATATCTCTAGGACAAGTTGTGCCAGGGGATGTTTAGATTGGAAATTGGAAAAAAAAATTATTCACTGAACGAGTTGTCAAACATTGGAATAAGGTGCCCAGGAAGTGGTGGAATCACCATCCCTGGAGATGTGGCACTTAGGGATATGGCTTAGTGGTGAACATTGCAGTGCTAAAGCAACACTTAGACTCAATTATTTTAGAGGTCTTTTCCCACCTAAACAATTCTATGATCATCTCATGCTATTTCCTGGCTCCAACAAAATTACCCTGGTTAGCTGTACATTTGCCCTGGCTGCACAGCCCCACTCAGATTGTCTGCAAATGCATCACAAAGGGAATGTGGACAGACAGGGAACACAAAGAAAATTTTAAAAACATCATCAGTGTAATTGACATAAGAATGGGACCACTTTCTTATGGGTTTGTTTTGTTATGTTTTGTTTTCTCTTCACATATCAGGGACCTAAAACTGTGGATTTAAGTTTGAGGAATAAGAATTCTCATATGAGGTTAATTAAATCTTGACCCCCCCCCAAGCTGTTTTGGCCATTCATATTACAGAGCATATCAAATTATAAGCAGTTTCTAAAGCTTTAAAGTTTCTATTTAGTAAGCAGAAAGATAAATAGACAATTATAGTAATTCATGTTATGCATAGTTATATTTTTACCTTTGTGTTAATAGGCAGAAAACAGAGAACATGGTATTACCTCTACTTTGTGCAGGTCTTTACTGTTTCTTCTAAACCACTTAACGTAAATGTACATCCCAGACATCTCTGGCAGGGACTTTTTATGCCAAAAATGAGAATTAAGGGTGTGTATGTAACCCCATTTGGAGAAATCATCTGCAAAATGTATATGGCTCAGAAACAAATTGGAAGCATAGCGCATCTGTTTGAATACACAGAAAAAAGACTTTATTCAACTGCAGAGGTAAAAAGTATTTTCCAATGTACTTGGGTGATTTAGAAGCCTACTTTCACTGACATTGAAAACCCAGAAACTAATTACTGGAGGGTTTTGATTAACTTTACTTTTTGAAATTCCCTCATTCTCATAGTTACTTTTTTTCTTGTATATTCTGCTACATAAAAAATTCTGAAACAGAAAACTGAAACAAAACAGAAACAAGAACTGTGCATTTGCTCATTTGTAATTTCTCTGAATTCGGTTAAATACGAAACTAAGCTACTAAAAAACTTACTTGTAATGTGTTGTACTAAATCAAAGATTCCTGCTGAGTCAGAAGGCACACAGTTTATAAATCAGACCATAAACATGGGTAAGTAAATCTGGGCAATATATAAAAACTCTGGAGTTAGCACATTTGAAACAGAAGCTTTAAAAGTAAACCTTTATAAATCAACTCCTTAAATCAAAGAGAAAACAATGATTTTTCTTGTAGACCAGGGAAAGTTACTCCCCAAGTAACTTGTGCAGATAAAGGCTCTGTTTTTAATACAGGTTGATGTATTTATGCATGGAGAAACTACAGACCAATGTTAAGCAAGAAACATAAAACTCTAAGTACCAATCCAGAAACATTTTGACACCAAATAGTTTAACAGTTGGATAATTCAGAAGAATGTTTGGACAAATACAAGGTAGGGCATGACCACACAGCAAAGGACAGTCAGCAAGGGGCCTTCATCTGCTATAAATTATGCACAATTTAATTAGAGAAAAGTCATTAAGCCTAAAGTGAGCATTTCCTACCAGTTTATACAAAGTAGCTTTTAAAAGCTTGTTAAACTTTCAGCATCGAGGCCGACACATTCATCTCTTGTTGGGAAACTTGTTTGTGAGTATTTATTTAAGTATACATTTGTATTGCGAGTTAAGCTCTAGCTTGGCAGAGTCTGGCAGGACTTTTATTTCTTTACAGTTCAGGCAGCATTTCAGGGACTGTGCTGGCAAATGAGGTGTTAGTGTTCAGATGGAACATAAAAGTGAACATTTTACACATAGCTATAACATTATTTTGTAAATTATTTTCTTCTCCAAATTTAATAATCTTTCTGAAACTCTCAAGGTCAGAAACTTCTCCCTATAGTAGCCAGACTTCCAACCATTATTAAAGACGATATCTAATGAGGACATTTACACAGTGAATAAGGAGGGATTATGATAAAATGATATAGCTACTAATAAGTAACCGGGGAAAACATAGGATTTTAAAAGATTCATTTTCTTTATATTTTACAGTTAGAAGCTGGACAAAAGTGAGTCTTTTTAATGTGGATTTCACCAGGATTTTTTCCAGGACTGTTTCTGTCATTCTAGGATTTTTAATGAGTGGAAGTATATACATATCTACGCGCATACATGTGTGTATATATATATATATTTATATATGGCTAGCTACACCAGGCCATACATTAGCAGACCAATCTGTTGAAACAACACAAACTTTGCAATTCTATTTATGTTATACATCCAACTTTATCTTCAGTGTGAATTACAGCCTTTCTGCAGTTTCCAGATGTAACTTTTTTCTTTCAAAACTGGTAATGAACCAGGTCTAAGCTCCCTTTAAGACTGCATTTTCATCAAGGACCTGCCAAGACTGTTGTTCTTGTCAAAGCCAAGGCATATAACAGACCCCAGGAGGAACCATAGGAGACCAGAGGACAGAGCACAGTCATTTGTGTATCTGTTTGCTGCATGAACTTCCAGAGAAGATTAATTGAATCTGGAGTCTGACTGTCTTTTAGGAAAAAAAAAGAACAAACAAAAACAAAGCAAACCTGCAATCCCTTCCTCTTTGATAATACTTTTGCTATAACCAGTGTTATGTGCACAATATAAATCACATATCCACTACACTTTTTTAAGTCGTATTACAACAGAGAATTCTATATCCTACTAAGGGAGAAGAGCAAGCATCCAAGAAACCCTTTAGAGTCTTTGCTATCACTCTGTTTTATATGGAAGTTTCTGAGTGGAGGGTAGACATCCATATATTAGAAATTTTTTCCTCTGTGTGTGCAAGCATGCATAAGGGCACATATACAAACTTTTATGTAGTCAAAATTTAAGCTGTGTATTTGAACTTTATGTAGAATTTGATATGTGGATTGCATTTGAAGGATTGTCAGACAGAAGTGAATGTGTAGTTCCATACTGTAGACCTTTCCTTAATTATCTCTAAACTGAAGCATGTGAAATACAGATTTTGTAATAAAGGTAAACTGTGAAACATGAAGGTGCACTTTAAAAATGTAAAAAGAAAAACAGAAAAACAATATCTTTTTCCTGAAGAATTGTATTTCCAGTTTCTGCAAAAGAACTGTGTATCCTACTTAGAAGTGATCCCCACAAGACTCCTGAATTGAAAGAGAATTCCCACATGGCATATCCAGCTCACTTCTCCTCTTTGGACATCAGGTCACAAAATTTTTGTCTGATTAGTTCAAATTTTTTGATACTTTCAGCATATCAGAAGATAGGATAGGATGGCTGAGCTTTCCTGCTGATACCAAGATTGTGTCAAATCTCTTCTAGATAAAGGAAAAGACAGGGACCCCTGGTGGCCTAGTGGTTAGCATGCGGGACTCTCACCGCTGCGACCCAGGTTCGATTCCCAGTCCCCCGGGCAGATGGAGCCCGTTAGCCCTGTGAGGCCATCCATGAGAAGGTCACTCTAAACAAACCTACGTCCTGAGGACCTCACTGCCATTGTCCAAGCTTGCTTGGCCCCGGTAGATGAACCTTAGGATTAAAGGGTGGGCTCAGTTCAGCACATGCTGTGTCTCACCTAAAAAATCCATTGTGCAAGCTTGAAAGGTAAAAGACCTTTATCATTATCAAAGGAAAAGACAAATCTGAATAACAAAGAAAGGGTTTTGGTACAAAGGGATGACAGAAAATCAGTGAAATAAAATTAATATGTTTTCCTAATTATGTTCTCATCGGGATATTGAGAATTCTATATGACATCTAATATTAGTGCCCATTCTAGTGAAAATGCATGTGCTTGTGTTTTGTTCCCTCAGTTGTAGCTGACTTGCCCACACCGGCTAAGCTGAACAGAGGTTGATCACCCATTGGCATGCAATGGATCAGAACAGCTAATTATTAAATGTTTTTCCCATAGTGCAGGTGATTTTGCTATTCCTATTATTCACCTTTTTTCCCTTACAATTACTGTATAGACTTTATTTTGTGTTGTTTCTTTGGACCATGGGCTGTATTTACTCATGTCCTTTAAAAATATGCATGGCATAGTATATTTCAGGTGTAACGGAAGAGTTTGGACCCCTTCTTCGTACAAATAGTATTAATTAATTTATTACTAGATTGTAAATTAGCTTTTGATCTCTGCATCTACTTGTGCAATTTCTCTTATGTAATATGTTACGTAGTTTTTATCACCACTGTAGAACTTCCTTTTTTTGTACTTGTTCTGAATAAACACAAACCAGATAAATTTTAATATTTGAGTAAAGAAACATTGACAACTCCAGAGAAATAGAACAAAAGCATCCTTTCAGTCAGGGCCTGTGTCTATGTTATTGAATGATTTATGACAAAGAGAATTCATTTCTGGAAACTGAACCTATTTAAATTTTCTAAGCTTCCACTGTCCCAATGGAACTGGCCTATTAATATTCCTGCTTCTCTGAAGTCCTTTGTAGCAGCTTCCAGTAGGAGTCTGAATGACTCTTCTTGCACCTAGATCAACCCTTTCTCTCCAATTGTACTGTCTGGGCTGTTATGTGACACAAAAGATGGTGGATGAGGAGTGGAAAGATGAAATAAAGATGAAGCAGCAGCATGATACAGAAACTTCACATCAGGTTGGTGAATAAAAGGCCTATCCAGAGTTTGGAGGAGTGTACATGATGTATCTGCAACATCTTTCTTATTGAGAAACCCTTTTGAATTTTCTTCATTATTTACAGGATCCAAATTGCTCTCTGCAGATGGGCTCAAGCCTTGGTTTTCCCTTTGAACATATGAGAAAGATCACCTTTTAACAAGACTTGGTATTTAAACCATGTGCTTCTTGTGGAGCTGAACTACAAAGGACTTTTTTTGTCTGAAGTTGGTTTCAGACCTGAGAAAGAAGTTAACACCAAAATTGATTGGTGCACATAAAAATTAGTGTGGTAATATGTCATCTTGTAATAAGATGATAACCTACAAAGGGTCTACACCAATGGGTTTCTCAGGAAAAGAAAGGTTCTGCTGCAGTGGTTAATTCCTCTTTTGCTCAGGATGAATAGGAATTTGAAAGAAGGGATTCTTCTCATACAGATTTGAAGATCACAGTCTGGCCTGAGATTTAAAGGATTGAATCTAGAAAGAAGCCCATTCCCCTCATCAGCCTTCACCCAAAAAAGCAGCTGTAAAGTCCTAAATTCAACATGAGGGTAAAGAAAAGACATGGGAAGATGAAGAGAAAAAAAGAACTGCATAAATCCAGTGAGAATTGCAATAAACCAGAGGTCTCATGTAAATATTTCCAATATTAAATTTCCACTTGTGTTATTTTATAGACTTAGCAGGTATTCCAAGCATCCAGATTTCTGACTGTTTCTCTGAGATGAACATTGAAACCTCTTTGGGACCTGCCCTAATCACCTAATATTCAAAATCTCTTGGATGCTATTCCAACCAGACAAATGTGTAACGTACTCTTGGAAAAATTAAGCTGAAATTTGACTCAGGTATATTTGCTTAGTTAATTATCTTTATGAGGACCAACCTGTTTCAATGAAAATCAGTGGGAAAGATATCACCATACATACACAGGTCATGCCCTCTAGTGATTTTTAGCAGCTGAAAGAGAATATAGGGTATACAGCTCCTACTAATTTTAGAAGCTGAGATAAGATAGAGTACTATATAATACAACAGAAAAAGATACAAAAAGATACTTCATATATTAAATTTTTCCTTTTCTATTTAGCATGAAGAGAAGCTGGCAAGAGTAAGTAGAGATATTTGTAAGACATTTGGGTTGCTAAAAATATATAGTTATCAAAGGATGCTCTTAACAGTCGCAGGGAAAGTAATCAGCCAAGCTCCCAACAGGAGATTGGCATAGTGATGGTGGCAAATGCAGCTGAAACATAATTTTATTTGTCAGTCCACTTGAAAATACTATCTTCCAAAGTGAAGCTTTTTTCCCTCAAAATTTCAATAGACTAAGGTGCTTTTTATGAATGCACCTATGTTATCAATTGTATCTGACATTTATATGGTACCAGGCATCTCAATGTTGAGATGTGACAGTTTAAGCAGGCATAAAAATGTGGACTTTTTCATGATTTTGATTTTCATAATTGGTTGTCCAGATGTGTGCAGTGGGGAAGAATGGAAGATGATCACAGCCTCTTCATTGTACATTGGCTTACCCGGGAGCTAAAATGCTGTGATGGTGATGATTTTGTGCTGGACTTTTATAGCAACCATTTTTTTGGTGGGTCCTCTGCCAAAATTTTGATAGATCTGATTTCTATGGGCGAAGTTCGTGCCTGTTACTGAGCTGTGGAAATTTAGATAGCAGGGCTACAGAAAAAGAGTTATGCAAGAGTAGGAATTGAGTCGGAAGCCAGGGTGGGACAAATGTAGACAGCGACTTGCTTATCATCTCAGAAACTAAAGTGGATGCCTTCAGATTCTGAACATGGTCTTACAATTTTTTGTCTGTTTTGTTATCTTGTTAGGATCAAGACCAATGGGCTAAAATTTTTTCAATTTACTAATGATTCTAGAGGATATTGACCTAAGCTGAATGGGATATAGGATGAAAAAACATGGGAGGACAAAGAGCATCAGAGTGATGCATACACTATATATATAGTATATATATGTTTTTTGACAGGGATTAAGAAATCTTAGAAGATGAGGATAAATATCCTAAAAAAGTTTGGATTGTTATCTTGATCTTATCTGAATCTTAAGATTGAGCTGTAAATCTCACAAGAATGGGCTTTCTCACAGTATTTCAGAAAGTTCCAGACATCAGAAATACTTGTGGTATTTCAACAATTCCCTTTTCAGCACTGGTTTTAGCCTGGTGTTATAGAGAGGCACAAAGTGAAAATTAAGGGGAGGGTAGGAAAGGAAACTTAACCTTTTAATTATTAGGAATTCTAACCTTTTTAGCTAAGGAAAGCAGTGGCGGAAGAGTCTATTCCAAGGATGAACATAGTTAATGAAAGAGAAGTCATCTAGTAATAAAACAAAACAAAACAAAAAAAAAGACTAGGTTAGGAAAAAGCAAAATTCAAGAGAAAGATGACTGAAAGGAAAAGAACTTCCTGATAACATTTTCTGTTTAGTTGAAGAATTGTGCCCCAAAGGAAATAGCAAAGGTCTTATAGATTAGGAGCTTCAGGACATAAACCCAAGTCCTTTGAAGATAACAGGGAATCCATGGCATATAAATACAGTACACACTGGTTGCTGAGCATAATCAGTGTGGCTTAGTACTAGAGAGACTGGACAGATGGCTTCCTTTAGAAAAGACATAATTATATTGCATATTTCTTCCACAACTTTTAGAAATAAAAGGTATGGTTTTAATGATTTTCATTCTCACTCCTTCCTGGAGTCACTGACAGCTCTTTTGAGCTGCGGGTTACTGTGTTGATTTCTAATGGAATATGGTTACCTACTTCACAGGTGCTAGTTAGAAACTGCTTGACATTTGAGCACAAGAAAAGTGGAAAGAGCATTTTCCCAAACTTTTATTACCAAATGACTTGAACAATCTCCAGAGGCAGAGATTTTGAGGTGCTCAGTTTAAGACGCTTGAAATACTGTGGCTTTCACCTCTGCTCTGATCTGTGGTTTGTGAGCCTATAATTGCATGGAGGTGAAGAGCCCAGCAGGATTTACACTGCCATCCAGAAGATTTCAGACCAAGCTGGGCCTGGATTTGCCAACATGAACAGATACAGTGGTTAGCATTAAAATGGTGCAGATGTCTGTAAATATTACTGCAAATGCATGCTTTTCTTGACCTTTGGAAAAGCTAATTTCTGATCAGTTAACTGTGGGAAAGACACCACACAGTTTCAGTAGTTTATTTCCTTCATCTTTTCCTTCATCCTTTCAAAGATCCTGTAGGTAAGTAATAGCTCAACAGCACGTGTGTTTGTGTTATCCAAGGATATTCATACAGTTAAAGGCATAGCTGACTGGCAGATGATTTACTGTTCTTGTTTCTCCATCACGCAACTCAACCCTATCTCATCATAAGTCAAGTGAATTGCTTATGGTGTGCTCTGCAGATGAATCAGCACAAGTGATCTTGCAGCTGGTTTGTATTTGACATACAGGTACAGCATGTTTGGATGTAATTGCCAGAGAGCCAGCAGTGGATTTGTGGCGGGGTCCTCAGGCAGATGTTTTACAGTCAGATAGTGGTCTTCATAAATTTAGCTGTCCACATTGCCTTCCAGGTCATTCTTATCTGCCATGTATAACTATGAGGGAAGGTGATATACTTGAGATGCTATATCTACTGTGAATATGGTCATATGATATGAAAACTAACAACCCAAGAAACTATACTCAAAGAGGTTTTGTGTGCTATATCATGTCAGTGCTGGAACTTTAGCACTCAGAAGATATTGCAGGTGATGGCTAATAACCATAGAAATTAGTGGTTTGCTTTAAAGTATTCATTTCATTCCAAGGAAAGATCTACTTGCACCCTCAGTTAAAATCTCTATATAAAGAAAGGAAGATTCTTGATAAATCTGATGATAATCCAACTTCTCAGTAAGATTACATAGTGAAGATAGTGGGATAGCCTAGAGAACAAAAGCCTGAATAGATAAGACTGCCAGTTTTACATTGTTCTATAGTTGTACTTGATACTCCTTTTTATTCTCAGAGTAAACCAGAAGGAGGTTTAACTAACATATCTTTAAATATCTAAAACAATACAGCTACTAGATATCTAATACTTTTTCTATAATCCACAGAGAGAGAAAAGAACTTTCGAAGTGAGTTTCACTCCATCTGTATCAGACATTTCCCATATACTGGATATATGAAAATGTCCAGAGATGGCTACATCTCTATTCACAGATATAATTCAGCTAGAAGTTGAGCTTAGAGAAAGAAGTAAATATTTCAAGTATCTAAGGATGCCCATCAAGTGTCTTCAGACACAGTACCTAACTCAGCAGGTAAAGAGAATGGATGTGTGAGAGCATCAGTCTGTTAAGCTTTCATACAATCATCACATTTGCTTTGCCCTTTAACCACTGTAGTTTTTCACTGACTTAAAGTAATGACATCACTGCAGCACAGAAGCAGAATCACAGAACAATAAATATAAATCAGACTCCTACTGTTAGTTCAAAACCAAAGATATATAGAGGTTTTTCCCAATATGTATTCTCTTTAAAACAACATCTTTTGATTCTTGATTTTGCAAATAACTTATAGAATCATACCTTTGTGACTGCAGTGGATTCTTTATAAGCCACTCAAGCAGGAAAAGTCTGAAGTTCTGCCATAATAAATCCTCAGGCTTCTATTGTTCCTGTCTTACGCAGTAATTGATTTTCCCCAAAGTTGAAAGGGGTAAATGGTATGGAGCATGTTTCCAATTTGTCTCATGCAAGAGTTTTGGGACCATCAAGGTCAGCAGGACAAAAATATGCAGTTTCTATAGATTAAGGTTCCTTCCAACCCATGATTCTATTTTTCCCATAGTGCTACAGATCACTACCAGTATTCACAAACAGGAATTCTTTGTCCAGAGTGAAAGCAAACCTGAGATTGTTGCTCATTGTCTGCCAGCAGGTCGCTTTACCTTGCTTTACAGTAAGCCTTTCAGACTAACTTTTTGTCTTTTTCTTCCTTCTATTAGTTTATTTGAAAATCTGGCAGTAATCTGAAAGACTTCCAAATGGAATGTGATAGACATGCAATCAACCATTAAAGCAGTGCTTAGCACATCTGTGGTAGCAAAAGCATGACCCTGTATTTGTTGACCCGTTTTAAATTATGCATCACTTTGCTGTGTAACATTTCAGAGAAGTTTGAAATAGTTTTTTTGAGAGTTGCTGCATCAGAATAATGCAAACTGGTAGAGAAACAATGATTGCACTATTTTTGCAGTTATTTCATAATACTTATAATGGAAGATACAGTTTTTTTTTAAAAACTAGTAGACTTTATTAGATTTTATTGAAAAAAATATTTTTTCCAGAGCCCATTTCATCTTCCTATGCTGTCATTCTTTATTTTTAAAACTTAAAAATGAACTGTGAAATGTTTATCTCTACATGTGTAAAATAAGAGTCATATCTTTAAAATGTAAAAATGTGAAAGTAAAAATACTTCCTTATCTCATTAATTTCTCTGTCACCTTTATCTGTATTAAAAGTCATTATTCTTGTGCATAATGGAAGGGACCCCTTTGAAATTCCTAATGGTGTAGCATCAATAACCAACACAGTGATGATACAAGTATCAACGCACCTAAAGGACTTCCTGGCCCTTCTTGACTTCTGTGACCCTCTACAAATCAGTTTTGACTTGTACTGACAACAAATGCGTCTGGAACTTTGCATTTTTGTTACTGACACTGTGTATCTTATTTATATTCCACATTACAGAACACTGTAATTCCTGCAGAACATGAAACTTCAGAAAAATAGCACCAGCCAGTAAAATCCAGAAAGGAAAAACAATTAATATAAATTATATGGTTCTATAACTATAACTACAGCATTTTAGTGGGTAGGCTTCCAGTTTGGAAGGCAAGTGGAATGCCTCTTCTGAGAATTGTTTTTATTAGTACAAGAACACAGCTACATCTGAATGCAACTAATGCCAGCCCACCATTTTGACACAATCAAGGTAAGACATCTGATTTACTACTAAATGGTACAGGAAAGGTTACCAGGCCATTTTTATTTACCGAGCAGTCAGTAGCCTGTATTTAATGCTTACTTTTACTCCAGGGTTGCATGCATATTTTAGTTAATCCAAGTAAAAAATCCATAATTTTTAGCACAGAAGACAAGGCCTGCATTATTGTTTGAAAATCTACAATAAAGAGTATTAATGTACTGATTTCTTAGCATTGTCTAAGTAGTCTAAATAAAAGCCTCATCAAGAAGCAAACACTGCAATAGTCTGACTGTACAATGTGACTACTGTTACAGTAGTTTAAAATGGAATTCCAGTAGGTCAAAGTTTCCTCTAGTACCTCTGGTTTTTTATGTTATAATTTCAACAATATACCTTAAGAGACTTTTTTTTAAACCATCCTCATGGACCAATTCATCTGCAATTTGCTATACTTTGTAGGTTTAAAAGCCCCCACATGTTTAAGCTAGAAGAAAAAATTCTGGACACATCAATAAAAAGGTAATATAATTCAAAACAGCTGCATGTAACATGCCGTTACACAAACCGATACCACATTTTACCCCCGTTTTGTATTATTATCCTATGTTAATCTCCAATTCTGGCTGCCAATGTTTTATTTCAAGAGCAAGTAAAAAGTAAAATTAATTGTTTTACAGAATAAAGTTACTTCTAACTAGATGAAAATATCTCACCTATTGTACTATTACTTGCATTCTAAAATACTGTAGTAGCATTGGAAATATGTCACCCAATAAACATTATGATTGTATATTTACATTTAAATTTGATTATTTATATTGTGTGATGATGTATCAATTATAGAACTAGGAAAAACATTGTCTGTGAATCATTTCATTCAAATATTGGTGTTCAACAGATTGGTGTTAGGCATTCAAATTATAGAATCTTTCCTAAATTATTAGGTGTTAACAATGATCTGTCTCTCTGCAATCTGAGCTACGATTTGTTAAAAAATTTATGAGTTAATTATTTGACTTAAGAAAAGCACTATTTTAACTTTTTGATTTGTCTTTTCCGTGATTATTCAACCACAAAATTGTACACTATGTCTTTGCAAAAGACCTCTTCATGTTCCCATTCAAATTAACTGCACAATTGCTATTGGCTTCAGTGCTTCAGAGTTATATCGATTTAATCCCAAAATGAGCTTTCTCTCTTGAACAAATGAACTGTGGCTTCTGGACAGAAACTAGTTTTTCGTAGATCTTTGACTGCACAAGTACTTGAGAACAGAGAATTAAAAAAGCTCTAACAGACTGAATTTATTTTAGTAATTGATCACAACCCTTATAGAAGTAACTTGAATTGTTTCTATATCTAGTTATCAAATCAAAGAAGGAGCTGACAGTTCAATATGAATACATTTTTATGACCAGCCTAAGTTTTAATCACTGCATTTCCTGATATCAGCATCCCCTTATGTGGCAGTGATGAGGACTCAAAGCTGCAATTTGTTTATGAAGGGAGAATTTCTTTTATCTCCTCATTTTTCTGGCTATGGTGGAATTGATTAGGAGGTGGTAGACCTCACCTTTGAGGACCCACAGTGCAAAGTTGGTGAGGGACTCTCTTTCAAGAAGCTATGCGAACTGAAGGCCAAGGTATTCTGCTGGTAGCTCAATCTTCCATTTAGATGTTCCTTCTCAGCAGAATGTCTCACAGCTCCAGTGAGCATCACAACAGGCTTGGTTTAAAAATGAGGTCTCAGTGATCTTTAGTGCTCTGGTGTGAAGCTTGTATCCCTCAAGCCCTGTGACTCATGAGGTGTCTTCACAGCGCACCAGGTTTCCTCTTATATCATGATGCCACATCAGAGACAGGGAGATATTGTGCCAAACATGGATTTTTCCCCTCCTGCATCCCCAGCTGAGAGAGATACCTTTCTACAGTCTCTAACCCAACTTCAAATCTCCCTTCTGATGAGACACAGGCATGTGGTCTCAGCTTGAACCAAGCTGTAAACGTCCTTGTGATGCAAGATGGACTTGCAGATGATTTGTATATTATCCCACAGAGGTCTGTGAGCAAAAGACTCAATATTTCTCATCTCATCTCTACTGATATCAAGGAAATTTTTCTACCTCCATTGCCCAAACAAATATGGCAGAACAAGTCTTCATTCTGCTAAATACTCGGTTACACGCCAGGAGAAAGATTTCTTGTACTTGGAAGACTATTTGTAACAGACTGTTGATTTTTGTTGCAACACTACAAAAATGAAATCTACATAAATGTTTAATTTTAAAAACCAAACCAACCAACCAACCAAAACCACTCCACCCCAAAAAAACCCAAACAAACAAACACAAACCCCAATTCATTTAAATAATTGCATAGTGATTTTTCCCCTCTAAAACTTGTATTTAATGTTTGGGGTAGAAAGACTTTATGCACATCTGTGTATAAAGAGCACCTAAGGAAAAGAGTCCAGCAATTTTAAATCTTAATATAGACAAACCTTACACTCAAGTTAGTCATCACACACTGGCAAAGAGACACATCCTTTTGTTCTCTGCTCTCACATTCCAAGATGGATCCTGTATAGATTTTGCTCACAAGAAATATTAAAGCTGTAAACTTTTTTCCCCTTCACATTCCCACAGACCCATAAATAGGGTGGCAAGTAAAAGAAGTGTATGTCAGAAATGCTCCAGCTGTTCTCCATGCTCAGTGTTCATTCCTTTTCCAACTCCTCACCCAATTCTCTTTATTCAAAACACACAATAAAAATACCAGCTAAAGTGAAGAAAATTTCTCACAGAGGCTTATACGTCTTCAACTCACACTCTTCTTAGTGCTACAGCCTCACACAGCCCTTTTCTAATTCATCTGTAAAGTGCACACCGTACTGGTGTATGAAGAGCTACTTTCTTTCAAGCACTGCCCGGTCTGTCTTCTGGCCCTCACAACCCACCAAAATCTGGTTTAAAATATTCTTTATTTAAACAGCTCTTGTCAATGTTGTTCACAACTTTTAACTCAGAGCTATGAGGCCTCCAGACTCGGTTTCCCACACCCTTGATAAGTGTCTTTTCTACCATTCATACCCTGTTTTTCTGGCTGCCTCCTCCTCTTCCTCTTCATATATCAGCATTTATTCAAAATGAAAGATGTCCAGGAGGAGGAGTGCCAGCTGACAAATATTTATTTGAAATTCATGCAAAGCAGAGGTTTGACTTAAACTTCTTCTTCCTGTCTTCCATTTCTGCACAATTTTGAAACGTGGGGGCTTGCCCCTCTGAAGCACATGAGAGTGAAAAGCACCATGGTCTTGAATAGCCCAGTTTACAGTTCTCTTTTTCAACCCTTGGTAAAGGCTGACAATAGACTCATAAGCTCAGGTCACACATTTGTACATGAAGTGACTTGTGTAATTATTGACCAGTATGAGGGGGAGAAACAGATGGGTGAAACCCAGTAAATATGGACCTCTCAGTGACAGATTTTTGCACTGGTCTTATAGTCTGGCAGGTTGTAGAGACCCAGACAGCTGTTGCAGTCTGCCAGGCTCTGCTGAACAAGACCTCTGCCTGGTGCAGATGCTGCATCTTGCTGCTTCTTCAGGAATCCGCGCTCAGGAAACACATAAATACACATTTACTCTGTGGATTCCTTTCATGAGCCAAGGTTGTAAAGATTCTCCCCTTTGAAGGAAGCCCAAAGGCCTGGCCTGGAATCAGAGCTGACCAGCATCCAAGGATGTGACTCAAGCTGTCAGAAGCAGAGGTTCCTCCTCAGGCCTGTTTACAGTAGAAATGGGGGAGGGAGAGATTTTGCAATTAAAAGCTTTTCTTAGAGGACTCAGTCAGAGGCAAAGCTACAAGTTAAGTGACAACATGTTGTACCAGCAACCATGAAAACTGTTGCAGTTTCAAGACAAACACTTTGCTTCCATAGCTAAGTCTCATCTAGTCTGTGGGCAAAGGACAGTATCCAGTGGCCAGCTCCTGAAACTTGGATTCACAGTGGTACTTCAGAATTCAGTGGCAGCCCTAAACTGTGCTTGAAATAATGAATATGAAAGGGGGCTAGGTGGTGGCTGTCCCAGCCCTCAGCTGATTCTTCAATGACAAATTCTGTCCATTTCTGGCCATCACAGAAACCCACCAAACTGAGACCTCCAACACAGATTGTACAGACTGATCTAACAGTTTATGCTGGCTTTAATTTAAGATTTATAGCTGTCTGTCTGGATAGTTCAGGCAACTGACATGAATAAAAACCCCCAAAATAGTAAGCACACTACTCTCTAAAATGTATATCCCAAAGAAAATCATGTATAGGGAGTTTTCCTAAACCTTTTCCTCAGAGACATGCTTGCCTAGATGTGCTCCTGCTGCTTGGCCTTTAGGCTTTCTTTGAACTAGCCCATTGAATGACCTGGATTTGAAATGTTCCAGAGAAGTTCTTGAAGGCCTCTCCTAGGGACATGAGAGACAAAGTATGACAAACAGTGGACAGATCCCAAATATTCTGAACCCAATTTGCTTCAAGTAGAAGTGATACTGCCATTAGTCTCCTCGTAAGGCCAAAGGTATTCCTCATGTTCAAGTCATTCTCACAGCCTTTATCCTCTGGAAAGTCAAGGAGAAACCATCAGAAGTCTGTAATTCTCCAGCAAGTCAACCCAGTCAGAACTTCTCCTATAAATGGGCTAGTTTGGGGTAAAACATCATTGATGCTGATCCAGAACATTGGGATGACCAGAGGGACTCTTTCTGACCTGAAGAGAGAGTGGGGAGTAAGGAAGACCAAGGAGGAAAACCCCATGTGCCATGCCACCCCAACTGCATGCCAAAGTAATGGTCATTCAGGAATATTTCTGTTTTCTCAGCCCTTTAGGCATCATATGCATTATGTTACATGACAATTTAAGAAGTAGTTATGTGCCAATGTAGCAGATGAGTGTTGAAGATACAGAATATTTCCGCATTGCATGTCAGTCTCCCGTTCTTCTCAGGCTTCATATCTATTATGTGTTATTAGTGCAGTCCTTGGTGCTTCACTCTGTAAAAAGAGAGGGAGAAATAAAAACAACTGTGGGTTAATAGTACAGATAATTCTATATAGTAATTATAGAAAATACAAAAGACTGAGCAGACAGCTTAAGGCTGTATTGGGTTATGTACCTGGCTGAGGTGTTCCTTCAGTAAGGAGTGCTAGCAGGACACTTGTGTATGGGATCATTCTAACCTGCATTGTGGTGGTGTGTCAATGGCGTGCATAAGGAGCCAGATGACTTTGAGTTTGCCACCTCTCTCCTTTGTCATTTGCATTAAACTGAGCTCAATGGTTCTCCCAAATGCTCAGTGTACCAGAGTAAGTTAGGCAGGCAGTGATCATGTCCCCCAAGTGCTGCATGGACATACTAAATGAGAACAGTCCTCTTTCCTCTGCCAGGTCAATGTTTTCTATCTTTGGGGCCAGCTAGCACCGTCCTACCACAACCATACTCTTAAACAAGCTGTCCAAAAAGAGTGGCTATATCCAAACTGCTTATGCAGGATTGTTTCTGGGTCTTGTTTAACTTCTACACTACGTCCAGGAATTGTTCCGGAAGACTTTTAGTTGACTTGCACAAAATGGTTTTGAAAATTTAACCATATGGGTGAATAATGTCCAGGCTCTGTGTTTGAGTTCTGAGTTTGATCATCATGGTCAGGCTTCATGAACGAAGATTTGGGAAAGGCTCTACCCACATTTGTTACAAGCACGCTGGTGGCTAATAAGGCCAATATGAGATAGACGTGTCCGATTGCAAAAGGCACTCCTTAGGTGGTATATTCTGCAAGGCACGCTTCTTTCTGCATTGTCTTTTCTCCTCGAGAGTGATCCTGCGTGCTTTCTCAAAGGAAGCAGCAGCATTATAGATGGTGTGTCTCCAGGCTTCCCAATTTGAGGCCAGAGTAGACCAGTTATGGTGGTCAATATGGCCAAGGCTGAGATGTTGTTTCAGGGAGTCCTTGTATCTTTTCTTCGGGGATCGTCTCTTGCGGCAGCCAGTGGCAAGTTCACCGTAAAGCGGGATCTTAGGGATACGATGGTCCTTCATCCTTGAGACGTGCCCTGCCCAACAACATGAGTATAAACTGGTGCTGGAATCACAGTGGTGTGTTAATGCTCATTTATTCTCCCAGATCTCCTGTGTGGCAAAGAAACACTATTCAATCATTTTTTGTAATTAGGCCAAGAAGCAAGACTGATGTACACAATCACATTGATTAAAGAAGCAGCCTATGTTTTGTTTCTTATTACGTTATTTATTATTTCAAGGACCCTATCACCCTTTTGTTTTTAGCAGAGACTATTTAAAATTTTTTTTAATACCTATCATTTCTGCAGTGTTACTGAAAGATCAGCCTTTTTTCCCACCAACATATTCATGACTTCTCACATCTCATAGTTTGTGCAATATCACATTTAAAGTCTCTTCATAATCCTTCAAATTTCTTCTGGAATCTGTCTACAACTGACAAGCAATGTTAGTGTTAAATAGGGAAGAAATGTATTGAGATATTTCATTTCACTGATGCGTATTATCCTTCATCTCCTGAGTTTTTATTTAGTTTTTTGTCCTATCAGTATAATGGATGTCTTTTCAAAGATCACTTCTTTTGTTATACATAGTGCTTAGGGGAAGACAGGGAATACGTCTGTGACAATGATATTTCCAAAGAATAATGCAAATCATATTAGTTTGATCTCATTGTAATATCGACTGTTCACACACAAAAGCATAGCATGCAGTGTTTACAGATCAACCTTTTCTTTAAAATACCTGTTGTTGGTGGTTGTTGCTGTTCTTATTATTATTATTATATTTTACTTTGTTTCAATTATTAAACTGTTCTTATCTCAACCCACAAGTTTTATTTTTGATTCTCTTCCCCATCCCCCTGGGGGGGTGGGGGGTGGAAGTAAGCAAGCTGCTGTATAGTGCTTAGTTGCCATCTGGACTTAAAACAAAACAGTCCTATATGAAAGGCACAAAAAGGAAAAGGTCAAATAAAACCACACAAAAAAAGTTAAAAATTATTAGAAAGTACAGAAAGAAACTTCTCTTTCTACATTCCTATTGTTCATTACTCTCACTAATTTGTCTTTTTCTAAGATATTCAAAGTTACAATAAGAAAGACCATATATATTCCTTTTTTTGCAGCTCATTTGTATTTTTGATGTATATCCAAGATAGTTGTTTCTAAATGTACAATTTAAAATATATATTTTTCTCTCTTAGAGGTTACTGGGAGTTTAACATGGTGTAAAATAGAAAACTCAACTCGAACTCATGTTCTTTTCACCTCACTCCACCCTCCCAAAAGAAAAAAGAAAACAGAATAAAGTGAGTTTAGTTTGACATCTCAGCTGGTTTGTTATTGCTTATTTTAAATTTGGAGAAAAAATGCTGAATTCACAGGCTTTTATAACACAGTCATTTATTTCCCTGTCAGATATAATGAAAGTCAAATGAAACAGTCAGTTACAAACATACACAAAAGTATACTCTAAAACTCAACATGAACACTCACAACAGAGACAGTCTGAATAGTGGCAAAGTCATGTAAAATTATTGAAAAAGGTACTTTAATTTACAACAGATTTTTGTTTTCACGAACAGCTGAGGACATATCAATGATTAACTCACAGACTGGGTGCTCTTGGGTCTGAAAAACTTCAAACTTGTTGAAGCATCTGGAAAACATGTCAGATACTATCTGACCTCTCTGTTCCCTGAAGGATCCTGGAGGATCTGGACAACTACATGTTGTGTTGCACTAAAAACATTGAAACTTCCTGAATGACACCCAGGAGCTCAGTCTTGATGGGGTAGTCAAGGCAAGAGAGTGCAAGTGTAGAACAGCAAATGTTTTGTTTGAATTTGGTTTTGATAAAGAGAAAAAGATTGCATGCAGAAAACCAGCCAATTTACTGTTTCATAATTTTTGTTCATAAGTATTCAGTATTCAAACTACTGGCAAACTCATTTTAATGGTGAGTCTTAACTGCACTAAATAATAATAAGGGTGATTTTTTATCTAACAGACTTGTATATATACATAAATATGCATGTATGCATGGCTGAATCTTCCACCAGCCATTTTGCACCGTCTAAGCAGCATCTCTGTACCCATCCAGTGACAGTGGGTGAAGTATTCTCCTGAATCATGGGAACTATCTGCTGTCAGAAAGCAGCAAGAAGGATCTCCATTCTTGCACCAAACTGACAGCAGGGGTGGAGTAGAGAAGGGAATATGCACTGCAGTAGATGGTTGCTGCCCCTCCTTGACCTCCACACTGGCAAGTGAGATGTTTATCCAGAATCCGGACCTGTTCTTGACCTACTCCCTGTTTGCTTATAGGTAGGCAATCACAAATTAAGGCCGCGGTTCAACCATTCCTCGGAAAATTTGGTATCTTCTCACTTGGTGAATGAAGACTCTGTTAAAACAACAGGACAAGAGAAATCTTACATACATAGTGGTATGCAAAAATTTGAATGCAAGCATTAAAGTACAACACAATGAACAAATCTAGTATTCAACAACTGATATCTTAATGTTTAAAATGATTTAAAACATTCCTAAAGTGATCTTTTCCTTTTTTTTTTTATTTATTTAAGCACTGATCCTTTTAAGGAAAACCACTCAACATTTCCATTTGAATGCAACTTCATTATGCAGACTTAATCTCTTCTGTTGGACCAACATAATCCAAAATGTCTTGTGAGAAAGGCTCACAATATTCCTTAGGCAGAGCAACGAAAGCCCCAAGATTTAGGTTGCATAAGATTTCACTGATAATAGCATCTTTGGTATCTGGTAATGAAAAAAATCTGAGGCATAAATCATTGACTTTGTCAACATCTAGTACAGCCTGATGATTGCAAGAGGAGATAAAACTTCTGATAAATGTTTTGTTATTTATAAATGTAGTAGGCATGGTTAGTAGTTCTTTAATTAAAGATTTACTGCTCTCAGTCCCAGGCCTCTTGTCCTTCTCTCCAGAGATGCAGATACATCTAAAACCCATATAAAGTCAAACATCTCTGCCTAGTTTTAAATTCAACATTGCTGCCTAATCAGGCTATTGGTCTTTGTCAGATAGTGGGTTACATCCACATTTGCTGAGCTTCCAGTTAAAACAACAGTATAGTGATGAAGCCTCCTTAACTACAAAAACTTAGCACACATTAACATTATTATTTTTAGAACTGGGCAAATATTGTAAACAATTACTGCTCTAAATTGCTTATTATAAATAGAATACTCTAATTTCTTCCCATATAGATAGAAAATCATGAGCAACTGTGAGTAGCATCATAAAGCACCCTCAGAAAGGGGTAAATCTTATGCTTCAGCACTGAGGAGCTGGGCTGCAGGATCACATTTTGAGTTCTGCCATTTATTTCCTTTATGACCACTGACAAGTGATTTCACCTTGTCCCTGAGACAAATACAATTTCTCAATAGTAATTGGTCAGTCTGGAGTGACAGGGGATCAGGACTGCAGAGTATCCAAGCCTTCTGGGTCTCACACAGAGGTGGCTCCTTTGGAGATGGTGCACCTGGAGGCCTCTGAGCAGTACTCAGAAGTGTTTCTCTACTGCAGTCAAAACTACTGAGATCTCTCTCAAAAAACCTGCAGGTTTTTTTTGGAAGCTCAAAAATCATTGTGCTAGACTTCCTATCACCCAGGCACAGATCTTATCAAAAAGAGCTGCAAGCATTCAAGATCCTGCCTGCCACTCCTGGCAATAAAGAATTTTTGTAAAGAATTTCACCCACAGCACAATTCATATCCAAACCTGAGCACCAGTAAGAGCTTTGCTGTGACTCCAGTTTTCCATCAGAGCAAAGTGCCAAACACCTTGAACTCAGTTACTGAAAGTGTAGATGGAACAGCTCCTAATTGCTAAGGCATTGCAGGGGCCCCAACTCAAAACCTGTAGCTTGAAGCATCCCATGGCAAATCCTCTTGCAGCTCACAACAGAGACTTGATATGGAGCTGGTGTCCAGTCCCACCTTCCTGACAGACAGGCCCAGGCATCCTAACCTGAATGTCTCTAGAAATGCAAATGCCTGTCTCCATTTCAGCAGTACATGATTACTGATATCAATTCACAAGCATATAGCTCCATGATCCATTACCACATCCACACTGCCAGGAGAAGCCTCCCTACTTTCCCAACAGATGCTGGATTTTGTCTTTTCTTGCCTTTAAACAAGTCTTGTCACAAGAGGAATTGCTCCTTTTTGCTGTTTCCTGTCTTACCTTTCTCTTCAGAAATGGCTGCTCAGAGCACGAGTCACGACATTTCACCTTGAAGGCTTATCTTCTGCTGAAACTCCCTCTTGTCCTCCTTCAGGGGATGATAGAGCTTCACAGTTCATAGCAGGAGTCAGAATTGATTTTAGAACTTGCTTAAATAGTTGATTCCTCTTTTCAAAAGACAAGCTGTCAGCCTCTACATACACAGATATTGCCAGTCCATAACTCAGCACAGGTAGTACTGAGATATACAACCTGGCATGTTCTCTTTTCCTTCCCACCGTGGTCAAGAGAAAATATTAAAGGCTCTGCTTGGGGTCTGGAGCACAAGTCCTATGAGGAGTGGCTGAGGGAGCTGGTATTGTTTAGCCTGAAGCAGAGGAGACTCAGAGGGACCTTATCACTCTCTACAACTACCTGAAAGATGGTTGTAGCCAGGTGGGAGTTGACCTCTTCTCCCAGGCAACTGGCAATAGGACAGGAGGACATAGTCTTAAGCCAGAAGAGGTTTAGATTGGACAATAGGAAGAAGTTCTTCAGAGAAGGGTTGATTGGGCATTGCAATGGGCTGCTCAGGGAGGTGGTAGAATCACTTTCCCTAGAGGTGTTTAAGGAAAGACTGGACTTGGCACCTGGTGCCATGGCCTAGTTGGCATGGTGGTGTTCGGCCATACGTTGGACTTGATGATCTCGGCAGTCTTTTCCAACCTGATTGATCCTGTGATCTGATGATTCTATACTGGCAGTGTGCAATTTGAAAGTAAGTTTAGATATCATAATTTACTAATAATCTGTGAGTATTTATTTGCTCATTGTAGGCTGTGGAGATTAAGTCGTAACATTGAGTGGAGTTTGGAGAAAAAAGTCTCACCCAAAAGTAAACACCTGATGGAGGCAAATGCCTATGTCAGGATTCAGAACCTTAAGCAGAAACTCAGTGCCGTTTGAGACTTATCCAAGCCATCTGCATGGTGCCAGCAGATACGACATGGTTACTTCAGGAGAGCCATATTCTTTTAGAGGAGCAACTAGAGAATAGGTGCAATACTGTGTAGTAGAATCATGGAATCATACAGTGGTTTGGGTTGGAAAGGACCTTAAAAATTGTCTAGTTCCAACCCCCCTGACATGGGCAGGGACACCTCCCACTAGACCAGGTTTCTCGGGGCCCCATCCAACCTGTCCTTGAACATTTCCAGGGACAGGGAATCCCCAGCTGCTCTGGGCAACCTGTTCCAGTGCCTCAGCACCCTCACAGTAAAGAATTTCTTCCTAATAGTACCCAAACTAAAGAAATATATACCTATAATAAGACCAAAATCTATGTTTTATGAATATGCATGGTATAACCTATATAAGGAAATATGTACTAATTATTCATGGCTAGGCTTCGTGAACGAAGATTTGGGAAGGGCTCTACCCACGTTTGTTGCAGGGGCGTTGGTGGCTAAAAAGGCCAATACGAGATAGGCATGTCCGGTTGCAAAAGGCACAGCAGAAAGACTCCTTAGATGGTATATTCTGCAAGGGTACTAATTATTAAGTGAATATTAATGCTATCTTAATATATTAAGTGAACTTAATCCTATCTCTAAATCTAAATGTCTTGATTTCAAACAAAATTCTGTCCAAAGTGCCAGTGCTGTTCTCTAAGCAGAAAGGCACTTGGATTTCAGTCCAACACAGTTCTGTAGTATTGATCTATTGAGTTGTGCAGGAGAAATTCAGGAACTAAGAAATTTGCTTGATATAAATTAAGTGTGCTTCAGTTGTGACAAAATGTAGAAACTCTCCTAGAAAGATGTTGTGAGGAAGTGCATTGGTTAGAAGGGCATGGGGGATGAAGGGGGGGAGGACAGATATTTTTCTTCATCCAAATTACTTGTCTAGTTTGCAAAAAACTGTTTATGGTTAACAATGAAGCAAAAGGGTAACCATGCCAACACATTAAATGTTATTGTAAATGTGACAAAAATTATCTGTCATTGTAGCCAGAAAAAAATACATTTTAATTACTTAATGTACTTAAAATGGCAGAAAATAAATATTCTAATTGGAAAAGTAAAGTGTAAAAGACAAAATAAATACTGATACTTTGAAACTGTCCTCAACTGTTTCTGAAAGCTTGTCACTGGCGATGATGGGATAACCAAGTAAAGCTGTGTTCTGATGTTAGCAAGAAAGCATGCTCTGATGCCTAAGAAAATTTCTGCCTGTCTGAAATAGTTTTTGCATTACTGTTCAGAAATCAACTAAGTAAGGGTAACAGTTCCCAACCAGGAATTTATTAACTTCAGTTTAATTTGATGATCAACAGCATGATCATTCTGATCCCAGAAGTTTTACTCGGTGTCATGCACCAGCCAGCAACCAAGGCCTGGGCAGCCACCCACCCACTGCTCCAGCAGTGGGACTGGGAAGAGAATCGGAAGGGTAAAAGCTGGAAAACTTGTGGGTTGAGATAAAGAAAGTTTACTAGGAATGCAAAGGCCATGCATATAAGCAAAGCAGAACAGGGAATTAATTCACAGCTTCCCACGAGGCAGGCAGGTGTTCAGCCGTCACATAGGGCCACATCACACATCATGGTGACTTGGGAAGACAAAATACCATTACTCTGAATGTTACCCTTTCCCCCTTCTTCCCCCCACTTTATATACTGAACATAAGGTCTGGAATATCCCTTTGGTCAGTTGGGGACACCTGCCCTGGCTGTGTCTCCTCCCAGCCTCCCATTCACCCCCAGCCTCTTCACCAGCGTGACAGTACGAAAAGTAGAAAAGGCCTAGGCTCTCTGTAAGCCCTGCTCAACAATAACAAAGACATCTCTGTAATATCAACCCTGTGTTTATGACAAATCCCAAACACATAGCCGTACCAGCAATTGTGAAGAAAAATAGCTCTACCCTGGCTAAAACCAGCACAGTTGGTTAAGGCAGGACCAAGCATCAGTGTGAATCTCTCTTACCTGCCCTGAGGAGCTGGAGAGTTCTATCTTCTTCTTCATTAACTTTCAATTCTGGGGTCTGAAGTGATGACTTGTTTTTTGTTTGCTAGAAGATCTAGATCAATTCCTTTGCTATCAGGAAGATCTCTCTTCAGATTCTTCCCTAATAAAATATCTGTTGGATGTAGATTTCCCTTTAATTAGAAAATTTGGAAAATCCTTTTTTAAAAGCCTTATTTCCAGATTAGCATGTTCTTTAAATCTTCAATGTACACATAACTATTTCTTGCATTAGGATACCAAGGGGCTGATCCCTGTGATTGCAAATGTCAATAGCTGATCTCACATTCAGCAGAACAGCCATTTTCTAGCAGAGTGGTGAAAGAACAAAGAAATCTGGAAGTGGCTGGGATTGAACAATTAGCTGTTTCTTTGCAGTTGAACCAGTTTTGTTTGCTGTAGGACTGTTGGTTATGCATCCTCATTCTGCCACCTGAACATACCCTAGCCAAATGCAAATGTCAAGAACCCTTTCCACGTCTGATACCTTCATTAAGCCCTGGTGCTTTTTGCTCAAGGGTCCATGTGTGGTGTTGAATGTCTGGTTGCTGACTGTCTGCAGGAATTCATGACCCAGCTCCAGGTAAACCAGAATCACCCACATGTGGGCTTTTCCATGTGGGCTATCACTTTATCCTAGACAGTGAGATTATCAATAAATACGTTTGTTTTAGGAGCGTGGTTTCTATGTTGAACAACCCACTCTTCTTCCTCCTCTCACTAATACCTCAGAATCTGTGGTTGAATGACCAAAGACTACCAAGACATCCTATGTACTCATGTACAGTATTGCAGAGGCTGTCGGGAGCCTTTCCTCCGGTTACAGGTGGGAAGATGTATAAAGATTTAATAAATGAAATAATTGGACATAGGGGCAATACTTTTTGGAAAATTGCAGTTACTGAGTAGTAAGGTCTGCATTAATTTCTGCCTTGAGAGGAATGGAAATGTCTATCTGCGACATAAACACATTTGTACTTTTTCCTAAGGCATTAACTCATGTAAGACTAGATTTCTAATGACATAGAAGTTAAAAACAGATTTTAATTATTGGTGGTGCTCTCATCTGTTTCAACATAAGTTATTTCAAAAGGAGGAGGAAGATGAAGTGAACAGTCAGCTCCAGGGACAGTGATAGCTGTCCCTGAAATGTTCAGATGTAAGTTTGTTCACCTTGGGTCACATCTAAGCTGCAGTGGGAATTTAATCTTCTTTTGACTTGACATCGGTATGAAACCAAAACTACGTAGTCACTTTAGGTTCAGTGGTTCTAAACCAGTTTTCCACTAATAAACTCCCTGAAATTTTAGGAAACTCTGGAGACTACTCTTCAGGCTCATTCTTGGCTTGAACACAGAGGTGGGTTCAACTTTGATTCAATCAATTTATTCAGAGAGAATTAGAATCTGACAGTTAAAATTATCCAGATTCATTAACAAGGAAAATAATGGTCAGTAATTCAAAGGAGGAGAAAGCAAAATATCTGGCTTTCCAACTGAGCTACATTAAGATCTAATAAACACTGCCAAGAAGGTATCCAGATTGCTAATCAAAATAAATCTGAAGATTACTCTGTTCTACAATGTTTTAAAGGAAATAAGTCTCTTCAATTCCAAGTCCACATTAAAGCAGCATTTTATGCTACAGCTCACTACCCTTTAGTTTAACAGGACACCTCCTTAGTGGCCTTCCAAGCTGTAGCCTGCTGCTCAGGGACACTGACAGCTCCTGGCGTGGGCAGAGACAGTTGCTGTGGGTTTCCTTGAAGCAGGTCCAGCTGAGGGGCATGTATAATCCTCTGACTCTTCTCCAGAACATCATGCCTTGGGCCTCCAGAGAGCAGGATGTTATTTCATGTTTATATTTAATAACCTCCTCCCTTCCAGCCCCCAGGAAGGGAGGTCTTGGGACTAACACATTATTCGATAGCTCAGAAAGGTTGGATTTAATTTGCTTGATTCACTACAGGCTTTCTGTTTGACCTGGGGCTAATCACTTTGGACTAAGGCCACAAGGGGATTTAGGTAGAACCCAGATCCTTGCCAGTCTTGCTTATCCAGTACCTAATTTTCTGCTGGTTGGCATGTGCAAAATTGCCTCAGCCCTGATTAGAGCCAGGCAATTTTTATAGAAGTATTCTTTGTTTGCTCAAAAATGCACTTTCGTGTTGATGGAAACTATCTGCAAATTTGTACCAGATTTGACCAATTGTTTCAGCCAAAAAAAAATATTGGAAATGTCAAGATGATTTGTTTGAACATTTTTAAGGAAAATATTTTTGAAGCTGTTCCATTTTGAATAAATAATCAAATATTCTGTGAAGTAAAACTAGGGCTGATTCGCCCTCATCTTAGGTAAGAAAGAGTCCCAAAAAAAGTCCATTTCTTGCTCATTGTCAGTGACATCTAATGGGAAAAGAAAAGGAACAGTTTCTAGAAGACCAAACATATCTAACAGTGTAGTGACTCAGAGATCTTTATGAAGAACAAAATTTAATATTTCTTTATGATAAGACATACATAAGTTATTAAAACTGACAACACCTTCTAGGCAAAAGCCTAAAGATTTGGTCCATTAACTGAAAACTTGATGCTCTTTCATGCTTACAAGATGATCTGAGAACATTATTTCCAGTTAAAAATTCAATATAGAGTTTAATATCTAACTGTATTTTAGAGACAAGATTTACGGGCAGAAGCTTGATTTTTCTCCCAGTATTTCTTACTGGCAATTTATTGCCCTCACTTGAACCAATTAACTAGATTATGATTGTTCAGATCATTTCCAGTCATGCGCTTTCTTTGTCACTTTTATACACAGTATGGGTGCCCAATTCAGAGCTAGAAACTCCACTACACAGAATGAAATGTGAAAATTAGCTATTGTATTTTGTGAAGTCCCTCTGGATACTTATGCAGTTAGTTGGTTTTTTTGTGCCACAGTTTTCTGCAGATAATTCTTCCTCATCTCCCAAAGACTCTGTGTGCTCTTACAAAGCTTAAGGAGGATCATAACTGAGTTGTTGATTGCCAGTACAATTAAGGCACAACTTATTCATCTAGACCTAGGTGCCTGATGGTAAGTGAGATGACCGTGCTTATCTTCCCGTCTTCTAGCTTCTGCTGGGAAGGTTATGGCCTTTCTGTGTGAACTAAAGATCTGCCATCCCTCTGCAGAGGTGCTGCATTCCCAAGCCTGTCTCAAATGCAACTGAATTGAACCCAAAAACCTTCAGGGTTTTTCTTCACTGAGATCCTGGCATCCAAAGAAAAGGTTCTTGCTAGCACTGTGTAACTTCTAAAATAAAAATAATACCCCTCAATGCTCTGGAGGTCTGCAAACAATCTATGTGTTAGACAGTCTAAGCTCTGTTCATCAAATTGTTTTAACTCATTGTAAAAGCCAGAAGTTCACTGCTTTATTCTGAAGAGACTAACAGGCGATAAAGGGGCACAGGGAAGGGAGATGAGGAGGAAAGCCAAATTACTGGCTTTAGTTTATCAGAAAAGTTTGGGGCTGATTCCTGGGGGCAGAAGCATAGCAGCTTTTTTTCCTTCATGATAGCTAATTCCCACACTGCTATCAGTTTAGAAATTTTACTGTTTAGAATTTGTATATCCTTTGGACAGTGTAACAAACATAGTTCTTAAACTGACAAACAGGATAAAGATTTTGAAACTTTTTATAGTTCAATGGAAACTGAGAAATTAATTATGTTTCATTAAAATAAACTCTCTTTAGGTTCTTAAATCCTTGGTAATTTCATTCTTTTACATTTTTTCCATTTTTCACAATTTTTTTGGTGGCTGAAAGTGTTGGATTCCTTTATAATGTCTTAGAATGCATGGAAATACGTATGCACATATTTAAGTGTGTGTGTATGTGCATGGGCACATGTGTGATTTCCCTCCTCTATTCTAAAGCATAGTATCCCCACTCATAGGTAGATGGAGCTATAGAAGTTGCAGAACCTCACTTCCAGTCCCTGGCTCTAAGTGATTTATATTCTAATCATATCTGTTGTCTCCAGCACATGGATTCAATGAAGTGTGAGATGCTCTGCCTATAAAAATGTGGGAGTAAAAAATATAGTACATTTTTCCATTTGTTAATAAAGTTCAGCAGATGTCTGTGCAAAGGACAAACAATAGTCAGACTGCTTATGCACAATTGTGGTCTCTCTCAGTGACTTCTGTAAGCTCATAAACTTCATTTATCTAACCCAGTAAGCTTTTTTCAATGAAAGCTTCATTCTGAACGAACCTGTTATAGGATGATTTTCTGTAGATGACAAACTCATAATTTCTTTTCTAATTTTAAAAGCATTCAAAACTCCATAAGTTAATCGCAGCTTTCTGACTTAAGATAAGGCTTGATGGATACCTTTTTTCCACCAAGTAGTAACAATTCTTTAAAATTCAGTTAACTTGCTTTGAATTCACTCAATCATTTTGTTTGTCATAACACAGTCTTTTATGACCTTTTGTGTATAAATAGGGGAAATTAATTGCTTCTGGCAACATCAAAGTGTTGTTTCACTATACATTTAATCATTAGCTTTAAATGCTCCCAAACTAATGTTCCAAGACATTGCAAAGAGGTAATAAGTTCAAAGTAATATGAAACATAAAGCAGGACTCCAGAGTGAGTTGAAAGGATTTTCTTTAAATATATAAGAGCTTTCAAACCCATTGTACAAAACTTTGTAGGAATTTTGGCCAGAACTAAAAGAAGAGCCTTACTCCCATATTTGAATGAATTACCAGATCTGCTAGATACTGTATGCCCTTCTGAACTCAAACAATCTGTCTCCAAGAAATAAAAAGTACAAAAATAAGCTTAATTGGTTCTGATACATGTCAGAAGTTGTGCTTGTGACATATTAATAAAGCTGATGAATGGCACACATGCTTAATATGAAATCCTGCAAAACTCGTAAATTTTACACTATCATTTATAGCAGAAACTTATAACAGGGAGTTTCTTTTACATGTTCAGATTTCCTTTGTTTTCCTTTACACAAATGATTAAGTCCAATTGTTTATGAAGATACACGTCACTAAAAAGTTTCGTTTTGAGAGTTGTTTCTCCGAACCTTGTCAGCAGCCCTCAAAATATCCATGCACTTGGATCCCAGGCACTCTGAATGTCTTGGAGAAATGTCTTTGTCCTGGGGAGAGCCGCAACAAAGTGTGATGCAGTTATAAGTGATTTAATAATCATAAGAGACAACAGTACAACACAGGTGAGGCATAAGAAAGTCTCATGCACTTTGAGGAGATTTAATGCCTGCTATGAAGCCTATTGTAACCACGTCTTTCCTACATGGGATTTGGATCGTGACCATAATATTGTTCCACATTGTCTTCAATCTTTATCCATAATTGGCAAACTGAGAGCAGCAAGGTCCAGGCTGTCACTTTTTTTTTCAATTTCACATGCAAAACTGCACGTGCATGAGTTTCATGCTGAAAACATTTAATGCTGTTGCATAAAATGGAAATTTGTGAGTGCATGTGGGTGCCAGCGCTGAGCTGAACACAAGTACACATCGCACGTGCACGCAACGGATTTTTGTTAGCGCTCTGCCTAAGGGCATCCTGGCACTGGCTTAATAGCCTGAAAAATATATTTCCATAGCTTTTTTTTCAAACATGTGATTTCCACCAGGTTATCACAATTTTATCTTGATTAAAGTTGGAGGCTTGTTCGCCATCCCAAATACTTCTACGTACTGGTCAGATGTACAGGAAAAGGGGATAACAGCGAGGCACAGGTTTACAGACGGACTCCAGCTGTCAACAACCTTATTCAGCTCCATCCAGGTATAGTGGCTTAGTCTGTCCCTGGAAGATATGGGACACTGTTCCCCTGTGCAATTTTCCCAAATGCTGCTCAGCTTTTGGAAGCTAAATAACACCTGTTCTTTCACTAGGCATCCTTTGGAGGTGCAGAGCAGGAGAAATAATTTGTCTGTTGACTTTTAGCTCTTTAATCTTTGATGCATAATAAATACGTGCCATAAAACCTCTAAAAAATAGACTATTATTAATTAAAGAATAATCAAGAGCTAAAAAAATTCTCTTTCCCTTGGCCTAGTCAGTTCAGTTCATACTGTTTTAAATCAAGAAATAAATCTAAAGCAATGTTTGCTATATAAATCTGCAGAAGATCATCTGAGATAGACAGCACCACATATGTTTATAGTTGAGAATCTGGCAGCCAGAAGATGTAACAACTGATGGTCAAGATGTTCTGGTTCAGAGCTGGAAAGTAAATAATTCCTGAGAGGAAGGATTCTACGGTTCTGGGCAGCTGATCCGGTAATAAAATAAATAAGCAATAAAATCCACTTCCTGTTTTGAGAGTTCACATTTCATACTGGCAAAATTCTCCTATTAAATTCAATTTCATGCTTCCATAAATAAACCTGGCACCTTTTTAAACACTTTTCCATCTGTTTTACAACTAGAAGTGTATTATTTAATGCACTCTTGGGATTCACACCAATGGGAAAAGGACTACTTGTGAAGAACACAACATTTTAGTTGGAGAGAGTACAGAAAAATAATCACTAGCTTCCCTAAATTCTCAAACAATTGTAACAGGACTCTGATGTAATCATTTTTATCAGGAAGGAGAAAGAGAGTTTTTTCTTTTGTGTGTAAATGCTATTTTTATTCAATATGAAATGTATTTTAAAGCAGAACAAAATATCTACTTTTTTGGTTATGAACAGATATTCTCCTTCTTCTCCAAGGTATGGAAAATGGCTCCTATGTGCCCTAACAATGTAATGAAACAATCAATTCATTTAATCCCAGAAACTATTTCAGTCAGAAGTTACCTTTATTGACAAAAGAAGTCTAATGGTAATGTAAGTATTGACCTTTAATTCTTCATGCCATTTGCATTTATAGATCCTGAATTGGTGAGAAAAAGCTCCATTATCTTTATTTCATGTCTGAGAATATATACATTTCATATAATAAAATAAAAATATAAAATCATTTGCCACAGTCATCAGCAAACCCAAGGCATTCAGATATCTTGAGACACAGACAAGAGGACTGGGTGCTTGAGTCTCCTGTATCTCCATCTAGAAGCACTGCTGAGAAGGACAACTTAAAATTCTCTCTTTCTTATTTTTTTTTTCCAGTTGTCCTCGATCTTGGAACGAGATGCGGTGATGGAATACAGTGAAAATATTGAACTGCATGCCTCTGCTTGTTACTCACTGATTTTTCTACTATTATTTCCAGTATATAATTCAGAAGATATGTGGCTTAGTTTCTTATTTTTAAATGTGAAAGGCAACAATGTCAGCACTTAGGGCAGAGAACCTTTTAACCTCCCCAGCAATCCAATAAACACCAAAACACCTACTGAGCCTACAAAGCCCCCTCACATAGAACTTGCACTGGGTAGAGAGGGTAAGCTTGAGGAGAAAATGTATGTATTTGCAAAGATGTAGCAGTGAGTCTTATGAAGGGAACACAAAAGAATTGGCACAGATAAAGAAGTCTTGAAATCATAGGAGAAATTAACACTATATGATTGTCCTCAAGAAAAGGAAAAAGTATGGGATGTGACAAGGGAAAAACTCTCTCATCATAGATGGATTTCTGCCTTGTATTCTTAAGACTGCACTTAGCTTTGACTAAGGCCTTTCACGTACAATAATGTTCAATCTCTTTGAGATGAAAAACTAAAAGAACTGATACAGTGCTCACAACAAAAGGCAGCAGCTCTGATGGCACCTAAACAAGTCAGATTGAACACTGGAAATTATTTTGCTTTCTATCTGACCTTGTACCTGCAGCAGAGAAAGGATACATACAGGATAAAGGGCATCCACAGTGGGATGAAGACTTACAGGTAAGAATCCTGCCTCTCCTGTAACTGTCTTTGCCATTGCCACCACTGCCACCATCACAGACATCCACTGTCACCAATACAATGGGAACTGGTTCAAAGCCAGGAAGCAGTTTGTTAGTTGCTGTTCTTCATCTTCATTCATGGAAAATTAAAATGTCTTGTCAACCCCATTTCATTACTTTTTTGTTTGGGTGCCCATGTGTACATATGCAAACCAAATATTGCTGTAGTTAGACTCATCCAAGATCCTAGCATGAGCCACAGAAGGCATGGAAGGATCCTCAGCTCTAACACGTGCTGTGGATATTCTCATCAGTCAAAGGCCCTAATCCAGGCACTATAGGCTTTGAATGAGTTTGACCCCTTTTGGTCAGACATCTGTAGAGACGCCTCTTGAAGTTTCACATATGATGCATTTCCTCAGCATGCTGGATCCAGATGATTCTCTTACTGTTGCACTGTAGAGAAATTTTACCTTTTTAAGTAATAGTTGGGAAAAAATATTTAGTACTGCATTTCTGATTTGGCCTCCACATTGTCTTTGTTGCTGGGGCAGATTTACTAGGGGATCGAGAGAACAAGAGGCAACAGTACCCCTTGATTATATCTAGACTCATAAATTTACCAGCTCCAGAGAACATTCCTGGGGTACTGGAAGTCAGTCAGTCATATATATTGTTAAATTGTTAGCAGAGTCCCTGGAATGGTTTTGACCCAGGTCAATGAGCAGACTCCCAGACAATTCCTGGGAAGGAGTGGAAGTTAGGGTAGGCCATAGAGCCCTCTCAAGAGTCACTTTGGATGCTATACCGCACTGTTCTGGAGGGTAGGGTCAGACAGTTCAGTGGTATGGATATCGGCTGTTATGGGCCCTTATGACTGCTGCTTTATGCATGGCAGTATTAGGATCAAACAAAATGTTGCTTGGAATGGCTCCATCCAGTTGCATACGAAATGACTTTTAGCTTCAACAAATGTGTAATGGCTTTGTCAGGGACATGGACTTGCGCTCTTGGCAAGTTTGCCAATGACACTAGGCTGTGTGGTGTGGTCCACACACCGGAGGCAAGGGATACCACTGAGAGACCTTGACAGGCTTGAGAGGTGGGACTGTTAGAACCTCATCAAATTCAACAAGGCCAAATGCAAAGTCCTGCACGTGGTTCATGGCAATCCCAAGTGCAATTACAGGCTGGGCAGAGAATGGATTGAGGGCAGCCTTGAGTGTGCTGGTGGCAGAGAAGTTCAATATAACCTGGCTACTTGTACTTGCATCCCAGAAAGTCAACCAAATCTTGGACTGCATCAAAATCAGTGTGGCCAGCAGGTCTAGAGAGATGATTTTGCCCCTCTGCTCTGCCCTAGTGAAATGTCACCTGCAGTGCTGTGTCCAGCTCTGGGGCCCCCAACATAAGTAGTATGTGGACCTGTTGGAGCAAGTTCAGAGGGGGGCATGAAGATGATCAAAAGGTTGCAGCACCTCTCCTATGAAGACAGGTTGAGAGAGTTGGAGCTGTTCAACCTGTAAAAGAGAAAGCTCTGGGAACACCTCGTAGCCATCTTCCGGCTGCTCCTACAGTCCTAAAGGGGGATTGTATGATGGTCACAAACTTTTTAGCCAGAACAGTAGCAGTAGGAAAAGGGTTAATAGTTTAAATTGAAGCATGGTCAACTTAGATTAGATAGAAGGAAGAACTTGCTATACAATGAAGGTGGTAAAACACTGAAATAGGTTGCTCAGAGAAGTTGCGGACACCAAACCCCTGTAAGTGTTGAAGACAAGATTGGATGGGGCTCTGATCAACCTGTTCTAGTGGAAGTTGTCCCTGCCCATGGCAGGGGGGTTGGAATTAGATGACCTTTAAGGTCCCTTCCAATCCAAATAATTCTATTATTCTATGAAATACACTTTGGGCTTTTTTTTTATTTCCCCTACTGCTTCTGCTATTTAGTTTTTCACATTTGCTAAAGCATCCATAGCTGGTTTTAATAGAAATATGTAAAACTCAAAAGCACTGGGTCTACTTTGTTTCGAAGAAGCAGATTCATCCTTTCCTGTTGCTTAGAGGCAGTATGCATTTTTGAATTAAGCCAGCGTCTCCCACCAGCATTTCCTTTTTTGTTGTTTAGGGACTAACAAGAGCCCAAAAGTATCTCCTGCATTCACAGCTTGTAATGACTGCCTAGGGATTTTAAGCACATGAATCTTTTTAGCTTTTCACAAGCTGAAATTGCCTTGTCATAATTCTAGTAACCAGCTTATTGATCCATATAATTTTCCTGTGTTTTCGTGCAATGCAGTAAATTACCTTGAAGTTCTGTGAATGTGTGTGTGTGTGTGTATGTGAAGGTGCATATATGTACATATACACATGCACACATGTATATGAATATACGCATAAATAACAGGATGATACACATTACGTAGAATCAATCTGCTGGGCAGTCTTATATGCAAATAACATGCCAGTTCACTTGGTGCAAAGCTTTGAACTCCGGTTCAAGAGTGATTTTCTGCTCCCACTGCTCCTGTTGCAAAGCTGTTCCAGGATCTAACTGCTGCAGCAGATAAGAATCTTCTGATTTCCAGATTGAGTCTATTCAGGGACCAATTTATACCTTTCTGTTGTTGTGCCAGCGTCATCCTTTTGTTTAAATCACTGTTCTTTTTCTGCAGTATTTATCTCTCTGAAGTATTTATAGAATGTAATAATATTACTTCTCAATTTTGATTTTTCTGGCAAGACTAGCTCTCATGACAAATTAAATAAACCCACTGTTCTCTGACCTTACCAGCAGTTTTTTTCTGTACTCATCTTTCCCTAGCATGGCTTACCAGAATTGTATGCAAGATTACAACTAACACCTCATTAGTGCTTTCTAAAACACCAATAATCCTTACCTATCTCTACATAATTTTTATATTAATCTTGGAAAGAATTCATATGGTGAAATTCATCATCTCAGCAATTTCCAGCTAATTAGGTCTTCATATCACCACCCTCCTCACACACACATCCCAAATGTAATTTTTATCTTGTTGAAGCACAGCTCAATCTTCCCATTTTCAATATTACCCACTTTCTCCATATTCACAATCTTCTAACTCTGTGCCTCTGAAAGGCTTCAGGGTCTGACAGATCTTTTGTATCAATATCAATTGATATAAATTTCTTACAGCAATTAATGTTCCATCTCCAAAATGTTCATTAAGAAACAAAACCATCTTCTCTCAGTCTGAAGTTTCTCTCATGCCAGCTGCTCTAGTGCATTTTCTGGCCAAATCCTAAGCAGCTTTTCAATTCCTTTACCCATGTCATCTTCTTGGGCTTTGCTGGTAATTTCTCAGTGGCCACCACATTAGAAGTTTTCACTGATGTCCAGAAAGTTTATATTTGCCTCATTTCACCTGCCTGGAAATTCATTTATTTTAAAAAAGAAAATGGGTGGTTAGTTTGTTGTGACCTGCATTAGCTAAACTATTTTAGTAGTTAACCTCCACGCCTTTAATAATTCTTTTATTCCAATTTTTTTAAAGTATCATATTATTGACCTAAAACCTAGGTGGTCTATAGTTTTCAGACAATTTTCTTATTCCACCTTCTTTACTCTGTGTGTGATGTGTCTCCAAACATTAAGCACCAAACAGGTTTCATGCATGTATTAAAAATAGCTGCTGTACCACTTGAAATTTTGTTTGCCAGTTCCTTCTTGGGATTGTACTTATTCTCCACTTTTTTTTCTCCTGGAGTTCATTAGACATATTAAATTGCACTTCTACCTTAATTCTGCTAGTTTCTGTTTCTATACTTTTTCTCCAGTCCTTGCTTTTTTCCCCATGTCCAAAATCTTTGCCTGTTTCCTTGAAATTTGAGCTAGAGCATAATTTCATTTTCAGCCTGTACTTGATTTATCCTTAATTTCTACTCTATCCTCACTACATTCTGGCCCTACTTATTTTTCCACCCTCTTTTTTTATATTCACATGACTGAAGAATCTTTTGCTATGTGTTTTAATATCCTTTTCAAGGTCTAACTCAGCTTGATTCCTTGTTATTCTCACTTTATCTACATATTTTTTGGCCTCTAAGGTAGTTTTCTTTGATGATCAGTCATTTTCCCCCAAATGAGTGTAGACACTCCACTTATTTCTAATATCTTTTTTTTTTTAATTTGTGGCTATTCATCTGGACAGATCTGGAATAATTTCCTGTAAGTTTCCTTTTCTTTTTTTTCCTCTCTGAGACAGAGACTCATGATAAGTTTTGCACCCTTGACTTAAAAGGCTTCTTCTACATTCAAGTACGAAATTCAGGTGCAGCTAAATTAACTGCCTAGTTTCCACTGTTTATCAAAATTTGCCCTTTAGAAAATAATGCTAATGCTTATGACATAAATTTCCATTTCATTTCAACTCATTATCTCATGGTACCTCAAGTCCAGTGTCATCCTCCGTGAACAGCCTGAGGTCTTTGATACTTATCAACATCAAATTAAAATTTTCAGCATCTTGAATTGAATCAGTGGTTAACTGGTTAGGAGGAAGGTTAAAGAATTGAAGATATTGGGAACTACTATTTTTTCTGTGCTTTTGACCTAGGCATGAATTATTAATTATCTGGATATTGCTATTTATTGCTGGGTCTGTGCTTATAGAGACTGTTGTGATGTGGCCTTTGACTCTCAGATCCAACAGGCACAGTGTGATATTACCCATTCTTGCCAAGCTCTCTTTGCATTCACAATTTGGTGGCCACATCCAAACTCTTTCTGTCGGGTACTTCTGTGCCCACGCAAAGTCCCAAACTGACAGGGGACTCCTATCCTGCTGATCATCTCAGGCCAGAACCCTCCTGGGCACCATTTGAAGACATTCTAGTTGGTTGGGACATTGGTTGGGACATCAGTTTAGGAGTACAGTGAGCCCATGTCTGTACTTGAGCATTGCTTAATCTGCAAGGTAGCCTAATTTTTTTGGTCATCCCAGCACTCACAGATAGTGAGTGGGAAGTGGGAGGAAGATTTCAGCTATCCTGTTTGCCTGTCAGAAAAACAGCACAAACTTGAGCTGCCACGCCTTTCCAAATATGCTGGTCTTTTCATTGAGCACTGAGACAGTGACCCTGAAAGGCTCCAAATTCTGTTACTGTAGGAAGAATAGTAAGCTCTCTGATGTGTTATGTCAAGGCTTACCTCAGCAATAGGATCCAGGCTCCTTACCTTTGATGTTGGACAGGCACCATATGGAGAAGGAGACAACCACTTTGCCAGTGGGTTTAGCAGCAGTTTGGTGGGGAATGGAATTTCAGTTCCTTCAGAGTTGCTGGAGATGTTTAGTATCAAAAAAACCCTAAGCATTTTACACTAGTGAAAAAATATTTTATTCTCAGGTTCTTACTCAGGAAATTTAACTTCAATTAATTTGACATATCACAATGCAAAATGGAAACTTCTCAATTCAGTTTAGGTCTACTTTAGAATCAGGTGGATATCTAAAAAGAGGAATTTTTCCTTCCTTTTTTAAAAAAAAATCTAAAGTGCCAGAGTAAAACTCAGGGGAAAACATTGCAGTAATGCTTTGTCTTCTGTCTAAGTGGTATAGGTGCATTTTTCAGAGAGCCTCAATATGTTTAAGTTTCAGCTTGTTCAGTTTGAGATTTAATTTTCTTTTAATGCGAGAATGTAGATTTTGACATACTGCATGACACGATGAGTGACACCATGCCCAGCAAGCTCCAAGAAGCCAAGAACAATTAATAGAAAATTCTGAAAGATGTACAGGTTATGAACAATAGATAAGCTTAAACGTTTTTTACAAGAACTAGACACATTTCTGTAAACCATTTCATTTGTGAATAATGTGTTAGCTTCACAGAAATAAAGATCACTTCCTGAAATGGGATCTTAACAAAATAAAAAGACAAAGCTTACCGGTTCTTTCATTCATAATTTATAATTTTGAGAGTTTTCCTTTGAACTGTTTTGCCTTGACAAGTTCACATATTCTTTGGAAGTGGAAAGAAAAACTTTTGAGATTCAAAATGTTTAAAATATGTATCAAAACATAAGGTCAATACAAGAGGTAAGAAAGTCTGGTTTGCTTGTGTAGGTCCCTTGGGCTGCTGTCATATCAACAGTAGGAATCCCTAATATATTTGGTAAAGAGTAGTTATCTAGTTAAGGGATGTACAAAGTAATTAATCAATCAGACAGAAACAACTCTCTTCATAAAATGTTATCATGTCTGTGAGAGAAATAGGACTGATAAGCCCTGAAATCCTTTTATAGAGAGGATAACTGAACTGTTCTTACAAATATTACCTGATTTTAAGAATTATTTATATGGGCCTTACATTTTGTCTTATTTCCTTCCAATAGCAATATTACCCCTATCAATGTAGCTCAGATCTAAGTGAGAATTAATTTATATCAACTGGGACTTCTGAATTAACAGAGATGCCTTCTTCAGAAAGAGGAAGCAGATACTAGCTTTGATCTAATAACTTGTTCCAGGTTCTGAAGAAATAAGCACACTTGTGTTTGTGGAGTTTCACATTCGTGTTTCACATATGATCCCTTAGCTACAAATTTCCATTCAGAATCAGAAACTTGCAGTAATTTATAAGTCATTCTTGTGAAATACTAGATGCCATGGTAATGTGATGTTTGCAATAGGTTGCATAGTGTTACATGAACTGCTTTGCAACGATCTGGAGAGAGAAATTATATCTGCATACAATAATGGTCTGAAAATCAAAAAGTAAAAGAAAAATGGTCACATGAGTTTTTAGTCAACGTGACTGATTTGGAGGCAATACTGTAGGTTTTTCTGTGGTTGCTTTGCATCTGCTCTTAAACTGCTCTTCAACATCACTGTTGTGGAATTAGATAATGTTTAAGCTCCAGAACTAGATGCAGGTACTAGAAATGACAACTTTTACGACCTTCTACAGGACATACACTGTAATATTTCTCCCAATTAATTCCTGTTTCTATGGTAGTAAGTGCAGTTGACCCAGAGCACTGAAAAAAATGTCAATTTAAAATCTTCTTTTGATGAAGAATCTATACAATTTCTAAATGTCCAGACAATTACCTGAAAGTGTATTAGAACAAATGTACCAATTAGTCACCTCATCCTGAACTTACACATTTCTCCTTCTGTTTTTCCTTGAAGATCATGAAACTTCAAAGGCACAAGGGAAATCAATATATTTAGACTATTCAGGACCTGAACTTCTGAGAAGTGCCCTCTATCACTTTTTTTCTTTTTTCCTATACTCTGCAAAGGATCCACCACCTGAAGAATGGCAATGATAAGACATACTTAAAAAATTAATTTCCTCTTCGGAATGCATTCAGATTGGTGAAAATTCAAAATTAACTGAAGATATCTGCAATCTACTTAAAAGTTCACAACAGGTGGACATGAGAGATAACATGGGACCCCTAGGAACATCACACTTACATCAGACATCCAAATTCTGAAATGTTTTTGAAAGAAACAGAACAGAAAAGAGATTTAGGAGGATTGGTAATTTAAAATGCATCCATAAATCTAACTTCTGAGGCATCAAACATGTAAATAATATTTCCTTTGAACTGAATAATTCTTAGAGACTATACGTGCAGCTGCTTTTCTAACATAAAGGAATCTAAAATTGCTTTCTAGGCAGTATCTTCAAATTGATATCCCCTTTCAGTATCTCAGGTACATCTGCAGACATTTTATTAACAGGAGAAACTGCTGTCCGAGATTCAGATTCTTTCTCAAACAGATCAAGTAAACTGCAAGCTCTGCTTTGACAGCCACCAGAAAATCAGCATGATTAGAAAGTAGGAGGAAGGGTATATAATGTCCCTTCTGAGGCAATATGGCACATAAGTATTAAATTCTCATCTCTCATTTCTCTCAATTTGTGTTTTTCTAAGGCATGTGTCTTTCCTAGCTAGTATTCTCAGCAGGAATATTACATGTTGCTTCTGGGAAAGGCACCACAGCCAACCTCGCTCTAATAATTTCCTACTTCCACTGAAATGAGTTTGCTTTTGTTCATATTCAATAAAACTTGTTTTTTTCCTCTCCGTCTTGAGTTCTTTTTCTTCTGTTAGTTTTTCTAATCTGTCTCCAAATCTTGCTTGACTGCTCCCATATCTTTCAACCCTTTTTCTCTCATTTAATAATTTGTGTTGCTCTGCAGGTTAGCTTTCCTCTCTACATCATTCATGATATCAAACTCTCCTCTTTGTTTCTGATAACCTTGATATTTCAATCATCTGCTTCCTTCAGTTTCCCTAACTGCTCTAACAATGCCACCTATAATGTTTCCTAATGCTGCTCATTGTCGTACTTAGTACCTAATTTTTTCCAACAGCCTGGAAATCTTATGTTTTCTATTTGTCTCTGATCTGAGTGTTATTTAACTTGTCACTGCAACAGAAGTAAGACTTTTGTCTGTAAAAGTTGCTTGGCTTTTGATAATCTCGTTTGATGTTTCTCAATTACAAGCTTTTCAATAGTTACTGCTGTGATATCACTGATTTGATGATTGACACAACATAGAGATTTTTAAATTAAAAGAAGCTGTACAAACAAACTTAGCCTTTTCACTTCTACCTCAAGACTACATGTATCTTTCAAATTATGCTATCTAGTTCCTTTTTATTAACTCTGTTGAATTGAATGGACATGCTGACTTTTAAAATATTATACTAATGCAATTTCATTTCATTTTGCAAGAGCTTCAAGTGTATCAAGAAATGGTTTGATTCTTACCTTTTAGCTTTTTGTCTTTATATTCAAATAGAACATTGCCAATAGAGTTTTCCCCTTACTTGTGTTCTATACATAACACTTTTTATATTTACAACTTCCTCTTTCATCACAAGTGCTTGATTTTGTTAAATAAAACATAATCTTGCAAACTGAAAAGTAGGTGACAAAATTAAGTAGTTTTCTCACTGGCACTGCTATAATTCCCATATGTCTTCTACGGTGTTGGAATTTCTCTAAACAGGAGATTCAGGCTATAAGTCAGAAGAGACAGCTGTTATGTTTTTATATTTTCCAAGAATATTGTGGCAATGCAACAGGAAGCAATAGCACGATGCTCAGGAATTGTGAATCACATCTGTCATTGACAATGGCACCATGAGGAGATTATGTGATCTTTTGTAATAGAGCACAAATGAAGGTACAACATGATTGTGACAAAAAGGTATCTTTCTCAACAAACCAGTTAAACATTACGGGGAGAGACTGTAAAAGTATAGATATATGTATATATTTTTTTCTGTTTCTGTCATTTCTTCTTATCAGGTTATAGTTTGTCATGGGAATGACCAAAACAAAAAAAGGGGGGGGGGGGAAGGGAGGGTATGGTGAGAGTGGTGATACCCTGGAACAGGTTGCCTAGAGAAGCTGTGGATAACCCACCCCTGGAAGTGTTCAAGGCCAGGTGAGATGAGGCTCTGAGCAAACTGATCTGTGGGTGACATTACCTGCCCATGATGGAGGGATGGAACCAGATGATCATTAAGGTCCCTTACAACCCAAACCATTCTGTGATTCTATGAAAAAAAACCAAAATAAAAACCCCAACAAAAAAACCCCGAACAAACATACAAACAAAAAAACAACTGAAAAACAACAAATAACCAAAAACAAAAAAACCCCCATGTGTTAAGCTAGTCAATATTAAGATCTAGTTTGAAAGAAACATGAGAATTTTTATGCTTATACTGTTAAAGTAAAAAGCTAAAAGAAATTGGAAATAGCATTATACTGCAGAAGATTCTTGGCAACCTCAGCTCTAGGTATTGTTAACTGTGGAACCTGTAATATACCATATTGGCAGGTGCATAGACTGAGTGTATATAAAAAGGTTAAGATTATATTAAAAATGGCACAGAGAATTAGAATATGGCTGACAGACAGTATCTAACATGTACAAAAGGTTTCCACAGTGACATGTGTCATGAACTATTCATATTGAAATAGCAAATGCACCACCCTTCTAATTATTTTAGCATTAGAATTGGTTTTATGCTAGCCAAGTGAAAGGACCCTGTAATGGTACAGGGTAGGATAATAAAAGAAGAATGTTTAACTTTCCCTCCAAAGTAATTTAGCCAGATCCTCTCCTAGCAAAATTCAATTGCCTCCAGAAGGGTTGCACCAGAGAGAAATTCATTCCAGTATGATTTTTGCAATGTGAAATTCAGCTCATCCTTTCTTCTGTGCCTTCATTTAATCTGAAAAACAGCAACACATAGCAGACTACCCTTGTGCCGAGGAAGAGAGATTTGCCAGCACTCAGAGATGGGTCCTAGCCTGTCAGGAACTGTCAGACAGAGAAGGTTCATCCACCTGCTGCTGTTACAGTGCTGGCAGAAGCCTCTAGTTTTGTTCCCCCTCAGCATCCTGCCCTGCTGTGCTCGAGGCTCCCCGGTAACATCTGTCGTTACCAGCACTGTGAAACACACCAATCTCACTGTTGAGATCTTTTGTGTTCCCATCCTGATTGTGCTGTTTCCTTTTGCCATTAAATAACAGCAAAAATCCATTTTTTTTAAATATTTCCCATCTTCTGTAGTTCCAGAGCTACTCCAACTATCTCATGAGTCTGGCAGACAACCAGTTCATATTAAATACTGCTACAAACAGCCAGGGATGCAATCTGCCTTGATCTGGGATATAAGGTTATGCCCAGGTGCTGCCTAAAGAAATTCCAAATTCTTACTAAAGAAATCAAACTGGGGAGGGGACACACACACACAACACGACACACACAATGCTTTAAAAACCTTACTTCTGAGACAGAGTATATAATGTGAGGAATTTAACCACAAATAGCTGTACATAAGTAAAACCTTACATCTTTTCTAAGATTCAGAACTACATAAAATTTTAATATTTTAAGAACTGTCTTATCAGAGATACCTGAAAACTCTGTATTTATTTTTCTGATAAGTCCATAATTTGAAAATATAAAATAACTATTTTCAACAGTGATTTTCCAATTTTCTGAATTTTCTTCTAAGTGGAAGGATTCTGAAAAATAGATCCTTCTTTCTCAGTTTTGGGAACAGAAAACTTTTCAGTTCTTCAGGTTATAACTTGTCAGCAAGAAACATGGGATTTGGGGAAAATGTGTGTATTATTTTTGAAGTTTTGGCATAGGGATAGAGTATAATTTATTATTAGTTGGTATTTGCATGGTGATGGGATAGTGATCACTAAAAATATAAAATAAGAAACATGTCAACCTTCTTCAAAGTTAATTGGTATTAAACAGGGACATAAATAATGATGCTTTTTTTGTGTGTGTGACTATTTTCAGAATACGTTATTCATTAATACAAATTCATTTAAAGAAAGATTTTTCTGATGTAGTTGTTTATTTATATTCTTATTGCAGATCTCTATAAAGCTGTCCATAAACATTTTAAATGCAACTACAGGAATATTCAATTTGTTTGTGACTTCATGCATATTTTGTTTTGGGGTAGTTCCAACACCTTTTGAAGAGTTTAGTGAAAAAACAGTGAAAATGCAGGCCCAGAATCCCAGATCAACAAACAACAAAGGCTCACATTTTCTGGATTTCATAAATTATATATGCCCTTATTTCACATTTCTACACTGCTAACCTTCCAGAGTCTCCAAACAGCCTCATATGAAGGGAAATATTCAGTAATGATATAAACATGAGTTAAAGTTTTATAGTTTTTAAGCTACATATATTTCCACCAGATGTCACCAATGCACTCTCTAAACTCCAGCTTCAGAGGCCTCAAGCTTTCCTGGTGTTGCAGAAATCATGTAACATACTGCACCATATTTAAGCAACCAGAGAAAAATGAAACAATCATCATTGCTTCTGAAGAGACTCATGACATTACTAAGCTTTCCCAGGTAATAATGTGGTTCTTTACTTAGTTCCTTCTAGGAAGGAGGTTTTATTACACGTTGGACCATTAACATGCTTATTGGTTTTTTCTCACAGTCTCTGTACAAAGCTGACATTCTTACTATCTCTGTGCATGTTTTCCTCTAATAGACTATCAATAATAATGTATTTGGTTTTGATTAGGGTTTTTTGCGAGACTACAGAGGGAGAAGAAATAATGAACATATTTTGGACACGTGTTGTAGTAATTTTAGGGCAAACCAGAAGTACACTACGCCCTGGGGAATGATAGAAGAACTGGGGTCAGTAGTAGAAGTTGTCTTCACGACTGCTTCTTCACTGGGAGTTCAGGCATCCAGCTGCAACATCCAAACCAAACACAGAACACAGTCGGGCCCTGGTTTGGTTTCATAGGGATAACTTTGCTGTTACTTATTAACTTAATCCTCTTAAAGTTCACTTAGATACAACAACAAAAAGCTGCAGAATGACCTCTACTGAGGCAGTAACGTGTGTGTGGTGCCAAAGCAGAAATGATGTTTTTTACACTATAATGTCCCTGGCAGCACTCTCACAGATTTCAGAACACTGCTTTTTGTTTTCCAATGGTTTCTAGAAATTGTTTCACAAATTCTATTGGAACAGCATTGATCTGTCAGAAGCTGAACTTTCTGATTTGTCCAAAACTGCGTAGAAATATTCCTCATGTCAGGGATAAAATTTCTGGTAAAAACCATAAAAAAGTAAGCCCCAATTCTGAGTGAGAAGGGAAGCCTGGGAATTCATTTAGTTCATGATCATCCTGACTCACATTGGACTTTTAACAGTCCAGGGGAGTCTCCTGACTGCCGGAGTAGAGATTAAGGTCTGGAACCATAAAACCATTTAAGCATTTAACTTCATGAGAACGAGACACCAGATTATCTTTTTCTATTTAGCTTTAGAGGCTTTCTCTGGATCAATGAATCAAAAATATACAAAGTGCAGCAGCTATATCAGGGGAAAAAATAAAGGAAATAAGATGTAAAGTTAGAGTTCATCCCCAGGAAATGGAGGATGTAGGTAAAGTTCTCTGATCACCAAGTACACAGGAGTGGGTTTGTTCTCTCTATTTTCATTAAAACCTCAAAAGCTGTTGGGTTTGTGCCAATGCACAACTGAAAAAAATGTTAGAGGTTATGAGAAAACTGATTCTTGCCCAATTCTAATTATAGGTCTGGCTGGTAGCACTCCATGTTATTCAGGTTGTCTGATACGTGCTATTATACAATACGGTTTTCAGCTGCTTATAACTACACCAGAACATTAACCATTTAGGCTGAAATATTTCCCTGCCTTGGGCTGACTTTTTGGTAGCTACCAATCAAATCATTCAGGTCTTTCAGAATGTGAGTTGAGGGAAAAACACAAAAGGTGTGGGGTTTTTAATGTTAATAACTTCGGTTCACTCTTTTGTTTAAGTAGCCACCATGTGCTCTTTATGTGGGAAGTCAGAATCAATAGAAGTTCATATGCATTTATGCATCAGTACTTGCTGAGATATGGAGGTTTGTTTTCCCAAATTATGAGCTCTTGGGAAAAAAATTAACAGCAAAAAAATCAGTTCACAATTCTTAGTATCTTTAATTTTAGCTCCCAGGTTCTCCAGAGAATCTGTACTTGCCAATCATGCTTGAACATTTCAACTTTATCGAGAGGAGGTAACCCTACAGACAACCAGCTAGAAAGATACTTAAATATGTCAGTGAAAAGTGCTTCCCCACTCCGTTTCCTTGCCCAGCAAGGATGACAAAAATGAATTTCACCTTTCCCTGTCAACTCCCATCCTCACGGCTGCTTCCAGATGGGGCACCAAACTCCAGAAGTATCAAAGCCATGTTGAATGCATCAAAGGCAATCAGGAGAAGTGGAAGAGAGAGGCCTTGGATGTGTGAATCGTGAGAAGTTAAAAAACAAAATAAGGTGGTTGCAGGGGGTTATGAAAACATGATACCGGAGAAACTGGGATGAATTGGTGGGAACTGTATCTGGAATTGACACAGAAAAGCAACTGAAATAAGATGAAGGAATTGGAAATGGACCTGAAAGCCAGGCAGGTGGGAGGGGGGAATCAAAGATTAAAAGAAGGTGTGAGAGAGCAGAGAGGAGGTTGCAGACCAGAAAAACAGGAAGCTGAGCTTAAGCCTCTTAAGAGTTTACTATAGGAGAAACCTGGGTTATGCTGAGCCAGAAAACAGAGGAACAAAGCAGTGATCTGATTAGACAGGTTCATCATACAATGAGTTTTCAGTCCTGGGCCAGGTCTTGTCTGAATTGGTTTTGGAGGAAGAGATGATGCACATCCAGAGTTAGTCCTTTAATGGTGTCAAGGCAGTATCAGTATGAGTGTTATAGCTCAATTCTCTGAATTTCCTAGTGTTTCAATTAAAAAAAAAAAGAGAAGCAGTTACTTATCAACTGTGAGTAAAAGGCAGAAATTATTTTCCCTGTCATCACTGGAACTGAGAGCAGAGAGAGAGGAGGAAATTTAGTTCTAGAAGAAAATACTCAAATGCTTTAACAAGTCCACTCTGTGTGGAAACTCATTCCATTCACTTCACAGCTTTCAATGTCTTAAAGAATGGAGACACCCCAGCAGAGAATACCTTTATTTAGTTACATAGGACTTGTCTGTGCCCAGAGCTCTCCTGAAACTGAATGGAGAAGATTTGTGAGAAAAAAGTACCATTAACTATGTCATTAAAGACCTTCTCCTGATGTGTACAAACACAACTGAGAGCAGGTTGGGAAAACAGTTTGAATTTGGTCTTTCACCAATTTTTGAACAGTTTTCTTTAACTTGTTTGTGTTTAAGACATATTAGTGGAGATAGATTTATTCAGGCTCTTAAAAACAAACTGTATAAATTCAAGCTACTGTACCCAAGTCCAAACCTTGACTCAGTTTTTGCTTTCTCCCTACTCAGTCAAATCTCCCTCTAACTTTAGTAGGATTATGCTGGGTAAGGATTTAGCAAAACTCATCAACGACTTCATGATTTGGCTCAGAGCTCAGTGAAAAATGAACTCTTTAAAAGGACTGTCATGGAACTTACATAAATTTACCAAGTCAAAGTACGGAATATTCAATGATTCATGGCAGTGTGGTTTTTATTAGAGCTCCTCTGAAACACAGCGGGCTTGCTTAGCAAGGGTTCATGCAAACATTTTCTTTGGTTTCAAGCTGCAAAGGTTCACACGCTCCAAGTTGCACTTTAAGTTTTGAGTTTGAGTCTTGGAAATGCCCTACTTTCACTCAATTTTTGTATCCAAACCATAGTAAAATAAATCTGGCACGAATGTGAACCAAATTCACACTGGCTGAAGTCCATCCAAAGCTGTGAACGCAGTTTTGATGCTTGGTGTGCTAAATGGCTTTTTGTTGCTCTTAACTGTACCACTGACAGCGTATTGGTATTCACCTTCCTTCTCCTAATGTGCCCCAGATTGCATGGCACCTTTGTGAAACTGAAGATTACGATAAAATGAATGTCAAAGTCATGAAGAAGGTAAAACGATACCATCACATTTGAAGGTCTGCACTAACAACAGGTTTCAAAAGAAACATTTTAGGAGTTTCTTCAGCGGTTTAACTCCATTTCATTCTGAGTCATAAAAAATATCATGCTATTATACCACATTATATAAACCATCCCTTTGCCTACAACACCCTTGCTGTGTTAGAGTTCTCCATAAGCATCTATGAAGTGATCTCAGTGACCACCCAGATAAAACACGCTTTTGCTGTCTCCTTGTCAGGTACCTCATATATGAAGACCATTTCTTGCTAAGCTGCTCAGTGCCATTTCATCCCTTACTTTTTTTCTCTATTACATGTATTTCTTATCATATTTGTTCCTCAATCTCTAAAAGTTCACACTCTGTCTTATTTTTGCTGCTGTTCCATTACTATATAAGTAATTATTAAGGCTCTTCTTTCCCCAATTTTCTTTTCTGTGAATTAAATTTTTCACCTCCCTGCTCCTATTGTTTTCCTAGTTTCTCAAATATGCTTTTCAGCCTGATCTTGCTGAATGCTAGCATCCTGCTGTGCTTTCACCTCTCCACCTCTCCAGGAAAGCCAGGGAAAATTAAACTGACTTGGAGGTGGCTCTGATTTGATTGGAAAGATTTTTAAACAGTTATAGATATAGTGAAGACATTCACTGACATTTGCTGGAAGAAGGACAGTACCAATATAACTTGAAGAATGAGAGAAATGTAACAAGTACTTGCCAAAAAAGATGAGCTAGACTGGACAGCAGTATAAGCTGATTGAACTTTATAGCAGGAGATACTTATTATAGACATCAAGCTGCTGTTAACACTCACTTTAAAACTAATTGATCATACTTTCCCTGTGACCCTTAATTCTGAGCATACAGACAGCTATTTCAGAAAAATCCTCATGCTTTAGAATTTCTTGCTAAATTTACATTTATCTTAACATGGAAGTCAGAGCCTAGTAAATCTGAAGCTACTTTGATTAGATCAAAAGAAGTAGGAGGTACAGAAAAAGGTCTAGGTGGTAAAATGCTTTAGAGAAATACAAGTTGATGAAATTCAGTCTACCAACTTAGATGTCAATTTTTCCTTTCTCCCTGTCATGACAGAGAAGAGGGGAATGACACTGGTTATCTTACTGTCTCAATTTTCAATCTTTCTATCCTGACTGTTCTGATAGTGCTCAAACCACCACTGACCAGCCCTTTAGCAATGCAACACTCTTTGCAATTGCCCTGTGATCTCCAAGCTAGTTCAGTATTTGCAGACACATTCCTTTTTCTCTGAAAGAGTGAGTAGAGTTTTCTCTCTTGTCTCAAAAGAAATAAGAAAAGCACAGAGTCTCCTGCCATTTCTCACTACAAAATATAACAAGAGCTTGATACACTTATCCCATGCATGGTCTGATGTCAGTCGAGTAGATTTGGCCATCTGGCTGTCATTATAAAATGTCCTTATTTCTAAGGTCATAAGAGCCAGATCCATAAGAACATCTTCAATATCCCTGAGGATATGCATGCAAATATCTTCAGGATAGGTTTCAAGAGGATGGGGCTTGACTCTCTTCGGTGGTGCTCAGTAACAGGATAAGGGACAATGGGAAGAAACTGAAACACAGGAAGATTCGTCTAAATATAAGGAAAACCTTCTTTACTTCAAGGGTGACAGAGCACAAGAATAGGTTGCCCAGAGAGATTGTGGAGTCTCCTTCTCTGAAGATATTCAAAGCCCACCTGGAAATAATCCTGGACAACCTGCTCTTGGTGAACCTGCTTTAACAGGGGGATTGAAATAGGTGATCTCCAGAGGTCTCTTCCAACCCCAACAACTGTGTGACTCTGTGATATAAAACAGCAGTAGACACTTGCACCTAAGCCACTTCCAACCTGCAGTTATGGTTAGGTTAGGATGTTTTTTCTTGTCTATTCAAAGTAGCTGCTGCTTTCAATAGGCAAGAAAAATTAAGTGGAATTGCTTGCCCACTTGGTCAAACAGGAACGTTAGTAGATAAGATTTGAAGCCTGAAATATGTTTTGTCAATGGGGACAATGCTATTATGAGAAGGAATTTCTCAAGGATTAATGAACTCATGGAACAATGACACAAATAACTTATGTTTATGCAGTACATGTAAAATAAATATTTCAAAGCTAATAAAGTGTTTGCAGCCAGGCTTTACTACAGGTAAGTGATATAATTCAAGTGTTTAAAATAAGGCCTGATTGAGCAAAAGGGCTTAGATACAAACTCAAAATATTGCAGTGAGTAAGAAACATTGGAGAGAGGGATTTGTCTACAATACTGCCTCTTCCTCAACAGCTTTTGTCGTAAGCACTTCTGCAGAACTCTGCCTAGAACTGCCTTGGTTTTTGTATATGGTTGAGTATAGCTGATAGAAACCACCAGGGCAGACCTCTCAGCAGAGAACCCAATTGGGAGGAGAGGGACCTGGTCTGAAAGTTTCATGTTTTTTCTTTACATGGGAAAAAATTAGAAGCTGGGTGAAGATACAGGATCATTCTGTTCATTCGTTACAGTTGAAAATACCAAGAGATGCACAAATAAGAGACGTTGCAGGAATGACCCTCACTTTGATTTTTTTTTCTCTCTCACAGAAGAGCCATGGACTCCAATTCCAAAGAATATGGGCTAAGTAGAAAATATTTATAGTAGAATATACCAAACCAATAACCCCCACTTCAGAGGAACGATCACCCATCAGAGTGTTGCCAAGTCAAGTTTTCCTTGTATATATTTTCTATTTGCCTCAAAAATCCTTTGGGTGTAAAAAATGTGTACAAAAAGGCAAAGGACACCTCAGAATCTACTACAGCTTGGTAGTCAGGACATTCATGGCATGAAGATGTATCTTTGAGCCCAAAAGACCTGAGAAGAACACTATGTCTAGTTTTCCTGCTTTGTCTGTGCCATGGCTAACCCTGAGGTAGGACGCCAAACCTGGATCCAGCATCTCAGGTTTTTGGATTGCTGTGCTGTCCCTTGCATTCAGTGTTCTAATTTTGTTGTAGATTTGGGCTTTTAAGGGTTCTTGGCTTAATCTTTGAATTCCAAATAGCTTCAAGTAGGAGCTAAATGCCTAGTTACTCATCTCAGTCAGTGGTAACTCTGAGTATACCATCAGTAGAAATACATGTGCCTGAGCAACTACTGGCAAAAAGAAAGATCTCTGTGGACCTACACTATTATACGGATTTTTTTTATTGATCATACTCTCTGATTTAGGTTTCTAAATCCCATCTAAACTGCCCTCTAAATTCCTATATTCCTTTGTTCACCACGTCCAAGTTAGTACTCTCACAGTATAAGAGATTTTCACAATCTCAAATGTCTCACAACATTGCTGTGAAGCTGAGAACCACCATATTCTCAGTTTAGCAGATGGCAGATTAAGACACAGAGATCTTGAATAGCTTGAACAAATCAATGCAAAGTGCCTGTGGTAGTGCAGACATTTGAGCTTCAGTTTCTCATACCCATCCTCCAAATAATCCTTGCTTTCTCCTAAAGTGGGTAAGTAAGTATTTTGGGGGCAAAAAGAAATTATGTCTGATACTATATAAGAGCATGAGAAAGGAGAATGGGTGAAAGAGAATGATTTGATTAAATGAGCAGGGAGGAGAGCTGATACAGGATACCTTTACAAGAACTCAAGATGGCCTGTGTGTCTGTGTCCTTTGCCTTCAGAAGCCTCCAGTTTAACATGTAAATTGGCTCTGGGATTGAACAAAACAAGCGCTAGTGCCAGTTTTCTTCAATGTAATATATTCCATCTGCTTCATAAGAAACCAAACATCTTTCTGGACCCTCCAGGTACACAGTCATGTATATAGTAATAAATCGCTCATAAAGAAAGAAATAAAATGTAGCTGAGAGCTCAGACTTTTACAGAAAGCCGCCATATTGTTACATTATAGACTAGAGGGTTGCTGTCATAGTTTAGCAATCCGGTTGAAAAGGACCAATGCCTGGATTTCTCCAGCCACCTGAGGAATGTGTGTGGTCGCTCTGGCTTCATAGACTGTCAGTAAAATAAATTCCCCAGGTTAAAATAGTTAGCACAAATGAACTGCTTCCAGGAGATACTCATCAAGTTCCATTGATTAGATGTAGCACCTACAATGGCAATGATTTAAACTTGGGTGCACTGAGAAGGTGCCTGAATCTGGATTGAATCTGTTGCTTCTACTGACAGTGCTGCAGGGCTGTGTGCCAACAGTCTCCTTGGTCATTGCCTTGCAACTAACTCCCTCCACCTCTGGCACTCTCCCATTTACTAATACATGAAGTGGAACAAAGGCAAAATAAAAAACGAGTAATAATAAGAAGAAAAACCTTCTAGTTCCCAAACGGTGTATTCACACATCAGTTGAGAGTGCAATTCTGAAATAAATATGGACTGGGGGGTCTTTGTATGCACTGTAATGTTGTAAGTGGCTTCACTTTTGACCAAAGGTCTCCTTGTCAAAAACTTTGTTCAGAAGCTCTAACACTCCACTGGATTTTTAAGCAATTTCCTTCTAAGTGTCTCTTCCCATGTCCATGTGCAGATCAGTTATGAGAACAGATAGTTCCTTTCACTTCTGAGCTAACTGGTATAACCACCCACAGATGCTGCCCCAAGATATTTGCTTCAATTATTTCTTTCAGAACTTAAAAGAGTAATATCCCAGCTGTATGAAAGGGTCGTGAAGGGGGAAGACACTAGCAGGTCTGTTCTCCATCAGAGAAACTGTCTAAAACGAAGACTCAAATTCTAGATGTGGATCTGGTTTATTCATCCTTTACCCTTTCTTTCCCACAAGTGGATGAAGTGGTTGGCTTGGTTGGTTTTATGCATAGTCAGAATCCCACTCTTCCTGTTTGCACATCACTATCCCCACAGGTGATATGAGATACTTGCACTGATTTAGACTGGTACAACGATGAGTGTCACTAATCTCAGCTACTCTGTATCATATGGGTGGAAGCATTCTCCATTTGTACTGAAGTGCTATTCGAATGTTGGAGGCAAAAGTAGATACTTCTTATTCTACATTCTTGACAAAACATCTTTTCATTCTGCCACAAAAATTTCAATCCCTCTGTGGAAAAATGAAAATAATTTTACTTTTTTTTTCTGGAAATATGAAAATCTGAAAAAAAAAAAGTAGCATACAGTGAAAGAAATTTTTTTCTTCCCCAAATCCCCAGACATTTGAGGAAAGCAACACTACATACATATATATATGTATATACACATATATATATACACACACCACATTTTGCTTAAGGGCATTGAGAAAATTCCTAATGACTGTTGAAGACACAAGTAGCACTCTGAAGAAAGAACAGATTTTAAATGGAGAAGAACAGTCTTCTTTTTCTGTTGAGTAAGTAGAGGTGGATGCAGTTACCAGCTGTTTAATAGCATAGTAGCTCTTTCCTCACATAACTTGCAGCACGTTATGTGTCCACTTCACTCATTTGTGGAAAGCAAGGGGTCTTCATTTAGCATTTGAGTCTTCATCTTTAGACAATCTTTCTGGCAGAAAACAGGCTGGTAAGTGTCTTCCCTCCCATACCCCTTGCATAGAGTTGGGATTTTTTCCTTTAACAGTGAGTAGTCTTGAGGTAGGTGGGTATTAAAACCCTTCTTCTCTCTTATAAATCTGTCCTACCAATCTATGACATAGGACATCACTACTCTTCTAATATTTTTTTACACGAAAATACTGGTAGTGCCAGTTTTGCCATGTTGAGGATAACAGCACAGCAGCAGCTTGGTAGGAAGAATATTTTTTCATTCTGTGAAACTTTTTCTGAGATTCCACCATTTTTCTGGTCCGAATATAAAAATGGAGTAATTTCAAATGCTTGCATAAAATCTAACTAGTCCCTCAAAGACACCCTACACTAACTCATAGACCTAAGTATACATAGTTCAGGTCTTTGTGCTGCTGTTTTCCTACATCTTATAGGCTGTTACCATGCTATTGACTTTTTTAATGAGGGAAAGTATTAGTGTAATTTTTAGATCTACCAGCTATTCCTTCCATAACCATTCCTGGACCATTTTTGATTGCTATATTTCTGTAAAATATTTAAGCTCCAATTAGTGAGTCCTTTCTAAAAATAACAAGATGATTTTGCCAGCAAATTCCTAAGGTATCATCACTAAAATAGTTTCAGCAGGGCTGAATCCAAATTCAATTTATCAATTCTTAATAGCGTACTCTCACTGCTCCAGGTAGCCTGAATATTTTAGATCAACAAGCAGAGAGTAAATGACACTGGAAGAAATATAACAGAAGTTTTTATAGAATCATTTAGACTGGAAGAGACCTTTAAGACCATCAAGTCCAGTGATTAACCCAGCCAATTTTCCAGGATAGTGCTGTGACTCTTCATGTCTTGCCATGAAATCCATCACCTGAAACATCGCCTTCACAAGAAAACCTGATATGGTATTACTGGAGTTAATAACTGCAATTCAGAATCTTTCCCCTGTAAACTTTGGGAAATTCAATCAGCATTTGCACTATGTACTGCAGTGAAATAGTGTCCAGTTTTAAATGTGTCTGCTTATTCACACACTGCAGTTTGTGTTTTAAATGTATCTGATTGCCCAACTTCTTCATAAGGTGGCAGGAACACTGTGAGAATACAGAGTGGGGTCTGAGGCAGGGGAACTGCACATTTTTCTGTCTAAATCCATCCTTGTAAGTGGGTGTAAAATGATACCATTATGATCTGTTTAAATTTAATTCTGTAATTTGCCAGTCACCACATTTTGTATTTGCTTCTGTGCCTTGTCTACAGGGTATACACATTAAAGCCCTATTAATGCTATAGGCACAGCATTTGAAGGGAAGCATGTTATTTAATCTGGTGAGGTATATTTGATCCCTGCTTTTAGTTCTGGTAGTGGTAGTCCCAAATTGGGATAGTCTGAGAGGTTTTGAAGTATGACATTTTTGTGGGTAAAAGTTTTCAAATAACATATGCCCAGGTCTTGTGTTTAAGTGTGTACTAGGTATTTTTAAGTCCTGTGGCTGAATGAAATCAATGGGCACAAATCTTCTAAACCACTGCACTGTTTTTCAAAGATTCTAGTGTGCCCCTGAATTTCACTGCAAGATCATGAATGGGATGTCTATTTAGGTTAGATCTCTAACCATCTTATGTGTATCTTCCACACTCATAGACTGATACGTTTTCTCCTAATGCAATGTAAGACTCTTTCTCCAGGTCAGCAATCATCTTACCATTGGTTCAATTTTTGGGATCCAGGCAGCCTTCCAGCCACTCTGCCCCCAGCCTGTAGTGTTGCTTGGGGTTGCTTGTGGGTGCCCCAAGTGCAGGACCCATCACTTGGCCTTGTTGAACCTCATATAACTGGCCTTGGCCCGTGGATCCAGCCTGTCCAGATCCCTCTGCAGAGCCTTCCTGCCCTCCAGCAGATCAACACTCCTGCCCAACTTCATGTCATCTGTGAACTGACTGAGGGTGCACTTAATCTCCACGTCCAGAACATCAAAGAAGATGTGAAACAGGACTGGCTCCAAAACTGAGCCCTGGGGAGCAGCACTTGTGACAAGCTGCCAGCTGGATGTAACTCCATTCACCACCACTTTCTGGACCCAGCCACCCAGTCTTTTACCCAGAGCAGAGTACACCCTTCCAAGACCTGAGCAGACAGTTTCTCCAGGAGAATGCTCTGGAAAATGGCATCAAAAGCTTTACTAAAGTCCATCCACAGCTTTTCCTTCATTCGCTTAGCAAGTCACTTTGTCATGGAAGGAGATCAGATTGGTCAAGCAGGACCTGTCTTTCCTAAACACATGCTGGCTTGGCCTGATCCTTGTGTTGCCCTGCATGTGCAGTGTGATGGCACTCAAGATGATCTGCTCCATGACCCTCCCCAGTCCCTAGGTCAGGCTGACAGGCCTGTAGTTCCCCAGATCCTCCTTCCAAACCTTCTTGTAGATGGGCGTCACATTTTCTAACCTCATCAACTGGGACCTCCCCAGTTAGCCAGGACAACTGGTAAATGACACAAAACAGCTCAGTCAGCCCTGCAACGAACCCCTTCTGTGCCCTCAGGTGGATCTCATCCGGCACCATAGACTTGTGTGTGTCTGGGTGCTGTAGCAGATCACCGACCATTTCCTCTTGGATTATGGAGGCTTCATTTGGCTCCCCACGCTTGTCTTCCAGCTCAGGGGTCTGGATTCCTTGACTGTAACTGGTCTTACTTACTGAGTCAAAGAAGGCATTAAATACCTCAGCCTTTTCCTCAGGCTCTATCACTATGTTACCCCTGAATTCAATAGCAAATGGAGATTCTCCTTAGCCTTTTTTTTTATTGTTAATGTATTTATAGAATAATATTTTATTTGTATTGAAAAAAAAAGGCAAAGGTAAAAACACCACCACCATTTCCCCCAAAATTTAAAAATTGAAGAATAAGAGACTCTTCAGAGTGCTAAAATCCTCTTGACATTGGTGAGTGTTGCTCACTGAAGCAGCCCAGCTGAGGCCACCAGATTTACCTCTGTGAGTAGCTGTGGATTCATACTCCCACTGACAAGTGATCTTGACCTATGTGTAGCACTCCGTTTACTTTCTCTCCTTTAATGACTGCTCTGTGCTCACCATAGGGAAACAGCTTATCACAGAAGTTGATGGCAGAAATTTTGCAAATTTGATGGTTTTGTTTCCCGTCACTGTCAGGGAAAAAAAAAAAAAAAGGAAGAAAGAAAAACTATGAAATCTTAGCACCATTTCATTCTATTCGTACACTGTGGAATAAACTTTCGGTTCATGTGAAGTAATAAAATCAGTGGAGTTTTGCTGACTTGCCCCAGCTGAGAATTTTTTCCACTGTATTTATATGTAAAATCATACAAACATGATATGTGGATGGGTATATATATGAAAATCAATATTAAATTCATCATCTTTAGCTGCTGCAGACCACAGTGAACACTTGCTCTCTAATGGTTAAATGCCCTTTGGATCTGAAGCCCTTTGATTTATTGGAAGAAACCTGCTGGGCAGAACATACTGTGGAGCTGATTAATGTCAGCTTCTGTCATCAGTTTCCACTTAGATTCTTGGCCAGCTCTGACATCTCCTCCCTTAAGGATCCAGAAGAATTTGAGGACTGATCCAAGAGCTTTACTGGCATGGGATTTGCAGAATGTGGTGCTTGCAAAATAAGGAAGATGAATGGAAGTAAAATTCCATGTTCTCTACTGGACTTGTTTCTTTAACTCATTTCTCTGGAGAAAGAGACCAACGCCAGGACCACACCAGCAAGGGAAACAAATCAATAGCATGTTCACTGGTTTTGTTACAGATGTCTTGCATTTCCTTTGCTGCTTTATATGCTCCCTCGTAGCCTGTCAAACTGGAAAATGACTGCAGTGAGAATGCAGAGCTACCATAGCTGTCTAGATTTACACTCACCAAGGTACAAGGAAACGTATGGACTACAAACCAGTTGGTAGTGCACACCATTTTAGAAAGGATAAGCCCTTATCTGAACAGGGCTAATAAAAAGCGGCAACCTCTGTGGTTTGCAGCTTGATAGCTCATGAGTACTGTGAGTTTTTTATCAGTGGAACACAAAATCCCCTGTCCTTTCCACTCACCCTCCCTCGGGAATGATGACTGCTTATGGCAGATAATTTTCTCGTGTTCATTCTGACACATTTCCCTTGCACTTTCTCATTTGGAGAAAATTACTCTTACGTTTCTTCTGAGCATAGAAATCTCCTGTTGCTCATCACACGTATGGATACTTCTGCTATAGGAATCACACTCTAAAAATCCTACCAGCACTGTACCCATTACTGAACACATTCTCACTGGCAAGAAGGAAGTATAGGTGAACAGTCAAATGATGAAATATTAAAATCAAAGTATAATGAGACTGTGGAAAACTTAAGAAAATGAGCTCTTCTAGAAGTCACATTTAAACTTCTAAGAAACCCTAGTACGACCCCTCTAATAACTTAAAGATAGGATTTCCTGTCCTTCATCTCACCAATAACAACCTAATTTGTCAGAAATATTGTCATCTGGATTAAGAATATTACACTGCCCCCCTTTAGAGGACATAATATTTTACTGTTAGCAATCTGCTAACCAGTCTAACCTGTTCAGTCCCTTTTCATTTTCCCTCTTTCATGGTGAATTTGGTGCTTTCAAAAATGAACTGTAAAAAAACTGCACAGAGCTGGAAGCCTTTATTTATTTCCTTGCTTTCCTTTATACCCCATAACCCATCCCTTCTTTCGTCTTCCTTCACCACTACTTGTGTGCTTGGGTGCCAAGGCAAAATTACAAAAAAGAAGGAAGAGAGGCTTTTTTCCTTAGGAATAAGCCAAAGAAGTTTATAGGCTTCTACAGTGCTACACAATTAAGCAGATAATTTTAAAATGTAGCTGTGGGAGTCTGCTGATGATCTGCTTTTTTTTTTTTTTTTAGTGAGGATTTTTTCAGAAGGGACAAAACTGCATGTCTATAAAGAAAAAATTTAAACCTGAACACTACACAAAAAAAGACTTTTCCAATGGCAAATTAAGTCAATACATAGATTCCCATTGACTTTAATGGGCTTTGAATCAGTCCCAAAGTTATCTGAAATCTCCAAAGTAACCAAACTTTTAAAAAACAGTGTTTGTTACTCAATTTTCTGGAATAGTGATTTAAGTCTATAAAATGCAGCCATTTTCAGGGTCTTCAGTCTCAGGGAAAACCTGTTGGGAAATGTTCATTGAATCCAGGATGTTTACACATAAATAGTTTAGGTTCATGAACCAGAATTTTTGACTAAATATTGCTGAAGTGGAACATTTCTGACCAATTCTGCTATGTATAAAATTAGCAAGTGACACACAGGTTGTCAGGGTAATAATGAATGTCAGAATGTTCTGGACCAATCAAAAAGCTGAGCCAATTTAAACAAAATATTCAAACAAAATACTCACTACAACCAAACATGAAGCTGTGCATTGGAGAACAAGGAATGGTGGATTTGCCTTCACTATCCTGGAAAGCAGTGAGTCCAATAAAACTCTTTGTCCTGATGGAAAATCAACAGAGTATAAACTTCCCCATGGTGAATGTGGATGTTACATTTCTACAACATAAAGTACTTCTACTCTTCTTTGCGGCTTAGGTGACTCAATAAAGAGACTAAGGGAGTTGGGTTTTGCTGGCTATCAGTAAGATGAGAAGTTAACTTGATTACACTGCAAGATTGAGAAAGAAATGTCAAATAACAATTACCAGGAAAAGCTAGCTTATTGGCTATAAGAACAGGCTTGTAGATGGAGCCAGATCAGTCCAGTTTAGAAACAAGGGGGACACATACTTACAAGGAGTTAATAAATGAATGGAAAGAAATACCAAGAAAGGTGGCAGATTTTCCATCTCTTGATAGCCCCATAGCACAAAACTGTAAAACATACTTTAGTTGAAGACTCATCCTTTAGCTTGGCATCAGGATAACAGCAGAAAGTCAAATAGCCTCCTACACACAGGAAGTGAATTTGGATAAATTCATCTTGCTTTATTTACGAAATCTGTGAAGTAAGAACAAGCAGTTGTAACTAAAAAATAATTGGATAGAGCTTTGTCAGTATAGCTGAAGAGTTCAAAAGACATTAGAGAAAAGTTTCTGTTGAACTATGAAAAGACATGATCCATTCTACTTTGTGTACTACATTGATGAAAAGGACCAAGTGCTCATTCTTGCTTCCATTGACTCCAACAGAGCATCTACCATTGACTTTGTTGTGTGTAGTAACAACCCCTTAATCATTACCAGCAAAAACTCCAAATCAGATTTTCTCCGTACAATTTTCCTTTAGTCAATTATTAACAGCTGGATCCAGGGTCTTTAATTAAGTTGAAGCCAATGACTACCTAAGAAAGCACTAATATCCAGCGCTGCCTAACTGATGAGACAAAGTGGTTGTTCTCTTTATGAGGTGTTTTTTGCTTGACATGTTTGCATGACTGGGTCTGATGTTCTGGTTCTGAAGCTGGTCTTCCAGGGTGCTCCATAATTGACGTTTTAAATTATTTTAAATTATTAGAATACCCTGAGAGACTCCAAGCCATTCATCTAGCCAAATGCAGAATTCTCAAGAAGAGTCTTGTCAAAATGGCATCCTCATCATGCACTGAAAATACACTACACTCATACGTTTTAAACTCCTAATTGTAATAATGACTCTGGCACCAAACTTTTCTGGAGGATTGATGGCTAGCTAAGGCTAATGGCTCTCAGATGAATTTCAGGCCACAGCTCCTCCCAAACAGTCATTAATCTTCAGGAAATGTCCTATGCTTCCATCAAGAGTGTTTAAATATCTCTGTATTTTAAACTAGATTATCCATAGCATGTTTCTGAAATCAGCTGGATAGAAAAGTGAATTTTTCTGAACAACTTTAAATGTTGTCATTAATTAATTTTCACATGGCTGTTTTCTTAGAGTCCTGCCCAAATACTCCTTCACCTCACCAAAGTTCTCGGTGACCTGGATGAAGACTGGCCTTTACCTAAAGTATAAATATCAAACTTGATAAAAATATAAAGCAGGTTTTTCTGTTTTACTCAGCATTGCCCCAGACTAACTCTCATGGAGGCCACTGGAATCTGTTGAAATTATCACTTAGTTTAGTTCCTTAGCTTACTCATTGATCCCTGTCTCCTGGAGATTCATATAGTGTCATTAATTTCGTCACAAATTCTTCTCTGAAGTGAATCAATTGTCATGGGGAAACAAAACCTCATAGAATTGTTGGGACAGTTAGCTTTGGGAACCACTCCCAAAAGGTCGTGCTCAGGAAGTCACATTAAGTTTGGCTCAATGTGTTAGTCCTATAACACGTTGTACCAGCCTTTGCATCCTCAAACATGGCCTTGCCCAACAGTTCAGTTCACACAGTTCACACTTTCCATTCCATGCTAAGAAAACACAGTTCTGTCAGGTTGTAACACAGACCTCACTATTTCTGACACTGTGAACTGAACTAAGAACCATACACAAAAAGATTGTTATGATTTGAGGTCATGGGGGAATCGCATGGGGCCCAGCAGAGGCCCAGGACCATGTACTACATAGCACTGATGCAGACAATCTGAGCTAACTCTGAGCAGCACAGACACAAACCACCCTTCACCACTCAGACTGGGGGCCAGGAATCAGTCCTGGTATTGAACGCACTTAGCAGTGCAGCCAATAATAACATTTTCTGGGAATAAAGTGAGACCATTGCTGAACTGTTTGCAAAAATTGTCCTATCATCATTTTTATCATAAATCATTGACTGTCACACTAAACCTTCAAGAATCGGAGAGTTATGCAGAGCTCTTGCTGGAGTGATCCTGTTAAAGACAGTTCAGAAAAGCCACCAGGTTTTTTCTTCATTTTACCTTCAAAAGCCAAAGTTGTGCCTTATTTTTCATGGTCTTCAGGAGCACTTAGGTAAGGGATTTAAGGGGTCTAAAAGGCCACAAAGCAGTAAATTTTCAGACTGAAATGCTCCTGACAAGCAAGTTTGAACATGTAAAATAATCAGACACAACAATAACCTAGAAGAGGAATTTGAATAAAAATAAACTTGAACAAATGCAAATGTTGGACATTTGCTGAGAGTTTCCAAAATAGCATTTGTTTACACAGCTTTTCAAGAAAAGAGATTTGATAACAGTGGAAAATTGACTAACCTTTCCAAATACTTGCAAGGGTTTGGTTGTTAGCCTTTGTTGCAAGGTTCTTTACTACGAAAATGTGTAAAAGATTTACTTAAACAAGAACAGGTATGAGTCTTATGTATACAAAAATGTGGCAGAAATAAGCATCATGTTTCAGTTTATCAATGTACTGTTGAGGCCCGATACCATCCTACTGCCTGCCATTTCCCACCAAGAATATGACATCTGCAAAGAGCAACAAACTGTAGACCCCTATCAGTTGTACTAGCATAGAATTTCCCTTAGTAGTTAAATTATGAAGGCATATGGGAGACCTGAGAAATTTTCTGAAACCGGATCCCAGGAAACCTGATAGTGTACTTTCTTACCCATACATTAGTTCCCCCTTCAAAAAGTTTAGAGCCAAGAGCAATCTCAAAGACCAATTCTTACTGAACAATCTGTGAGTGCTGTTAAAACTATATAGGGTGATCCTGCCAGGAGGGAATTTTGTGGTAAAAAAATAAGTAAATAAATACCCTCCTTTCACTGTAAGATAAATCTAAAACCTTCTCAGATGATGTTTTTCACAGGACTGTTACATAGAAAGGAGAAGACTCATGAGCATTGCTCTGCGTAGCCCAGCAGTGATGAGTCTTAACTGATACAGGATAACGAGCTTTGAGATCCTGCTCTCAGTGTCCCTGTGAGTGGAGACACATCGAGCTCAGGCTACTCAGGTGAGTGCTGCAATCGCAGGACAGATGATTCTCAGTGTTGAGGAGGGTTTCAGCAAAATTTCTAACCTTGGTTCCTCTCACTTTTGTTTTGGCAAACCAGCACTTTCCAACACAAAACATGTTACTGAACAATTCCCACTTAGGATTACTGAATGACTAATTTGGCTCCATAAAACACTGTAACATGGGAAAACTCATATTCCCATTGGTAATAAGGCTTTAAAATATAAATGGGGAGATTTTTCTTCTTTGTTAAAGTGTGATTCCTTACACAGTTATATGTGAAGGAGAGAATATGCCAGGATATGCCTTTAACTCACAAACATCCAAACTATATTGTTTCAGCTAAGGAAAACTACTTGAGGGTATCTTTATTTATTTTATTTTTTAATACCTTGTCCAAAATTTTAGGTGGGTTATGGACATTTAACCATTTGGTTCTTATCTTAAAACACATTGAAAGAAAGATAAATTCATTAAATTACAGAATGGTCAATTTTAAGAGGATTACCTGTATCAGAAAGAGTAATCCATGGTTTACAACTGTAATATTATTTTTTAAAGCTGGTGGATGGAACAGCTGCTTTGTAAAGTTATTAATTTCCTGTAAAGAATAGTGAATGCTTAGCAGTCACAATGTAAGGCAGGATGTAATTATAGGGTCATGTGTGTGCATCTTTTATACATTAATTCTGCATGGAACTCCCCTTTCAAAATGATCAGTATTGTTTTCTGCTATGTGGAGCCAAAACAACATCCACAGACACAAAAATGAACTCTGTGTCTGTTAGAAAGGGGCTGCAACAACAGCTGGTTTTAAGGACAGGCATTTGCAGAACTTCAAGTAGGCTGATTCTCAGTGGTCACGAGTACAGGGGGCAGCCACCACACCTGAGGATGCAGTGGGAAAAGATGTAGGCTTATGAATGGGAGTGGTCTGAATGCTTCAGGAAGTCAGGTTGACTGAATGGCAGACTGAGGCCTTGTTCTTCCCTCAGACCACGGATTGTCTGCACTCACTTATCCCTGTAGGGTCTCATTTACTACCTTTACATATTGATACTGGTGTGGGGTTTTTTAATTGGGATCTCATATGTGTGCAGGGGTTACTGTATACCTCAATTTCCCTAGAGGGAAAATTTTCTAACTTTTTTGTGCTCAAAAAATTCATCTGAGAGATATTTCAAGCTTGCTAGAATTCTTCTGTCAGTCAAATCCCCTGTGCTGAAACCCAGATCACATGCAACACATTTCAGATGTGCACTCTTCTTGGTGTGTATGTAGTGAACCCAACACATTCCCAATATGTCAGATTTTCTGCATATCCACACACTGTGTGGGCAGAACATAGGCATTATTTCTGGGCAGAAATTGCTGGAAATAAATTTGGTAACCCCGCCTACCTACACTGTAAACCAGAGCTAATTTTTCCCTATGACCTTTAGTGAAAATAACTATGTCCTTCATCCAAAATAGTTTCTGTGTTTCATTCACAATGAAATCTTAAACAGTCTTTACCATCTACAGTATCCTCTGTCTCCCTCATTTTGTACTCCTTTATAGAGCAGTGAGTGAACATTTTTTGACCTCTAAGTGTGTTTAAATTGTACATATGCCTCATTGTCCCTCACCCTTTTGCTAGAGGATTGTTACCACCTGCCTACAATGAGTGTAACAGACATAGAGAAGGAAAAAACAGTCTCCAATCTGTTTGGAACTGAGGAAAGAAATCAGTCTCAGTGAAGTTAACCCACCTTGCTTTACCTTCTGACCTGTTAATGATCACAGCTCTCCTTTTCTTCCAAGCAGTACATTTGGAAGAAAATGGAGATCAACAACAGGAGGCAAGAATGCAAACTGGTCTAGTAATTCCAGAACCAAAAGACATAAAGTCCTCAAAACTCCTTGTCTCCTGTGCTGCTTAAAAACAGAACAGGTTTGTTCTTTCCTGCAGAGTGGGAGCAGAAGGACCGGTTGAGACCCAGTTGGGGCAAAATGGCAGATGGAGAAGAAGGGACTTTTTACAAGGGCATGTAAGTGATACTACAAGGGAGATTGGCTTCAAACTGAAAGAGGGCAGGTTGAGATTGGGTGTTAGAAAGAAATTCTTTATTGTGAGGGTGGTGAAGAAATGGAACAGGTTTCCCAGAGAAGTGGTGGATGCCCCATCCCTGTAAGAGTTTAAGACCAGGTTAGATGGAGGTCTGAGCAATGTGGTCTAGTGAAGGTGCCCCTCCCCACATCAGGGAGGTGGAAAAAGATGATCTTTAAGGTCCATTCCAAAACAGGCCATTCTACAATTCTACAACTTAGAGGTAGATACAAAAATGTTGTGTTCACACACAAGAGCTTCAAGGTCTTTATTCTGAACAGAACTTCACATTCTGGAGAAGTTTGAAATTGTTTAAGGCATGAAGAAATTAATAGATTGCTTCATTAACTGATTGCAGTGTTGTCTTAGGCTAAAGAGCATATGTGGGCTTGCTTGCCAAAAAGTCTTTATGGTTTGTATGGTAGGGACTTCCGTTTAAATAGAGAGGGGGAAAAAGTGTTTACTGAAGCTGTATTTTTGTTTAAAATGATGGTTTTGAATAAGGCAATCAGTTAGAGCAAGCACTCACTCCCTAGCCCAATTTAGCCCATTCAACCACAAACCCTGAGCATCTTTGGCCAGACTCCCCAGTGTGTTCCAAACCCTGTGAGTTGCTGAAACTGTTTAAATGATCTGGACTTCATCCAGATGTGTCCAACTGAGAGCTCCTCACAGCGTGGGAGCCCTCAGTGCACACAAAGGCAGCACAGATGCTTCCTTGGTTCCTGTGCTGCCACCCCGTGCTCCTACCTTGTTTGGTCCTGGCACAGGGACAATGTCACAGGAGGGAGAGAATGCTGCTGGCTGTGCTCATCTGACATGCAGGCCTGCAAGAATTGAAAATAACAGGAGGAAAACAGAGCAACACATGAGTCCCAGTGCAAAACCAAATAGTAGGGAGCTCTGCTTGACAGCCCCTTGGCAGTCTTCATTCACCAAAATCATGCTGAGCAGAAGCACAGGAAAACAGAGCCCTTATAATTTCAGTCCACATGAATCCAGTCACCAAGGAAACTCAAATTTTGTGTTCTTTCATGGGTTTTCATCATAGTTCCAAGAAACATGTTGCAATAAATTACTTTCAGCAAATTAAAGGCTGGTTGCAGAAGAAATGGACAAAATTCAGCTGATAGTCTGAGACACCTCAATGTAAAGATCTCTGTGGATGTCTACTTGATATCATCATTGGATGTTAAAGAGCTCTTCACTTCACCCTGAAGCAGACATGAAGCATGTGGTTCAATTGTCTAAGTGCAGGCATACTGAATCATTGTAGATGTCCTAGCACATTCTTCTCCACACGCTATCACAGAATCATAGAATCATAGAATGATTTGGGTTGGAAGGGACCTTCAAGATCGTCTAGTTCCAATCCCTCTGCCATGGACAGGGACACCTTCCACTAGACCAGGTTACTTAGAGCCCCATCAAACCCGGCCTTAAACACTTCCAGGGATGGGGCATCCACAGCTTCTCTGGGCAACTTTTTCCAGTGCCTCATCACCCTAACAGTAAAGAATTTCTTCCTAGTATCCAATCTATCCTGCTTTCTTTCAGTTTGAAGCCATTTCCTCTTGTTCAGTTGCTACATGCTCTTGTAGATAGTTTCTCTCAATCTTGTAGGTTCCCCTCAGGTACTGGAAGGCTGCAATTAGGAGACCCCAAAGCCTTCATTTTCCAGGCTGAATAATCCCAATCTAGGCCCCAAATCTATGCTAGAAGGGTATAATTCATCTGTAGGTATTGTGTCTGTGTACTAATTTGTGCTGATGTTTTAGATGTCCTGAGATATTTTTACACCAGATACCTAATGGAGGGCAAATTACTCCAGTCCTCAGTGGCCAGTCAGAAAAGTTGTTTGCTTAGTTCCTCTTACTGTATTACCTGTACTGACTCTATTGACTACTGATGCTTATATACCAAGCATGTCCATGGATATCTGCGAGTAGACACTTGAGCTTCAGGGAAAGGTTCAGCACCATTTCATATACCCTAACATTTCCCACTGGCTTCCAGCTGCAGTTCCTGAATATGTAGGTCCCCTGTTATGTCCTGTATCCTATCTGCCAGCTCTTTGAGAGCTTTTTTGGATTTTCTCAAATGGCACTTACATTTATGCAACTTTACTTTTCCACAGGGCTCTTTAACTGGAACTGGACCCCAATGACACATTTAGTGTTTAAGCGTCTCGAATTTTGTCTGAGGTGACCAAATGGATTTTTCCTGTATTTTAATGGGATGGTTCACGAGGAAACATTGAACATTGCTTTTCCCAAGTAGTTATGAATGACCCTGGGTTTCCTAGGGAACATTTGGCACTGCCCATTTATATATCTCAGCGGCTTCTGACAGAAATAAGACAGTTGTAGCTGTGACACAGTCACTCCAAAGCACTTTATGTCAGGGCAAAGATCACTGTGACCGTGTCTGCCGTAACACCACTAACTTTTCAGGATAAATTATTTTGTGTTACCAGAGTGTTGAATCACTGCAAAAGCTCACAAAAAGGCTCTGCATGAAAGAATTCAACATGTCTACAGTGGTTCAGGATAGAAATAGCAAATTGCAAATGCAAAACCCTTTCTTATGAGGGACTAGGTTGGGATGGAGAATCCTTATTGTATTCATGTCAGCTGAATGAAACAAGGAGGAGCATCTTCCCTTGGCACTTCTGTTGCAAATTTCTCCTTGAAAAAAATATATATGTCTCCATCCAAAATTCATAGGGCCAATAGGTATTCTATAACTCCATGCCCACAGCTATCATTGCAAAAATGCCTGGATCAGAGGGACACTCCTAAAACCAGAATGGAATTTATTATAGCTGCGGCAGTAAAGCATCTCTGCTAATCTAACTTGTCAGCCTTCTAGGGCTGCAACACTCAAGTCCACTTAGATGAAAAGATACATGAAAAGATCTTGCACATAAAATGAGATTGGAAATGTGAAATAATATGCAGCATAATAAGTAAAGTAATTGAAAGAGAGATTTGAAGAGGAAAAGTTTTTGAAGGGGAAAAGTTTTTGATGGGAAAATTTGTTGCTAAAATGAGAAGGAAGTATTGTTTCTTGGAAGTATTGTTTTTCCTCTCACTGATGCCTTGGGGAATGTTGTTGCTGACATTTCAGAGGATTTTTCTCTAATGCTGTATTACTTTTTGGGATGGGTTTTGTTTGTTTGTTTGATACTTTTTGCTGAAAATGGAGCTATTAAAGAATTCTTTTCAAGTCTAAGGACCAAACTTGAAATTTAAGCAAAATCAGACTTGTTCATGCCAGTTTTTATGTCTCTGAAAGGAAGTTACCAGGACTGCAGTAGGAACCTTCAATCCTTTTAGAAACACAATCGTCTTCATAAAGAAGATTAGTTTCTCAGTTTATGAACTTTAGCTGGGTAGATCTGAGCCACCAGGCTGAAGGGAGGCACAGGCCGTGCCACAAGTGATTTTTCAGATGTATGGTCTCAAGAGTGTGTGCACATTTGTACACAGAGGGATCCACAGTGCCTATATTCCCAGTACTGTTAAACATCAGTGTTTAAACCATACAGTTTCACACGCTGTCCAAAGACAGGACTATAATGAATAAATAAATAAGTAAATCCTTGTCCTCTTTGCTCCAAAAGGATAATAATATTTTCATAACTTATACTACCAGTGATCATTTGTGATCAGGCCCCATTGCCAGGGTCTCTCCACACCCTTCCCACATCCCAGGACCCCATTTAATCCTCCCTGGGATAATCAGCCCCTACCCCAGCAAAGCTGCAGAAGCACTGCTGGTCTCCAGTTGTCACTAGTCCCAGTGCCCCCAGCTACCCTGCTCCTGGATGGAGAGTGGGATGGGACAGGCTGCCAGGCCCTACCCTGCTGACCCAGGAACATCCTGCCGGTACCAGTCCCCCTATGTATCCCCCATCCCTGCCCTGCTGTGCCCTCACATACAGGTGTATAGCTGGAACCACAGGCCAGACCAAATCACACAACCAAAGTTTTTTTCTTTTTAAAAACCAGCATCTGTGATACCTGGTGTTATCCTGAGAGTTAGTAATTTCCTGTGTTCAGTATTAATAGCAATGGCTCCTTAGTCCTTCAAAGCGATAAACTTACCAAATATTTTGACTGTGGCAAGTATTGCTATCAATAAATGGCAGGGAACAGTGGGTTTCCTGTGTACATATTGCCCTCTGATGAGGTCCACATAACATGTGGCTCCTAATACCAAAGATGGTGTAATCCTTCACTTGTCAGCACCACACTAAAGGTCAGTCTGGTTTTTCTCACTTTACAAATTTCCATCTGTCAAGGGATGCTTAATTCACAGCTTATTCTTACATCTAGCCCAAGGCTGTCTAAATTTAAAAACAGTCATTTGTTTACAATGTTCCATTTTTTTTAAAAAGGAGAATTTTTCAAGCCATTGGTTTGTCACAAGAAAAGACTTGGAGGAGTCTTTTAATGTAAAACCTAAAAGGGTCTTTTTTCTTGATTATAAAAGCTGGTGTTTCCATAATCTGAATTTAGCATCTCATATTTAGAAGACACAGGACATCACTGAGATTCTCCATGAAATGACACCTTGCTCATCATATCGTTCTTTATTATCTAGCAGGGTAAACCTGTGTGAATGCACTTCAACCAAACCAACAGGCAACAGAATTGGGTTATACAAAACATTCTATATGCATATATATAGGTACAGAAAAATGTGCATTTTAACAAAAATGTAATTGGCAATGAAAGAAAGAATGCTACTTGTTTAATGCAGGGCTCAATCATGAACCTAGATTTTGATCACAAGAAGCTGACACTGGCTTACTACTGACCTCTTGCTCCAGTGCCTTGCTGTACTTTGTAGTCTCTGTTACAAGGCATGTTCTCTTACTTTAGCAATTTATGTTTAAATATGGAGTTATCAGATATTTGTGAAATAAATCTTTTAATGACAATGATAACTGTATTACCCATACTCAAAGAGGATAAGGCAAAGAGAAATGTCTAAACCACACAACCCCCACCCTCCTTTTTAATGTCAATGACCAGAGCTGAGTGATTTAGGGCTTCCTGAAAATTCCCAGGTATGAGGACTGTACTGAAAGGATACAGTGGTGGCTTTTACTCATGAAAGCTAAAAAAGTCTGTGCATCATTACAATGGCCTGAGCCACCCATTAGTCACAGTCCTTTTTTCTTAAAAAATAAATTCAAAAATTAGGACAAATCTCTAAAATTTGTTGCTTTCTTCGTGGTTTAATTCTCTTTTTCTGAAGTTATATTGGACCTGAAGACATGACTTAGTCCGCATTCTAGTCCTGGATGGTCACTACATTTACTATGTGTCCTGAAGCAAATCTAAAGCACCAAAAAACATTAAAGTGCATGGTATTAACATTTTTTTTTGCAAAGTTCCCTCAAACAACTAAGATATTAGATAGCAAAGCTCCAGGAAAAGTTAGCAAAGTCTATGTTAAAAATTACTTGCTGAAATTATGTATATGGTTTTTCATATATGGCCTTTCCTCTGTAGCTTATGAATTAAAACTTCATTACTTCTCAAGTGAGCTTACCAGGGGGTGTCACCTGTGCATTGGACAATACCAAGACTGAAGCCAGTCTCTGACAGCTCAGGACAGTAGAAAATTGACAAAACTTGTAGTCGCTGAAACACTACAGCAGCTCTGCCCCCTGAACTGCACTCAGAAGGCTTGACTTTGGACATGCAGAAGGCACCCTGGATACCGCAGCCCAAATCAGAACTGGGTGATTGTAAATCTGAAAAGCAAAATAGATCCCTCTTTAGCTAATGCACCCGTACAAAGAGCCATTCATAGGAAGGGCTGCTGGGACAGAAATGGGGCAGAGTTTCTTTTGCAAAAATTTATCCGAATCCTTGTTCTCTGTGCTAGTTATCATGTTCCAATCTCTATCATGTCCTCACAAGCACCCACAATTCTGCACAAAACAACACCCTATACAGGAGCAGGCCCTCTTTATATTATGAACTGTCAAGAAAAACCTTGTGCTTCTACTTTTTATAGTCACTGTGACTTGACCCAGCTGAGAAGAAAGGAAAACACAGTGACAGTGCCAAGAAATATACTGAGTTGCAGTCATCATCAGAAGCTTCCATTAATCATGGGAAGAACTACAGCAAAATAAGGAACATCTTTTTTAGGTTCTCTTTGTTTAAGTCTCCTAGGAGATTTATACAGCTCTGATGTATATCATGAACCTAGAGGGTATATTTTTAAGGGCTCACTCACCCCATCTGAAATTGAGCAAACGTGTAAAAATAAATAAAATAAAGCTGGCCTATGTTAAGTGCACATGCTACAATAGCGTAAAATGCATGCTAAAGTTTTCTTTTTAAAATAAAAGTCAACCCCCTTCTCTCCTTCCATTGTTTGCAGTATCTTCTAAAGTTAGAAACAAAATACTCTCTCTGCTGATTTCATCCATCTCGCTTGGCAAACTCTGGTATTTCTGTCTTTGCATTGGAGTGCTACCAAATAAGCCCATTTCACGTTTCTTTGCTTTCACACTGGGATCTTTAAGAGTAAATCTGCATTCCTGCACTTATTGGCAATGCCACTCTCAGACAAAAGGACTGGAGTCCTTTCTGCTGGGCTACATCACTATGGAAGAATGAACCTGTATCTGCCAACCTGCTGCACACTTCATGATTTCTCAGCTCTTTGGGAGGCAGCTTGCAGACTGCCACTCCTCTGAGCCTTCCTGGCAGTGTCATGGACCCCAGGAGTTGATTGGTCCTGTGTGCTCCACTTCTGCCTCAGCCCATATTTGCTCATTTTCTCCACCAAAAGCTCCGGAGCGGAAGAATGTCCTGAGACCGTTTCTATATAAATATATCCACAAGCATAGTATTGACAGCCATGAAAATTAAGATGGAACTAAAGGAAATTATTGCAGTTGAATATGTGAGCTAGTATTTTAGCTTTTTTAATTTTAAATTAATTTCTATGAAGATGATAATTGTAAGGGTTATTGTTTCTTGGTATTGTTTCTATGTACTTTATACACTCAAAAGTGATGGAGAAATTTCCTGTGGTAACATTTTGTCTCAGTGTGTTGCAAATTAGTACAATATGAAAATAAGCTGAATCTTCACCCTGAGGCTCTAAATTCTGACCTTAATGTAATTTATTTCTAAAATAGTGTTATTATGCATTTTTCTTTATGTATAATTTTGCGAAGCAGGGAGTGGAGTTGATTTTTTTTCTTTTCCTTATGAATATTAATTTGCCAAACTTGAAACTTTACAAGATGTTTATTATTTCCAAATAATTTTCATTGGCAGGGTCTACAATATCAAGGGTAAATTTTGTGTTCAAATCCAGTATGAGGTCTATGAGATCTACACTGCAAAAGCCAGTGGCTCAGTTCAAAACAAGATTTTTTTTTTAACGCTACCTAAATACTAGAATTGCAGTGTTGTCAATTATTCTAGTGTCTCTCATTAGGTGGGAAAAAAAGTACATGGCTTGGTTTTCTTCTGCGTCAGAATAAAAATGAATGTGAAAACCTTGAAATTTTTTTCCTGAAATAACACTATTGTTTTCTGTCCGGCTCTGTTTTTAAAAGTCAACTTTATAAAACAAACAAACAAACAAAAAATCTTCATTGCTGCCTAAAGTTGCACAGCAAGCAAGACTTATCTTTTGGAAACACATTACAAAAATGTGTTGTATTATGCAACTTAGCAATGCTGTTGAAAAAAGTTAAGGTCTACTTTTTGGACAAGATTGTCCAATGTTTGAAAATGTTACATTGCAAGCTGGTACCAGCCTCAGAAAAAGGTTTTTTGTGATTTATTTACCAGTGCCTAAAAACTTGCAGCCTCCAGAAAAGTCCCTATATCCAAGCAATTTTATAATGGCTGCATACCCTAATATTGCACTGACACAA